>NC_143582.1:131776127-132104252 GCF_048544385.1 Mastigoproctus giganteus
TTTATTTTCTGGCTCTTTATAAATAAAGAAAGAAGCCTCCTAGAAGAAAGGAAAAACACCTTTCTTTTGTATATATTTAACTAACCCTTGTAACACACTAACCAATAACTTCTTATCGCTTGGTCACTGGTGGCACCGCTCCTGCCTCCACGTGGCGGGGTCGGTAACCTGGGAGAAGGAAGCTCCTCTCCCGGGGCGAAAAGGAGCAACAATGGATTGTGACGAATACCCACCACTAGAGCCAACAGGCTCTCAACCTATTGACACCCGTAGAAGGGAACATGATCCTAGTCTCTCGAAAAGAATGAGAACAGATTCTAACAAACCAGAACCACCAGCTTTTCTGATAATGCATTCATTATCGAATCAACCAGTAAGCAATTTGTCTCCCTTTGTCATTCAAAGATGTCTCGAGAATTCAGCAGGAACACCAAAAATGGTAAAACGACTCCAGTCAGGAGATCTATTAATTGAAACCACTCAGGCAAGACACTCTGAACTGTTATTGAAACTGTCAACTATAAGCGGAATCCCAATCAAAGTCATGCCGCATAATACACTGAACTCCTCTAGAGGATTAATAAATGAGTGGGATTTACTAAATGTCACCGAAGAGGAAATAGTTACGGAATTACAAGAACAAAAAGTAACACAAGCAAGGCGAATCATGATCCGGAAGGACGATAAACTAGTTCCAACATGAAATATCATATTGACCTTCAGTACACCAAATTTACCAAACTCAGTGAAAGCAGGCTACCTCCACTGCCGAGTCCGGGCATACATTCCAAATCCCTTAAGGTGTTTCAAATGCCAAAAATTTGGTCATTCTCAAACAACATGCAGAGGAGAAATTACATGTCCTAATTGTGGTTCGAAAAATCATTCTCAAACAGACTGTACTGCAAAATCTCCAGAGTGCCCAAATTGTAAGAATGATCACCCAGCTTATTCAAAATCATGTGATCTGTGGAAAATGTAAAAAAAGATACAGAAGTTTAAGATTGAAAACAAAGTATCATATCAAGAAGCAAGAAGACAAGTCAAGGTAACTATGCCAAACCGCAGTTATGCAACTGCCACCCAAAACTGTCAAGCTGTTGCTACCCAAACAGAAGTGTCAATCCCACCTAACACATCCATTGCAGAATGGGTGCGATCTGTACTTTTGATAAATCAGCCCGCTAACAAACCTGTTTCAATGGACGAAATAAACAATACTCCACTCTCAGTTCCATCTAAAATTACGTCAATCGATAAATTACAAAGGAAACCACCAAGGCAACGTGCCACTGAATTACAACAACCAAATTCAAGCACCACGGACAGCGAAACTGTAAATGCACAAGAAGAAACAGTCCTTGATCTTCATGCAGAAGATGACATGGAGACTGGATGTTCATCTACTGGTACCGATGATGTAGAAGGGAGTACAGAATATGGACGCCCCTATTTTCCAAGAAAGGAAAAGATAAAGCATGATCGCCAAAAGCAAACTGCTCCCTCTTACAAGAAACAGACAGAATCATCTTCTCTCTCTAAAACCAAATAATGATGCACATTGTACAATGGAATTGCAGAGGTTTACGCAGTAATACTGATGATATATACGATTTGATCTCGCAATATAAACTGGTAGCCATTTGCTTGCAAGAGACTTACTTAAATCCACAGGTAACTTATACAATTAAACATTTTACAGCCTATAGAAAAGATAGAATTAGTTCAACCCATGCACATGGTGGAGTTGCAATTCTAGTGAATTGTAAATTTCCAGCAAGAAACATTCCTCTTCAGACTCACTTAGAAGCCGTTGCAGTTCGTGTAGCAATGGGAAAAACAATAACTCTCGTCTCATTGTATCTTCCACCTAACAATATTTACACGTTGAAAGAATTAGAAGATCTTATAAAACAGATACCATCTCCTTTTTGTCTTCTTGGTGACCTAAATGCACATCATCCGCTATGGGGATCTGCTCACATGGATAATAGAGGACACTTGCTAGAAAAGCTCAGAGACCAACTGAACCTAACTTTGCTGAACACTGGTCATAACACCTACACTCATCTCTCTACGGGATGTATGTCGGCAATTGACTTATTTATATGTTCCCCCGAGTTACTTCCTATTATAGATTGGACGGTTTTAGATGATCTGCACAACAGTGATCATTTCCCAATAATATGCAGAATTCAAACAATGCAGACACCTTGCCCTGATCATCGGGTGTTATGGAAATTTTCTAAAGCAGATTGGGAAAAGTTTTCTGTCTCCATCTCCTTTGATAGCCAACTGATACAACTAGGGTCCATTGATGATGTTGCTGAGCACATTACCAAACAAATACTAGCAGCAGCTTCCAAAGCAATACCAAAATTTTCTACTTTCAAACACAGAAACCTTAAACACTGATGGAATGACGCTTGCACCATAGCGAATAAAGAAAAAAATAAAGCCTGGAATCAGTTCCGTAAGTTTCCAACCACCAACAACCTAATCCAGTTTAAAAGGCTTAAGGCAAAAGCACGACAAATTAGAAGACAAGCCAAAAAAGAATCATGGATACAGTTTGCCTCTTCTATCACAAAAGACACTAGCAGTAAAACTATTTGGAAAAAAATTCGACAACTAAATGGCAAATTTTTCCCGGTTTCTGCTCCAATTTTAATCAAGAACGGACAAGAAATATCCTCACCACAAGAAATAGCTAACGCGCTTGCAGAGACTTTCTCCGAAACTTCCGCCACTACAGCTTATGATACTTCCTTTCTACAAACTAAAGCCATAGCTGAAAAATATAAGATAAATTTCCAAACTACTCAGTCTCTACCCTACAATCAACCTTTTCGTCTTTTTGAACTCCAAACAGCAATAAATAGATCACCAAATAGTGCTGCTGGAGCTGATGGAATCTATTATGTAATGCTAAAACATCTAAACAATATAGATTTGAATTTGCTAATAACTTTCTTTAATCGGATCTTCCTTGAAGGTACATATCCCTCTACCTGGCATCACTCCGTTATTCTAGCCTTTCCCAAACCAGGAAAGGATTAATCACTCACACAAAATTATCGACCAATCTCCCTCACCAGTTGTCTTGGCAAAACTCTAGAAAAGATGGTACACAGGCGACTTACCTGGATTCTTGAAACTCAAAAGTTGCTAAACAACAATCAATTTGGATTCCGACAAAACAGATCCACTTTAGATCTCATGGTGAAAGCAGAAACTAACATCCGTAATGCTTATGTAAAAAACGAACACCTTGTAATGGTAAGTTTGGACATTGAAAAGGCTTTTGACACAACCTGGAGGTATGGCATATTGCGAGAACTTTATTCCCTAGGATTGCGGGGACATTTACCGAAATTTATTAAAAACTTTCTCCAAAAGAGAACTTTTCAGGTTCGCTATCAATCAGTACTTTCTCGTATCTATACCCAAGAGGAAGGTGTCCCACAAGAGTCAGTACTTAGCGCTACTCTTTTTTCACTTAGGCTAAACACTATAACCCACAATATTCCCAGTACTGTTGAATTATACATGTATGCTGATGATCTCACTCTATCTTGCAGTTCAAAAAATATTCCTACTATTGAAAGACAGCTGCAACTCTCCATAAATAAGCTGGAAATATGGACACAGCAGAATGGATATCGTATGTCAGAACAAAAAACAGTTGCAATTCACTTCTGCAAAAAACGGAAGCTGCATCCGGAACCGGCTAAAGAACCACCTGATACCACTCACCAGTAATCTTCGTTTCCTAGGTTTAATGTTGGACACTAAACTTAACTTTGTTTCTCACATAACATATCTCCGAACTATTTGTTTAAAGAAACTAAATATTCTTCGGTCCATTTCTGCCATGAAATGGGGTGCCGATAGATACTCTCTGCTACATCTGTATCGTGCACTTATCAGGTCTCGATTAGATTATGGAGCTGTAGTCTATGACTCTACTAGGAAAAGTGCACTAACCAGACTGAACACCATCCAACATAGTGCACTTCGCTAGGAGCCTTTAGAACATCCCCTGTCCAGAGTCTGTATGTAGAGGCGCATGAACCTCCACTTCACCTTAGAAGGAAAATGCTGCTCCTTAATTATGCAGCCAAAATTCAAAGCCTTCCAGCCCATCCTGTTCGACCATTGCTTCTCAACCCTGATTGGATCACGTTTTACAACAGCAAAGTTACAGAAAATAGACCCACTGGTATTCGATTAAAAGAATTGATACATGCCTGGGACATAAACTTTGACAATATGCTTCAAGAGAATGATGTACCTGATCCACCCTGGTCTGTAACTCTCCCTCACTGTGATACCTATTTTCAGCAATGGAGAAAGAAATCCCTGCCAGATGAAATTATTAAACAGCTACATAAAGGCCATTCCCTCAACAATGCTCAATGCTGTGTAATATATACATATGGTTCAAAAACAGACTCTTCTGTTGGTGCTGCAGCTGTCTTTCCCTCTTTTACACTTTCTATATCACTACCAATTGAGTGTAGCAGTTACTCTGCAGAATTATACGCAATAAAATTAGCCCTAGAAAATATAAACACTTCCCACAATACCAGCAGTATAATATACACAGATTCCATGAGTGCAGTGTCTGCATTAGACAATAAACTTTCAATATCGCATCCCATCATAAAACAAATTTTTTCCTGCTTAAACCACCTACGAAGTAAGAAACATGCAGTGTTATTTTGCTGGATACCAGGGCACTGTGGTATCACAGGTAATGAGAGAGCAGATCAGGCAGCCAAACAACCAATCAATACATTACCAAGTACCATACATAGATTACTTGAAGCGCATTAAAAAAATCTGTACAATTCAGTGGTCTGAAATCTGGAAGTCACAAACGAACAACAAATTGCTCGAAATCAAAGAGGAACCAGCACTATGGAAATCTAGCTACAGGCAAAACAGGCAAGAAGAGGTTGTGCTAGCAAGATTATGCATAGGGCATACACATCCAACCCATATATATCTACTCAAGCAGGAGGTTCCACCTCAATGCGCGAATTGCACTTTACCACTTACCGTCAAGCATATACTATTAGATTGTAAGCAGTATTCCTATTTCCGAAAAAATAGTTTCCTTTCACTGTCACGACTGAAAGAGCCCCTATCACTTGCCCATATTATTGGAAACAATGCAAATTTAAATGAACTATTTACCTTTCTTAAGCAGATACAAATATATGATTTTCTATGATGACAAACTGACCGAAATCTTATATTAAAACATATCATAGGAACAGGCACATTTTGGCCTTAGTTGCCCTTGTGCCCAAAAACACCAATACCAATACCGATACAGCAATATGAATGATTGGGAGTGAGTTAATTTTTTTATTTTTATTTTTTTGTTGGCTGATACATTAAGAGCTTTCCTACTAATCACTTGAATTAATTCATAAATTGAAGGACACCACCCATCATAAACTGTGTTCTTAATTTTGTGAATCAATCTGTTTTAAATATGACCTAGTTGCAGGTCATATTTAAAACATATTGACAGATTCACAGATGATTTCAAGCATCGTTTTTATTTTTCTGACTGCATCTGTTTAAAGTGTATCCTGCAGTAAAGGGTCATGATTTGCAGAATAAAAAAATATTCTGGTTTTTGGATATGTTTTTCATCTTATTTGGTCCTTTAGACAGCCAGGTATGCTTTCAGAGGAAACAATGCATTTTAATGGCAAATTTTATTTTTGTGAAGTGCATAATTGTGAGTTTCACAGAAGTTATGAAAATAAATGAACAGATTTGAATTTATTTCTGTGGTTAGATCATTTTCCCTTTTTTATAATAAAGTTTATTTGTGGGATAAAGATGGTCAAAGACCAGAATATAAAATTAGTATATATGATGCTGTCAGCCAGTTAGACAACTTCATTTCCTGCTACACTGCTCAGCGGACAAAGTATTTTCATTGCTGACCAATCTATTTATCAAATAATTTCATATGAAATTTTTTGGATGTTGTGCTTATTCTATAATTTGTATTTATTCTCAGTGACAGTATAATTGTTTTGTTACCTATTTGGAGAGGTTTGGGTTCTAGTACTGTCATAGACTGGAGGTATTACTGAAGGACTTCAATCAGGATGCAGGCTGATCTCAAGCAGAGGGAGTAAGGTTCACTCCTGCAAGTTATTCCAGGGTTTTTCAGCCTGCACAATATGCAAATCCACTCACAAACATACCCATGTATAGACAAAATACACAATGACATAATGTGATCTAGGTCCCTAATGCACCTAAAATGCAAAATTAATTTTATTTTATTTTCTGCAGAACTGAGTAGTACATAATATTGTATTCTGTAATTAAATAACTCTGTAAGCACATGGATTTATTTTTGGAATAAAATACATCTAAATCAACACTTCTTGATATAGCTTTAACTTTGTTAACATTCTTATCTTTGCAACTTTCTTATTATTTAGGATGATGTGCTGTCAGCACTCGATGCCCAAGTTGGTGCATATGTATTTGAACATGGTATTAAAACTTTACTGTTACGTCGACAAAGAACTGTAATATTAGTTACTCATAAGATGGAAATACTCTCCCAGGCTGCAAAGGTAATCATTGTGATTACACAATTGTATTACATTGAAAATATTTAATGTTAGTTCTGATGAAAAATTATATAGCAACTCATAGTGCAATCTGTAAAACCTTTATTAGTTTTAAGTAAGGTAAGCTACATTTATATTAGTTATCTATGTAGTTGTCTTTATTTAGGTGAAGATTGCTTTATTTCTTAAGCTCTGTAATGCAACTGTACTGCAGTTATATATATATATATATATATATATATATATACTTATCAATAGCCCTTCCAAGATTTCTTACATTTCTTAAAAAACTCTTAATTTTTCATGACTAGAAACCTGTGAGTTATTATTATTTTCCACTTTTCTTTGTGTGTTACAGAGCAATTTCATGGAAGTGTTTGCGAGTTATTTTAAAGGTTTTAATTTTTATGCAGTGCCACTTGTGAATGAAACAAATGTTCTGGAATGTTTGGCATAACAAATGCAAATTATGTTTTTAAAACAATGCGATGTGTTTAGTTTGTGCATTATTTATCCCTACGTTACTAACAGTGTCCTTCAACTCTTTTGTATTGAATGGTGCAAGTTTTAATTAATATAAGCCACAGTATAACCTATGTAGTTTGTTATCTTCTAGTGAAGATCGCTTTATTTCTTAACTTCAGTAATGCAACTATTCCGTAGTTATATTTACTTAGTAATAGCACTACTATGATTACAATAAAAAAAAAAAAAATGAAAACTATAAGTGGACAGATGAGTGCTCCTTTCTTTTTGTTGAAAGCATCACTGTTGCAATAAGAAAATGTTTTCAGAGAGCAGGGTCATGCTAGCTACTTGGGTGCCCAGATGCAGTTAATAGGCCTCATTTATTTATGTTGAGGGTTTGATGACTCCCTCAGTTGGGGCCCCCCTTGGTTGAGGGTCATGGTGTGCACATCCAGTGGAACCCCCATTTGCATGGCCCTGTCAGAGAGAAATATAATAGTAATAGGCTCTATCCAACAAAAAATGCAACACAATATTGAGTCCATTTCAACAAGAGGTGTGACCATTTGTTGAAGGGGTATCAATATTAACAAACACAGAAATATCTATCTGGCTAGTAAGTATAATTTTCTCTCAGAAGATAGCTTACTTGTTTGATGTGCTGTATTTCAGGTGTAAGAAAGTGTGCAATAAAATGCTTACACTCATTAAAAACACTAAAATTTTTAGTGTCAAAAACTATTATAGTGGTTCTTCAGCTCAACTCACTGTGAGATTAATCCACAAAAAAATTAGCTTATATAAAAATGCTAATTTTTGTGCAGTTTTTCTTTTAATTTTAATATTTTTCTCTCTTTTTTTTTTTTTTTTTAAATAATGCTGTACTTTAAAATAATTTGGGAATGACAGTAGCCTTGTACAGGCGAAGTTTTTACTGCTCCTGGAAATAGAGAAGTTTTTTCTGTTTTATTAGCTTAAATTGGCATATTAACTTATTTTCTAGAGTAGCTTTATATTCCTAGTTACGATACTTAGTTTAAAGTTTAACTTAGATAGAGATTTTGTAGGTTATTACTTAGTATCGGTAAGGGTATCCAATCCACGTGTTACAAGTTTTGCAGCTCCGCTGAACGAGACGTTTTTAGCCATATTTAGCCACTTTTTAGACCAATTGTTATATTAAATTATTTTCTATAAGTAGCTTATAGACCTAGTCAAGATCCTTGGTTTATTCTGAATTGAGACAGCGATATTTTGGAAGTTAATTAATATTTAAGTGTCCGTAGATTTACCGTTCGTAACTTGCCGCCATTGTTATACGATACAACGTTATATCCTGAATTAGATAGCATTATCTTAGTATAGTATAGTTTATTATATTATATAATATTGTCAATTAATCAGTAAAATCTATTATTCTTGTTAAACTTCATTGTCAATTAAATTGTACTTTTTAACAAAATACTTATAATGCCTTAGATTTTACAAACGTAACATAATTAATTAATATATAACTTGATACGGAAGTTATATAAACAGAACTCGTGGATAATACTCGATACTGAAAAATATATATAGTGTTATAACTGTGTTGGGATACAAGTTTAGGGTTATAATTTTGTACTGAAATTGAAATTTTATTGAAATTAAATCGAAATCATGACTCAGACCATAGCAGCAAAGCAAAAGGCTCAAACTAATGGGAGTGCTGTGGCTCAGGGGAGAACTGAGGGGTGGGGGGGCAGTTGCATTCTGAATCACAGCCTTTTAAAATGCACTGCTTGCTTGATGTTTGTGGAGCAATTGGGTACAGGGCATGATATTGCCACGGAGGATGTCTTTGTGTGCATGATGTAAGGAATCTAAGGAAATCAGACGACAACTCAGCATTGTTATGGGCCTATTTGAGAGCTTGAAGGATAGGGTGGATGTCCTCGAAGGATCTAAATTGAGGGGCCCATCAAGCTCTCAGCTGCCCACATCAACACCACAGCCTGCACTTGATCATCACGCAACATAGCGGCAACCCCCAAGGCAGAAGGCGCTGGTCCCACAGGAATTAGTAGTTGTTGGTGACTCTATTATCAGGGAAAGGGGGAATATGGTATATAAAAAGGATAGGTGGAACAGGACCAGGGTATGTCTTACAGGGACAAAGGTTGATCAAGTTGTAGAGTGGATATCATCATCATTTAAGTGCACAAAAGGTGATATTGTTGTACACGTTGACACTAATGATATTAAGAGTAGGAGACCAGCTGAATTACTTAAGAAGTACAGGTCACTGTTAAAAAACCCCGTGAATTAGAGGTTGAATTTGAAAGTGTCTGCAATTCTGCCCAGACATGATAGGAGGGAGTATATGATGAGAGCCTTGTCGATCAATTCGGCCCTGGAAAGATTGTACAAGGCTCAAGGGGTAAGAATTTTTTTCATCCTGGTCTGTACTTGTTAACAGAAGAGACTGCTTCAAGAGGGATGCGATAACTTAGCTACCCTAACACATGGGTTGTGTTAGGGTAGCTAAGAATAGGAACAGGTGCATGTATACTTGCGTGTACACCAATGCTAAGAGTTTGGTAAATAAATTTGATGAATTTGAGGTATTGCTCAAACATCAAAGGTAGATATTGTTGAGATATCAAAGACATGGTGTCACGCAAATATAAGGAATGCAGAACTGGAATTTGGGGACAACGTCTACAGAAAGGATAGACAGGATAGGAAGGGAGGACAGGTTATGCTATTAGTTAAGAAACACATAAAATCCAAGGAAGTGAAGCCAGTCGACATCACTTACTTGACAGTGCAGTGTCGAGTCAGTTTGGTGTGACATAAGCATTGGGAGATCAAAATTGAGAGTAGGAGTGTGCTATAGGTCTAATGAGTATAATAAGGAACTGTACAGGGAAATAGAGTGGGCCACTAAATCAGAGAGTCTTATAATGGAGGATTTGAATTTCCCAGATATTGACTGGAATTTGTAGGTTGGTCATTAACACACTAGAAAGGATTTTGTGGATTTATTGGATAATTGTTTTCTACAGCAGCATGTTTGGGAGACAACTAGAGGGAGTAATATTGACTCTAGTTGCCTCCCAAATCTCTTGATCTGATTATCTGTAGTGATTCTTCATGCATTAAGAATCTGCAGATAAAGGAACCACTAGGTGGCAGTTATCACAGTGTGCTGAAGTGGGATTTACTCAAAGAGGTGCGCATTATAGCCTTAGATGCTAATGCGCCAATAAAATCCAAATCAATCAATCAGTCAATCAAACTCAAAGAGGCAACTACCATCAGGGGTAAAGGGAAGGGTTTTTGCTTTCATAAAGGCAACTACGATGGTCTGAGACAGTATTTAAATTCTATACAGTGGGACCAACTGATGATGTTACCAAGAGCAAATTCAAAATGGGAAGCATTCAAAGAATTTATCTTGGAAGCTACTAGGCTTTACATACCAACTAAGAAATATTGTTTAAGGTTTAGCCCTAAATGGATGTCAGATGAACTAATGAGACATATGGCAGAGAAGAAAAATGCATTGGATACATATAAATTAATGGGTGACATGGAAGCCTATGATAGATATAAACTGGTCTGTAATCAAGTCACAAAGGAGATTAGGCAGGCAAAGGCAGGTTATGAGAAATCCTTGGCAAAGAATGCAAAGAAAAACAGAAAAGAGTTCTTTGCCTGTGGAAACTCTAAAAGGAAAGGGATGAATCAGATTGCTCCACTGGATATTGATGGTTCGACTATTGATGATCTTGCTCAGGTGGCTAACAAATTAAACGAATATTTTGCATCTACATTCACACATGAGGAGTTATTCAGGAAAGGGAATGCCAGAGGTGAAGTAAACTCTGGCAGTAAGCTAGAGAATCTTGTAATAACTGAGAGTAAAGTGGAGGAGAAATTGTTGAAGATAAACACAAGAAAGGCACCTGGGGTAGATGGGATCTATCCAGTTATATTAAAGTAGGCAGCAAAGGCACTAAGCAAACCCTCAGCCATAATTATGAGAGCTTCCTTGGACTCAGGGGAGGTACCCACAGACTGGAGATGTGCAAACGTGACACAAATTAACAAAGGAGGATCAAAGGGCGACACAAGTAATTATAGACTTGTGGGTTTAACTTCTGTTCCAGGAAAATTAATGGAGGCACTGCAGAATCATCTAGACTAGACTTCAGTTATAGCTCGGACACAGCATGGTTTCGTTATGGGAAGGTCTTGCCTGACCAAATTTGTTTGGATACTATGATGCAGTCACAAAAGAACTGGCTGCAGGGAATAACTTTGATATTATATATTTGGATCTTAGGAAGGCTTTTGATACTGTTGCACATGGAAGACTACTCCACAAATTTAAGCAGTGCGGCATTGGAGGCAAATTGCTGCTATGGATAAAGGGATGGTTGAGGGGGAGAAGACAGAGAGTGGTAATCAATGGACACTGCTCATCGTTGACTAATGTTATTAGTGGAGTCCCTCAGGGTTCTGGTGCCTCCGTAGCCAGCTGGGAAGGAACAGCAGTGTGTAGCACACGCTTCTTGATTAGACCCGGGTTCGAGCCCGTCACCACCAAATACGGTGGATGCGGAAAGGTCAGGGAATGACCACCCCATATCCCGCAGCAATATGGCCTTAGTTGCTAATGCTCCTAAAAACCAAATAACAAACAAACAAACCTAAGGGTTCAGTGTTGGGTCCATTGTTGTTTTCTGTATTTATAAATGATATTGATGATGGTATATCAAGCTTAATGTCCAAGTTTGCAGACGATACAAAGGTTGGCAGGGTTGTTAAGAACAGTACTGACAGTATGCTGCTGCAACAGGATCTGTAAAGGTTGAGCAGATGGGCTGAGAAGTGGCAAATGAAGTTTAACATTGACAAATGAAAAGTAAAATAAATAAATTTTCTGTTTATACTCCGGCACGACAACCAAGTCAGTAGAGTTTACAATAAATCGTCAATACAAATATTTATCGTATTTAGTAGTCACGGGCTTGAACCTCGGTCCACTCAAGGAACGCGTGCTCTGCACTCTCGCTCCTGACCACTGGGCTACGTCAGGCCTACAACGTATCAACTCTGTGGTACTACAATGACAGTGGTAGAGAATGAAAAGGACCTGGGGGTAATTGTGCAGGCAGATATGAAGTTTTCTGAGCAGTGCAGGCAGACTGCAAGAGTAGCTCATGGTGTATTGTGTGATATACAGGAATTTTTCTAAAACGGATAAGTATGTGATTATTCCCTTGTATAGGGCAATGGTCAGGCCACACCTTGAGTACTGTATACAGGTCTGGAGGCCTCATTTCAAGAAGGATGTAGAGCTGCTGGAACAAATACAGAGAAGGGCAACAAGATTTATGAATGGAACAAAGGGTTGCTCTTGTGAAGAAAGGCTGAAGCTTGATCTGATAGAGGTGTATAAAGTCTTGAATGATTTGAGCATGCTCAATGCTGATGGGATTCTTCCTCTTGCTCAGAATAATCACCTGAGAGGGCATAAATTCAGATTGAGGAAAGACAAATGTATAATAGATGTGCGGAAATTTGCCTTTATCCAGCGGGTAGTTGGTTGGTGGAACAGACTTCCATCCCTTGTCGTGGAAGTTGATAGCCTAAATAAGTTTAAGGCTCAGCTGGACAGGTATTTTGAACGAACAGAGGGGTGAAATGGGAATGAGGTTTTTTTTTTTTTTTTTTTTTTATGGCTGATGCTGCATAAGCTTGCCTTCTTGCATTATATGCCTCTACTAATGCTAAAAATATTAAACAATGCTATTAAACAGAAAAACTTTAAAAAAAATTCAAAATTATCAGTTTGTTATGATTGTCTCACATTTACAAATGAGTCATGTTTGCAGGAAATCAAATTTACATCATATAGCATAAATAGGAAGGAAGGAACCACTTTGTCACGTTATCATAGGTCACATAATCTGATAGTTTGCCCTAGTGGAGTTGACAAATATGTTACAAAAAAAAAAAAAAAAAAAAAAGCCATTTTTTTCTAACAGGCATCCCTTGTTTTATCTAAATAAGATATTCTCGGAATGTACTTTTTTATTGTATTGCAATTCAGAAAAACTATGTTGGAAATCGTTTTCCATATAATATATGGTTATCTCCAACTGTAGTGCTGTTTAGTCAGCTCTTATTCACTATACGCCTCTGTATATTTTGATACATTCTCCCTGAGGGGGTGCTCTGCCATTGGATTTATATATAGTATACAGTGGCCTTTTTCTATTTCTTGAAGTATTATATAGTCATTCTGGGTTATAACATATGTTATAGCAGGGGATCTTTAAAAAGGAAAAGGCTAGAATATGGGATGTATTTGTTGAGAAAGGGCAAACATGGTGGATGAATAGTTAGAAGGGAGCTAAAACCCACAGGTTCTTCCTAGATGTGAGGAATTTACCATACTCTCAAACTAAATGGTTCTTTGCCAAATCTCCATGCTACATTTTTCTAACAGAAAAATGTTTCCTTCAATGCAAAAACTGAGTTTTTGCTTAGTATGCAGGTGTGGTTGAACCTTGACTACTTGGGTCAAAATAAGATTTTTTTGCATTCAAAGGTTTGCTGTGGTGGTTTTTTAGGAGGAGATAAATGTTGATTAACATAGATGTCTGAAATGAATAGTCTCTGTGATCTGTGTTTTTGCAGATGATCTGCTGTGGACTGTCTTGCTGTTGTGCAGTCTGCTTGGGAAATTTGCCAAGCAGCAGCAGCAGCAGACTATGCCAGTGTGCTAATGATGAGTCATGTTTTCAGGACTGGGCAGAGATGGCCTTTTGACCATTTTGGAGTTGAGCAATTGGCAGTTTGATTTTGAAGGACACACAACTTCTACAGAGTGGAGAAAGTGGGCATGGATGAGATATTCTGTCTTTAGTATGTCTCATGCTGCTGAGTCTCTACACTGACTTGTTTCATGGTGCAGATCATATGGGGTCTCTGTACTTGCTTGGCTCATAGTAACTGCTCCAGTTGTGTATTTCTATGTTTAATTGCAAAGAAGATACAAGAATTGTGGGACAATGGATCATGATCTACTGCATGTGATTTCTTTGTGTGTGCTACTTCTGGCATTTCTCTACACATTTGGTGCTTCAAGAGGGATGCGCTCAGATTGGTCCTCAAGACTGAACTAGTAATAGTAATAGTATTTGCCATATAGTGGAAGGAAGCCATGGGCTTTTGCTGCACCAGCAAAAAAAAAAAAAAAACCCTAACAAGTAGATAAGAAAACACAAATTATATGCTTCCTTCTTCCACACATCTAAGTATCCAGTTGACCTTTGAATTTATTCGAACTGCCAGTTTAACTACCTGTGAGGGCAACTTGATCCAGATATCAATGATTCTCTGGCTAAAAGTACAAAATAATCTAAACCGCAACCCCTGTAATTTGAATTTATGGCCCCGAGGTCTGGAACTCTTAAGAACAGTGAAAATTCCACCGTCATTCATTATAAACCTCAATCAGGTCACCTCTGTGATGCCTGGTTGCCAAGCTCTGCAGCCCACATAATCAGAGTCTTTCCTCATATGGTCATCCTTCTGCTAATCTCACCATTCGAGTTGCCCATCTTTGGATCCTTTTAAGAAGCACAATGTCTTTTTTTCAGATGAGGTCCCCATACTTGAACACAGTATTCCAAATGTGGACTTACAATTGCCTTATGCAGTGGGATTCGGACCTCCCTATCTCTACAGGATAGCATTTGATAAATCATCATCATTAGATATCCCTGGGTTTTCCTGGCTGTCTGATTACACTGTTTGGAAAACTTCATATCTGCCCCCTGGATAAATCTGCATTGACCGGAGTGACTGGATGACTAAACATGAAACTACGTGACTTATTGTGTGTGTATGTGTCGTTGACGAGGAGTGATTCCAACGTTAATTGATCTTCCTAGAGGATGTCACATAACATTTCAATATGTCTGAGCTAAAACAAAAAAAAAAAAAAAAAGAAATAGGAAAAACAGCAGTTTTTTTTTTTTAAACTAACAAAAATTAACACCACGTGAAACTACTGATTCTTCTCGCCCGTACGTTACTAGACAATTTCACGTGCATTAACAGTGATAACTGCTCACACACACATCAACAGAAATGACATCCTCCCCAGGTAAAAAAAAAACCCACCGCTATTATAAATAGGACCTAATACTAACAACTCATACAGTTACTGCGAAAAAAATAAAATCATCAAAAAAACAACCTGAAAATAAAGAAAACTCCTCGCATGCCAGCTGGTACACTTCAAACATCCACACTGAAAACACTTGTATTCCAAAGCTATCAATTCACACTTGTGGCCGTACATTGCTAGGTGATTTCACAAGCATTGATGTTGAGAATTGCTCATGCACGTCAACTGAAATGACTTTTTTTTTCTTTATTTCTTTCTTTCTTTCTTTTTTTTTTCTTTTTTTTTTTTTTCTCTTCAACTATTACAATTACTGTGAAAAAATTCACTTGAAAACAAAGAAAACTAACCTCATAAGTCTTGGCATTTTCTTGAACACACTGAAAACATTTGTATTCCAAAGCTATCAAATTCACACTTGTGCACGTACGTACATTACTCAACGATTTCATGGCATTAATACCGAACAAGAAACACATAAAACAGCAATCAAGTCGGAAAACAAAACAAAGCAAACAAGAAACACAGTGACGAAATCCTCCCCCACCTCGACGACAAAACAGCCAGTCCCATAGTTTCGTGTTTAGTCGTCTGAATGCTCAAGAAAATGCATATTAGCCCTACCCTGTATTGTTCCTCCTCCACTGTTTTTAATTCAAACCCCATCAAATGTATAATTTATTTATGGATTGCTATTCCCCAAGTGTAAGACCATGCATTTTGCAGCTGTAAAACGTAGCTGCCACTTTTCTGAGTAAGCTGAGCCATCCTGAAGGAGCCCTGCTTGCCACTGATTGTTAATCAACTCTCCCAATCTTTACATTGTCTGCAGATTTTGACATCATGCCTTCTATGCCTTTGTTGATCTCATTTATGAAAATGAGAAACAACAGTGGTCCTAGAACCAATCCTTGTGGGAGCGGGGTGTCCCCCCCCCACAAGGATTGGTTCTGCTTAGTCTATTCCTCTGCTTTGGGAAATCTGCTACTTGGCACTTTATTTTTTGGCTTTTTTTGTTTTCTTTAGTTTTAAATTAATCTAAATTGTAAATATATGTCAGGGTTGCCAAGGTTTGGCTGGGACTACCTAGTACAATAAAAAAAGAGTGGGGAAAAAATAAAATCCCTGGAATAGTGCTATTCACCAAAAGGTCTTAGGAGGAGTTATCCATAAGGTGTTTGGGTGCTTCCGTGGTTTTAACAAAAAAAAAATATTTTACTGTAATGCTGTTCAATTCAATTTTCCAATCGAGTTCAGTTTAGTACTTGCTTTCAAAGAGGTGTTCATTGATTTGAACATCTCTTTGAAGGCAAGTACAAAGAGGTGTTCATTGATTTGAATCGACTTTTAATGAGAAATAACTAATGAGAAAACAGTTGAATAGTGGCCAAATTGGAAAAAGCCGCAAAACATTTCCAATTTATGAAAGGGCAAAATTTTGAAAGCTGCCTTTTATTTTCCTTCATAAGTTATTTTTCATTTACATCTCACTGTTAATTTGCTCCACTTGTTGGCAAGTGGAACAAAATATGTTCCACTTGCCAACAGACAGCTCTATCCAGTACAAGTTGCAACTTGTAATGTAATGCGTTAGTGCGCAAGTATCTTCCATCTGATTATATGTGATATGAAGTCACATTCAGAGCAAAGTGAACAGTTTTAAATGTGACTCTGCATTATTTTGGGTTTTTGTTGCATTAAAACTAGGTTTAAATAATAAAAATAGGCAAAAATTAATTTCTTTTTACCTCTGATTATAAAATAAATAAATTTACTGCAATATAACTAAGCCAATATTAAAATTTTTTGTATAATTAAAGTATTATATTAAGAAACAACCATTTTTTTTTTTACTTAAGAAAATTTAAACTATCTTTGGAATTCAAGCCCCCTACATCCCTGAGTGGGAATGTAGGGAATGTTTTTGAATATTAAAAAAAAAACCTCACCTGCGGCAATACTATAATTTTCAGGGATAAGGAAATGATTGCCTAATTTTATAAGGTAATGGTCAGGCCACATCTTGAGTACTGCATAGAGTTTTTCAATCTCATATTAGGAAGAATGTAGAGCTGCTGGAACAAGTATACAGAGAAGGGCAACAATATTTGTGAGGGGGGGGGGGTCAAAGAGGATGCTCTTACCATGAAAAATATCAGTTCTGCAAATTGCAGTATCTGGAGACTAGGCACCTGTGAGGTGATCTGATTGAGGTGTTTGAGGCTTTAAGTGGATTGAATAAGCTCAGTGCTGATCGGCTTCTTTCTCTCACTCAGACTCCAGATAGGACACACATTGAAATTGAGAAAGGATGGTTTCAGAATAGATGTACTGAAGTTTGTCTTTAGCCAGTGGGTGGTTGATTGCTGGAACAAACTTCCATCTGTCATTGTGAAATTGATAGCTTAAATTTTTTTTTTTTTTTTTTTTTTGGCTGAATCTGTATAAGCTTGCTTCATTTAGGTGATTGATAAAATCTCTTACAGTACTGTATAAGAATTAGACTAATGGGAGAAATAGCATAAAGACTTAATTTTTTGGTACTCATCTCAATTGATCTGCTTTGTTATATGATGTTAAAGTGGAATAGGATTAAAACTAATTAAGAAATTTGATTAAAATTAATAAATATAAATGGAAACATTAAAAGATCTGTGATTAAAAAAGCCTGGGGAGAAGAAGTGCACACCTTATTCCTGGTTGTCATGTATAAAATATTAAAGTGAAGGTTAAATGCGGCAGTAGTCGCAATGAGAGACAGACTTAAGCACTGAACTCACTCAACACATTCACCTCCATAACCACAACCCTCTAATTGATTCAGCCATTCCTATTATTACTTTAAAATCCAATTACAAAATCTTTCTATATGAAGCACTCTTATAGAATGGTGTCGTCACATACTAATCTTAATGTTTTGAACACAACACTTCTGACAAATCTTTCACCAGCCTGGAACCTGTCACGCTTGAGGTTCCCATGTGTTTCCCATGTGTTTTGCAATGCATCAAGGGAAATCAGGACTCTTTAAATACGTAATTCTCCTTGCATCTATCATTGCCAACCAAAGACGTCTATAGAAAGTCTCTCGTTACGACTATTGGCCACATTTAACCTTCACTTTAATATTTTATACAAGACAACCAGGAATAAGATGTGCACTTCTTCTTCCTGAGCTTCTTTTAATCACAGCTCTTTTAATGTTTTAATGTTTCTATATTTATTAATTTTAATCAAATTTATTAATTAATTTTAATCCTATTCCACTTTAACATCATATAACAAAAAAGATCAATTGAGATGAGTACCGAAAAATTAAGCCTTTATGCTATTTCTCCCATTAGCTTGCTTTATTTTCCACTACTAATGCTAAATTAAAATATCCTAGTTAAAAATTATCATGGCAAGGCTGATCATGAAGAATAAGATTGTATAGAAAAGCACTGGATATACGAGCATATCCAGTGCTTTTCTTAACCATCTGTAAAACTTGAATTATTTTCTTTTATATTAATTATCTTAGTAATTGGTTGTGTTTTTCATCCCTGTGTTCTGTTGTAGATTATTATTTTGGACAGTGGCATTATCCAGACTCAGGGAACTTTGAATGAAATAGAAGGAACACTCCAAGAACTGACTCCTTCTTGGATAAAGAACATTCAGAGTGTTGGAAAACAGAAGCATAATCCTACCGATGATGGAACTTTTAGAGAAAGACACAAATTAGTCCGTTTGTTATCCAAGCAAACACTGTATCGAACTGCATCAACTCAGGTAGGCATACTTTTTAATTATATTGACTAATCTGTTCAGAAGTGGAGTATTTGAAAATATTTAAATCAAGAAATGTGTATATCGAATTACAAAAAAAAAAAAAAAAAAAGTCTATCTCTTTCTCTTCAGCATTTCAGTAATTTGTTTATGGCAAGTATTTGTAGTAATCTAAGGTAACCTTAATCTTGCAGAACATTATATGCTCTGAAACATTAAGGTTAGAAATAATAACTGAAACTTAAATAAATAGGCTTAAATAATAGACTGAAATGAAGCTTAAAAACATTTCACATTAAATTACAGTGTGTTAATGTGATTTAAACAAGCTACTGCTTAACTGCATCTGTGAGGATGGGATTTGAATTCCCACTGAGGAAGGTGATATAGTTTTCTTACTATTGAATACACCATGAATTGTCAAACTAATAGAGCAAGCTTATCTGTGAAAAGATCTGAACCTCCCAAGCACGTCCTAATTCATTTCACAAATATACGTGGTCTCAATTCTAATCTTAACGATGTCCATTTCCACTTGCAGTCTACCAAACCCCATGTAGTTTTTCTGACAGAATCTCAGTTATCGGTTGATTCAACTACTGCTCATCTCAGATGCCCAAATTATTCGCTGTATGATTCCTTTTGCCTCAAAGGTGGTACTTGTGCATATGTCCATTCTGATATTCCCCGTCAGAGACTTGGCAATTTGGAATCAATGCGCTTTGATCTTCTCTGTCTTAAAATCTCTCTACCTCATTGTGTAAAATTCATCTGTTGTCTCTACCGTTCTCCCAACTCCACTAATCACTTGGAGCTTTTTGACATCCTCTCTTTGCAACTTGACTTTCTCCAGTCCAACTTTCCTAACAGTGAGATAATTTTCCTTGGTGATTTTAATGTTCACAACTCCAGCAGGCTTCCGTTTTCTAGTCACACCGACCCAGCTGGTCGAGATGTTGAGGCTTTTGCAATTACTAATGACCTTGCACAGATTATTCATTTACCTACAAGAATACCGGACAATCCTAATCATACAGCCAACACACTTGATCTTTTTCTCACAAACAACCCTTCTAAGTACACGGTCGAAGGGAGAGGTCCTTTAGGCACTTCAGATCACAACTTGGTGATTGTCTCTTCTCCAATGGAGCCTTTATCTCATGGCTATTCCCAACCACGTGTTGTTTGGCATTACAAGAATGCAAAATGGGATGACCTGCGAGACTTCTTTTCTTCTTTTCCTTGGTCGGATTACTGTTTCGAAACTTCTGATGTCAACATTTGCTCAGATCATGTCAGTGTAATTATTCTTGCAGGAATGGAATCCTTTATCCCACACTCCACTTAAAAATCCTGTCCTTGATCGAAACCTTGGTTTTCCAACAAATATGCTAATGCTGTTCAAGAGAAGAATGTTGCATATCGTAATTGGCTTGGTTCTAATTCTTCAGTTTCATTTTCTGCCTACACCAAAGCTCGCAACATTTGTAAATGCAGTTATTAATCAGTCCAAACTAGAGTTTGAACAGGCTAACAGAAGAAAACTTGCTTCTTGCCCTAATGGTACCCAAGCATTCTGGTCCCTTGCCAAAGCTATTGGCCTCTACTTTTGCCCATCTCTGCTCCCATTTTTCTTCCAACTGATGTATTGATGATCTTGGTAAAACACCTCCCACCATTTCCAACACGCTCCATTCAATGCCTCCTGTGGTCTTCTGTCAAAAGGATGTCAGAAGGATTTTGATGAGTCTTGATGCTAAGAAAGCTCCAGGTCCCGATGGTATTTCTCCACTTGTTCTCAAAACCTGTGCTTCTGAACTTACTCCTATTCTTTGCCGCCCTTTTTCACTTTCTTATTCCAAAGGTGTTTTTCCTTCTGCTTGGAAATTTGCCCATATCCAGCCAGTTCCTAAAAAGGGTGACAAATCCCTCCCTTCCAATTATCATCCCATTGCAATTAATTCTACTCTTTCTAAAGTAATGGAGAAATAAATTAACCGCCAACTCTTAAACCAACTAGAAACCTTCTGTCTGATCAACGATCGCCAGTATGGATTCCATTAGTGTCGATCCACTGGTGATGTTCTGGCTTATGTTACCCATTTATGGACTAATTCAATGGAAAGGTTCGGTGAAACACAAGTAATTGCTCTTGACATCTCAAAGGCTTTCGATCGTGTTTCACATAAAGGTCTTCTAAACAAGCTTCCATCTTATGGTTTGCCAACTGTTTTTAGTAATTGGTTATCCAGTTTTCTCTCTGATCGCTCGCTGAATATGATGGTAGATGGCTCTCTGTCTTCTAACTTCTCCACTAATGCCGGTGTCCCCCAAGGTTCAGTTCTTTCCCCCACTCTTTTCCTCTTGTATATTAATGACCTTCTTCCATTGACTGGAAATCCTATGATAGCACATTGAATTCCACTTTCCATTTTGAGAAACCTTGCCCTGTTCAATCAGCTTCAATTTCTCGAAAATCTGCTACCAATTCTTTAAATGCCGATCTTCAGGTAATTCTCCAGTTGGGCAAAGACAACTTGATTTCAATCCTTCTAAAACTCAGTCTTGTCTTATATCTCACAAAAAGTATTCTTCTGCTCCTATGCTTATCTTTAGTGACACTCCGATTTCTAGGCAAAATGATATATCTCTTTTGGGGATTACCCTGACTTCTAATCACTCTTGGCACAAGCACATTACAAATATTGCTTCCTCTACATCTAAAAAACTTGGTTTTCTCTTTCGCTCTCGGCGTTACTTTTCTTCCAAACAGCTGCTCACTCTGTATAAATCGCAAATCCGCCCTGGCATGGAATATTGTTTTTACATCTGGGGTGGTGTCCCCAAAACCTCTCTCAGGCGTCTTGATTCCATTCAGAAGAGGGCAGTTAGTTTAATTAATGATTCATCTCTAACAGAGTCTCTGCCCTCACTGTCTCATAGACATACTGTTTCTGCTGCATGCCTCTTCTACAGATACTTCCATGGGCACTGTTCTTCTGAATTGGCTTCTATAATTCCCGCTCTCTCTTTCAAAACAGTCCGAACACGTGCTACCACCAGCCAACATCCATTTACTGTCCAACTTCAAACTTACAGAACCAACTTTTCATTTTCCTCGTTTATTCATTCAACTGCCGTTTTCTGGAACAACCTTTCCTCATATGTATTTCCTGAAAATTAGTCTACAGAAGTTCAAGTCCAATGTCAACAAGTATCTTCTTTTGCCTTCTCAACCTCCAAACCTAGGTTCTAATACCTTTCATGTTTTGGGGTTTACATAAAAAAAAAAAATAAAAAATAAAGTTATATTAGGCAAAGAAATGATGAAAAGGAATACCATATTGGTAGCAAAAAGATTATATTTTCTTCTCTTTTGAATTAGGAAGTTACAATATACTGAAAACAAATTAGTATATAATTCTGTTATATAAACAAAACTGAAAATGAACACATTTTTTGTAAAAAAAAAAAATCAATTTTATAAAAATAAACTTAAAATGGGATTTAATAGAACAAATTTTGATGAGAATGATATGGATTACATAAATCAAACTATAATAAAAAAAAAAGTATATTTTCAATAGGAAGGGTAAAGATGAATCTTAAAGAAGAAACTGATATAGGAAATAATGGATTTGATGAAAAAACAAAGATTTGAAAAAAGATGTAATCCACATATAGAAAATAGAATTTTTAGAAATATGCCAAACTACCTGAAAAAAAGAATAATGCTGGAAATTAGAGCCTATAATAGTAAGAAAATTGTAGAAAAAATTAAGTTTGAAAATTCTAAGATCATTAATTATCAGGAAATGAGAAATTATTGCTATAAAAGGGGGGGGGGGGTGAGTGAGGAAGTTCCTGCAGTAGTTGAATCGGCACTAGAGGGAATGAAGATGCTCCAGGAGATGGAATTTTTGAACTGTTGGAACCTGGAATAATGCTATTCTGGTGCTTATGTTTAAGAAAAGGAATAAAGAAGAAATAGGGAACTATAGACCAATAAGCTTGTTATTATCTGTTTATAAAGATCTTACAAAAATAATTAGTAGTACAAAGGAGCAAGCATGTTTCAGAAATAATTACAATACTATAGCTCATATTCAGAAAATTAGAAAATAACTGGCACTTACTGTAATTATTTTATGGTCCCAACATTAAAAAAAAAATAATAATAATAATAAATGCTGGCTTGTTCGAATTATTGACATTCAGAATATTGATGCTCTGCTGTTTATATACAGGGCATTTCAAAATTATTTATACACACTTTAAAAATTTATATTTAATGAACAATATATACGAATGTAAATTTTTTTTGATACTTTGAAGACAAAAACATTAATGTTTTTTACAACAATAAACTTTACTTCTTGATTCATTACTTCATTACTTCCTGATGTCCCCTTCCTGCGACATGCTTAATTATTGATATTCTGAATGGTTCCATGCTTTAAATTTATCCCACAGACAAGTAATTGTTAAACATATGGGGACTTTTGTTCCATATCGTGATTTCCACGTACACTGAATTTCATTGACATTTTCATATTTCCAGTGCCATTTTATAATGGCCTTTCTTTCTTGAAAACTTAATTGGGTACTCTCCATTGTTTTAGAGGTATCTATAAAACAAAACAAAAATTAAATTATTGAAAAAAATTGTCTATTTTTAAGCTATAAAGTGACTTTAAGAAAATTAAATTGGTGCCTATTGTTCATTAAATAAAAATTTTTAAAGTGCGTATACATAATTTAGAAACATCTTGTCTATATATATTAAATACTGTTAAGCATAAAGTTAATTCCAATTATGTATTTATAATTCTAATTGGTAATTTTATGTAAGTACTATAATATTTTGATTATAATAATCATATTTTAATGTTTCTACAATAATAAACACATATAATGTATAATGAACACATTTTAATGCATTATGGGCTAAGGTAAAGAAAGCCAACACGAGAAACATCGGATAACTTATGCGGATAATTAGTTTCCCGACTGGCGCCTCCGTAGCCAGGTGGGAAGGAGCAGCAGGAATGTGTAGCACACGCTTCTTGATTAGACCGGGGTTCAAGCCCGTCACCACCAAATACGGAGGATGCGGAAAGGTCAGGGAATGAACACCGCATATCCTGGAGCAATATGGCCTTAGTTGCTAATGCTCCTAAAAAAAAAAAGTTTCCCGACTCTAGCTCTGCTCACTCAGTAAACAGACATTAGGTATTATGGGTCTGGAGCCAAAATCAAGAAGGATATATTGATTGACAGGTAGGCTTGTCAAACGATGAAATGATTGGTGGTAGGCACGACAGACAACAGGATACTGTGTAGTCATTGGTTGGCATTATAATGTGTATTTATGAGTAAAGAACAATGCATAATAGTTTTATGATAAACAGGTAATAGTAGCAATGAATCTATTAAAGATGGAAGAAATTTGTAAAGAAAATAAAACGTTGGTTGATTTTTTGATGAAAACTAAATTAATAAAAGTTTCGTTCTGCTTATTTTTTTGTTCTTCGTTATGTTTTTTTCTCATTATTAAATTTTTGGAGTTCATGAGTGTTTTTACTATATTGTTAATTTAGGTTTGGTTACAAAAAAAAAGAAAAGATTCCTTTATTTTTCGTTATATTTTGTAGCCTGCCCTTAAATGGTAGGTTAGGAAATAATTGAAGAGGTTTCCTTATATTTCTGATCTAACCTTAAACGTTGGGTTAGGAAATAATAGGAAAAGAAAGAAAGATTCTTTATATATATATATATATATATGTATTTTTTTTTTTTTTTATGAAAACCCCAAACATGAAAGGTATCAAAACCTATAGTACTTAGTACCGTGCATGGTTTGAAGGAGAAGTATGGGGGAGAGGGGAATGCCGGAAAACTTTGCTCTAGAGACTAAACATGGGTTTCACCACTTCAAGCCTCCAATAAGCAAAGTAGTGGTATTTCACCGGTTGATGAAAGTCATCTACCACCTGTAAATATATATATATGTGTGTTTATCTGTATATGTTTTTCTTTTAATGGTGTTTTGACATATAAGTATTATTGTGCATACAAACCTGGTAATCAAGTTAGCCCAACAAGGTTATCTTAATTCAGCATGGCCTATACATATTAATTTTAAGAAGTATATTACTATATGATAATGAATTTTTCATTACACTTTACTACTATCAACTACCAACTATCCAACTATCAACCACTCGCTGGCTAAAGGCGAATTTCCACACATCTATTCTACAACTGACTTTCCTCAGTCCTCAGTTTGAATTTATACCCCCTCAGTTGAGTAATCTGAACAAAGGAAAAATCCCATTAGCATTTAGCTTGCCCAATCCATTCAGGGCATGAAACACCTCAATTATATCACCTTGCATGTGCCTAGTCTCCAGAAGCTGCAATTTGCAGAATTTAAGCCTTTGTTAGTAACACCAACCTTTTGTTCCACTCACCAATCTCATTTCCCTTCTCTGTACTCGTTTCATCAGCTCTACATCCTTCCTAAAATGACTCCCCCAGACCTTTAGACAGTACTCAAGGTGTGGCTTGACCATTCCCTTATACAAGGTGAAATCAACCCCCCCCCCCCATCCCTGCTAGCAAAATTCCTATATATCTTTGACAAGACACCATGAGCTACTCTTGCAGCCTTTTTGCACTGTTCAAAAAACTTCATATCTGACTGCAGAATTACCCCCAGATCCTTTTTGTTCTCCACTACTCTGAGTGTCAAATACCAAACATGATCACCTTTTCAGAAAATTTTTTAGTTGATAATGAAGAACAGTATGTGAAGCTTCTTTTACGTACAGAAGTGAGATGGCTTTCTAAAGGAAACTGTCTAACAAGGTTGGTAAATCTTGTTGATACGAAGATTAGTTTTTTAGAAAGCAAAGGAGACAGATTTAGCAAAGGAGATCAGCAAACACAAAAACAACCTATACTATATGGCTTGGATTTTTCGAAAACTTAATGAAGTATCACTTCAACTTCAAGGGAAATTAATTACAGTAATAGACTGAAAATGTGTATTAAAAGCCTTCACTGAAAAACTGGAAATATCTGAAAGCAATTTAATGAGAAAACAATTTCATGTTATGCGCAAGTGTTAGCTGAAATCAATGAATCTCTCACCGAGAATGATCTTAAGAATTATTCATATCATTTGTGTTCTTTAAAAGGTGAAATTAAAAATAGATTTTCAGATTTATTTTCTTTTGAAGTGAATCCATGGATGCTAGATCCAATTGGATATGATACCAGGTCTGCTAGTTAAGAAATTGAAGAACTCATTGAATTAAAATGTAATGAAGAATGCAAATATAAATTTGAAAAAGGTGAAATGGCTGAGTTGTGGGGATAAAAAAACAACTTAACTTCTTGATCCAACAATGTGGTTTGAAATGGCTGAAGTACTTCTTTGTTTTCCAACATCTTATATAGTTGAAAGTGGTTTTAGTTCAGTAAATAAAATATTAACAAAGAAAAGAAACAGAATCGATCAAGAGGAGACATTAGAATTAAACTTACTAGCATCATACCGAACGTTGGACTTTTAGCTAAAGAAGCATCAGGCTCAGGGATCCCATTGAATAAGAAGAGTAAGGATAAAGTATTTTTTTATTTAAAATTTTATGGGGGACGATTAGGAAAAAAAAATCTAAAAAAGCCCTTTAGGGGACGATAATTAAAAAAAGGTTGAGAAACACTGGTCTAGACCAACGTTCATGTAGATTAATTAAGGTATATTATTTGCTCTTTAGTATTGTAGTATTTAGTATTTTCTTATTCAGCAGTTTTATTTTTTTATTATTCAGTTATATTCTTATTTTAATAATGTGCACAGCATCTGAATAGGTTGACAGCTGATTTATGTGATTGCTGGACTTGATTTTATATTAATTAGGCTCCATTAGAATAGAAAACATTATATAATAAAATAATAAATAATAATATATTCAGGGTTAGTCAAAATGTTGTTGACAATTTTTTTGACAGTTTATTTTGAAGTAACTACATTTTTTTCTTTAAAAAAAAAAAAAAAAAAAACCCTATCAAATGAAAGCATAAATATTGAAGTTTTTAACAGCTACCATGCAGTCCTTCAATATGGGCCCAAGATGACACACGCACATTACAGATGTCTGTGCCATCATTTTGTGGCAAGCACAACTTTGATATTTGTGCTTTCATTTGATAGCATTTTTTTCACAGAAACATATGTAATATATTTGATATAAACTGTCAAAGTTGTCAACAACATTTTGACTAATCCAGTATTTGCTGATTTTTGCCAAATAAGCATGAAAGATGGACAAAGGTATAAAATTGAAACAAGATTTCAACTTGGCTGGATAACACATGGAAAAATGAGAAATGTCTATTGAAATGGGGCAGAGAAATGTTTTCACTGATCAATTCCAAGAAGTCTGAAAAGAAGCGTATTTGCCTGTGTGTTTTGCCTGTATTATCATATGGAAGTGAAATATGGTGTCTAACAGAAAGACTGAGCCAAAGATTGAAAGTAAAACATCATAGGAGGGAAAGTAGGAGAAACTGACATAACAGATTAAGTGCTTATAATGGAAATAGGTTGGGGCACATTGCAAGATGTAGTGATGAAAGACGGATCAAAAAATTAATGGAATGAATGGTAAATGAGGAAGGCCTAGAGTATGGCAGAGAGATGAAAGCCAGAAACCTCCAGAAGTGCAATGTATAATGTAGCAACAAGATGTGCATAGAGAGAGAGATATGAGGGGGGGGGGGTACCTTTTTCCAACTGTGGACCAAGAATGGTTGAGAGAGAGAGAGAGAGAGAGAGAGAGAGAGAGAGAGAGAGAGAGAGAGAGAGAGAGAGAGAGAGAGAGAGAGAACCAAGACACAATTACAGGTATATCAGAGTCCATTCCATGAGGGAACAAGTGATAGGAAAATGTTTCTCTCCTTATTTAAAAGGGAATCAGAAATATATAACAGTACACTTAAGTTAAAATTCCTTAGGTCAGAAGATATATTAAATGAAGAGCAGTTAACTGAAAAGATGCAAAACACCTGTTGAAAACAGCCAATTTTGATAGGATACTTGTTATAGTAATCATCTTCCACTAAGACAATATTGTATTGTCTTAGTGGAAGATGTAATTTAGTATTGCTTTAGTGTAAGGGACATTAAGATAATACTAAATGCCTCTCAAGGAGTGATTTCAGAATGAAATGTAAATGTCTTAGTGGAAGATGTAATTTAGTATTGCTTTAGTGTAAGGGACATTAAGATAATACTAAATGCTTCTCAAGGAGTGATTTCAGAATTAGATGTAAATGTTATATAAGATGAAATACAAATTGAGTTAAGTAAATCTTGCACACAAGAAAATACAAAGTGTGAGGTAAGGGAACAGAGAGTTACCAGAATCACACTCACCTATTTAGACAGAAAGAAACCATACAAACTCAGAACCTCATATTTGCCTTTTGTTGCACTACAAATACCAACGGTAAAAGTAGGATATTTAAACAGCTGTATCTGAACACCCCACTGAGTTGTTTTATATGCTAACTTATATGCTTATATGGTATGGAAATTTTCAGATTGAATCACAGCTAACAAGAACAGGTAAATCATTAAATTATTTGCTCATATTACATGCATGACTTGTTCTGTCAGAACTAAAGTGTAAATACACTGCTTGACAAAATTAACAGAACATGCAGGAAACGTGGTGTAACATGCAGCTTGCAATGAAGTGGATCAAAATTTGCTATGGTGGTGCACCCTAGAATAACAATGAAATGAGGAGACAGTGAGAAAATTTAGACAATTGTAAGGGACATTTATAGGGTTTATAAGAATTACCAAAAAGGTCACATTACAGAAGTCGATACAAGATTCTTGAAAATATGGTCATATGACATCAGTATGGCATACGAACCCTTCCAATGGTTAAACAGGCCTGACAGCGGAGAACCATGCTCTATATAAGGAGTCACCAAGTGACCAATGGGTTGGTTATCGGCATGAAGTGCAGTGCCCAAAGGTGTCCCAAACATGTTCAATTAGATTAAAGTCTAGTGATGCTGGCCATGGCAGTTGTTGGATATTTCAGTTGGATATTTCAGAGTTCTGTTGAGCTCTATATGCAGTGCATGTTGTGTACAACAATGCACTCCATTGTTGTGCATGAAAAGAAAATCTGAGCCAACCGCACCCCTAAAAAGTCGTACATAAGGTTTGAGGATTTGTTCTCAGTATCTCTCCACACTTATGGTACCCTTAACAAAAACAAGAACTGGAGTGCGGCCATTGATCGTTATTCCACTCCACATGAAAACACTGCCCCACTGTTTCCCTTTCTCTGATGTTGGAGGGATGGTACTGCATTCCTCATCTCCAGATAAAATAACATCTTGAATGTTATTTCATCTGGAGATGAGCTCTGCAGTGGTTTGTGGTTAATGGGATACAAACCACTGACTTCTTTGCATACAGCCTACTTGAATTGAGCCTTCTTAACACAGTCCAGTTGGAAATGTTTTCACCTGTGATCAAGAGAAACCTCAAGAGACAGTTGATGACAGGCCATCTTAGGGTTCTGTTTTGCTGTTAGAGCCAGAAAGTGGATTGTTTTGGTTGATATATCCCCTCAGGCAGCCTTGGGCAGCTCTTCTTGTGATGGTTCCTTTTTGCTCAAACTGCTTCCATAGTGCTGAAATGACACTGTGTGACCCATTAAGCCAGCATACCACCTCCACCTGTGACTGCCTGGCTTCAAGTTGTCCAACAGCTTGCCATATCAAAGAATCATCTAAATGATGACGACTTACCATTCTGCATATTGGAGATGTGGCTATCCCACTGAGCAAACCAAAACTCAGGAATGAAATGATATGGTCACAACCCATGTTTTTATGGGCACGAATAATTTGCATAATGTGTGGCTCTGTAACATGGTAGATTGATTTCAATTGGATACTCTGAATTTGCATGCCAGGTTGCCATGCAAATTCAGATATTTGCCTTCATCGACATTGTTCAATAAAATATTATTAAAAAAAACTTCTTCTTCTTTAATGCTGCTGAATGGCGTTTGCGACTTCGTTTTGATATTGTTCTCTGTCTAGCGCTGCGTGTAGAATTTGTGCTGTCGTCATGTGAAACCAGGTGTTGATGTTATCTAGCCATGCCATTTTCGGTCTGCCTGGGCGTTTCTTGCCTTCGATCTTTCCCTCCAGGATGAGTGGTAGTAGGTGATATTTTTGTTGGTTCCTAGCGATGTGACCTAGGTATTTGCATTTCCTGCTGATGATGGTTTTGAGCAGGTCCCGTTCCGTGTGCATGTCCTGCAGGACCTGTGCGTTGGTTATCTTGGCTGTCCACGGAATTTTCAGCATTCTTCGGTAGAGCCACATTTCGAAGGCCTGGAGCTTTTTTGTAGTGGCTGATGTTAGAGTCCAGGTTTCTACACCGTAGAGCAGTATTGGCCAGATGTAGCATTTCAATGTGCGTAATTTGAGCATGATGTTCAAGCTTCTGTCGGTGAGGAGGGTTCTCCATTTGGTGAATGCCTGCCTGGCTTGTTCAATTCTGCTTTTGATTTCGGCCTCATGGTTCAGCTGGTCATCAATGAGTACTCTGAGATACTTGAAGCGGTGTATTTGCTCTAATTTTTCGTTGTTTAGTTTGATCGTGATTTTGCTTGCAGTCCTGCTGACCTTCATCACCTTTGTTTTCTTTTTGTTGATTCGTAGCCCCCATGCTTGGCTTTCTATGTCCACTTCGTTCAAGATGGTCTGTAAATCTTGTTCTGAATCCGCTATTAGTGCTGTGTCATCGGCATATCTTAAGTTATTGATGTAGTGTCCGTTAACTTTTATGCCGATGTTCTTGTCAGCCAGTGTTTGGTCGAAGATCATTTCTGAATAGATGTTAAAAAGAATGGGAGATAATGGACAGCCTTGCCGGACGCCTTTTTTTATTGGAATTGGGTCTGTCAGATCGTTGTCATAGCGAAGCCGGGCTGTTTGATTCCAGTAGAGAGTTGTAATAAAGTTGATATCATTGTTTTCAAGCCCAAGTTTTCTCAGTCGGTCGATTAGGCGGTCGTGGTCTACTGAATCGAAGGCTTTCTCGTAGTCAATAAAACATATATACACGTCTTTTTGATGTTCATAGCACCTTTGTAGCAATATTTGTAAACAGAAAATTGCTTCTCTGGTGCCTAGTCCCCTGCAGAATCCGAACTGTGTGTTTCCTAGTGCACTTTCGCACTTACATCTTATCCTTTGCTGAATCACCTTGAGGAAGACTTTTAGCACCTGGCTCATTAGACTGATCAGCCTGAAGTCTTCGCATTTCCGGCTGGTAGCCTTTTTTGGTAGGGCCGCAAAGATGGACTGGAGCCATTCGGATGGAATGTCGTTGTTGTTGTAGATTTGATTGAACCATTTCGTTAGTTGTTGGATGTTGCTGTAGTCTAGTTGTTTCAGCAGTTCCACATGAATCTGATCAGGTCCACAGGCCTTGCCTGGCTTTGTTATTCGGATGGCATGTTCCACTTCAGATGTTAATATGTGGAGATTGTCTTCCTGTGTTTGTTGTTGCGTTTCTGTCGGTTTTCTGTTGGTGCCGAACAGATTGTATATATAGCTCTTCCAGGTGTCGAGTTTGGCTTGTTTGCTTAGTATAGGTTGATTGTTGTCCGTATATAAACTTGGGATAGGAGCCGGTTTGTAGATGTTTCCAGCTTCTTTAAGCTTCTTGTGCAGGTTATAGTTGTCATTTTTCTTGATTAGGTCTTCGATTTCTGCACACTGATCTTCCATCCATTTTTCCTTCGCCTTCTGGATTTCCTGTTTGATCTTTTGTTGTATTTCTTTGTATTTTTCCCGGTTGTTGTTGCTTTTGAATATTCTCCGTTCAAATGTTTTTGTTTTAAAAAAAACAAAAACATTTTTTGTTCTGTTAGTTTTGTTGTGCAGCATATATCAGTCCAGCAAAACAATTTTTTTCCTCTGAAGTCTGTGATCTGTTATGCTCAGCATTACCAAAGGAGAAGACTAATAGGCCTGCTACTATCCCAACTAATATTGTTCCCCTTCCCAAATCAGTATATTAGAAGAAATATACAATGCCAGAACTTAATGCACAAAACCAAATGGAATGAAACAGATGATGCAACATTAGAAATTTTTACTGAAGAAGATGTGGACACTGGAGAACGTAATTTGCAAAAAAAGGAGAGAATGAAAACAGAGAAACAAAAAATTCCCACCATTGGAGATAACATGGAAGCACAACAAAACCAAATAGTGAATACCCATGATACTAATAATGAATATAATGGAACTGTCAAGGACTAATTAAAGAAGTACTTCTGAATCATATAGACAAGAATGCAGTAATATGCAGTGGCAGCATGGATTTGTTAAGGGGGAAAGCTTGTCTGATCAATCTGATAGGATACAGTGACATAACATTAAAAGAACTGAGTGCAAAAAATAATTTTGATATATTGTATTTAAGGATTCAGAAAAGCTTTTCACATCATTCTACATAAAATACTGTGTATGTATTATTGCAATTGGCATTGGGGCAAGTTACAGCTGTAGATAAAGGGAATGTTGAGGGGAGAAAAGGTAGAGTTCTTAGCACTGCTCTATTTGGACCAAAAAGGGCAGTGCCCATTTCTCTTGCATTGCCATGCATTTGGTGGGCAGTTTCTGCTGCAATCCTCTGCAGGAGTGGTGGCAATGGACAGTTATGTACGAAATCTTTCCAGGACACGAATGGAGATGGTTTCGGGGACATCCAGGGGGAACCTGCACCATCTGGATTACATAGAAAACCTTCACGTGACTGTCATTCGTCTGAACTCATATTTTGTGCTTTGGACTTTCCGCTAGAATACGAACATATCATTGACTTCTCCAACATTGATCCACGCCTTGAGAAGATGGACGAGTTCTGAAGACTCATCTCGGAAGTGCATGCCAGAAATATGTTTGTTGTTTTAGGCATTAATCCCGTGCTCACCAGCAACGAACACTTGTAGGTGGCTCACTGACAGAGAAATATCTCCGGATACGAATACTTGTACTTGGTCACAAATAACACCATAGACTGGCCAAAAATGGAATCCTCCGAAGGCCCTCCATTGAGTAAATCTCTTTCGGCCTTTCCAAAGTCTAGTGTTCACCTTTCCACCCTTTTTATATATAGGCCTTGCCACAGAAACCCTCGGCGATTAGGAGGCGGGGCCTGCCAGAGTACTTAAGTAATTTACTGGGTGCCTGACCTGCTTCCTCGTGGCAAAGTGTGGACAATGGTGGGTCCCAATGGCTAAATGGTCAGAGAAACAACAGAACATAACACTACACAACAAGCCACTCCCCACACACACTTTTTTTAATCTCTGTCCTACACAGATTTCTGCATCACACAAACAGAATATACAATGTGGAGATGGGGGGAAACCCCCTGGTGCTGTCAGACAGTTAACACAACTAACACACTGTGTAAAGCAGTGGTTAGGCCACATTTTGAGTATTGCATATAAGTCTGGACAGTGGTGGGTGGGATTAGTCGGGACAGTAGGATTAAGCCAGTTCAGCAGAACCAATACCTAATTTTTTGTTGAGTTCGGCAAACCTAAGTTCGGCAATACCTAAGTTCGGCAAACCGGTTTAAAATGGCACTTGTGATCAGGGTTCTCTCTAAAGTGGGCACCTGGGCAGCCACCCAATGTGGAAATCACAAATTTACATTCCTTACTCCTTTTTAACGTTCATCTATGCAACAGCGTATTCCAAGTGCCTGTAGTAATGTTCATTCCATCCATAGGTGAAAAAAATTAGACAGAACTATGCTTGTAATATTTCTTTATTAATTTCATAAAACTCATTATACCTTTGATGAAATACTACATTTTTATTCCCTCGCATTTGTTAATTAAGTAAACAAACATATAACGTAAAGAGAAAAAGTGTCAAACAACCAGGGGGGTGACACGCTGTCATTTGTTTCTGCTTTGTGTTACGCCCTAAATTCACACGAGATATTATGAGTGCATTGGTGTTTCCCGATCAATAAAAACAATAGGAAGCTAGGACACAATGAACCAATAGAAATATAGATTTCGAAGTTATCTTATCGCCCATTTCAGAAGCCGTGGATGAATATTCTTCCATGTTGGAATCCTTATGCCAGTGTGCACGTGGTAATTAAGACGTTTTTATCACAACTTTCCCGTGACAAACAGGTTTGTCATGCACATCATTCTGTCGTATTTAATCTGCATAGCCTATTTATTAATTCAGCAAGAAATTTTCGTTTAGTATCGATAAAATGAAGAAAATGTATGTTCTCACTGATGTTTATCAGTGGTATAAGCACAGTGCTCTGTTTATAAAAGTTTATGATATGACCACACGTGGACAGAACCAGTAAAAATATTCAAATATATAGGCACATATCTGCTCCTGCTCTATAATATATTAAAATAAAATATTTAAAAAATTTTTGCAGTAGCCCTTAAAAGGATGAAAAGGCAATAGAGTTTGACAGATTTTTTCAATAAGAAACCAAAATCAGAATTTGTTGTATCAGAATTGGCCTTGGATGGTACAAAACAGTCAAAAGCACAATCACTCCAACTTGAAGAAAGCAGGTCAGTTATTGAAATAAAAAACAATAACTCCAAAATTGAAAATAATCTTCCTGAATGCTGGACAGTGCAACAATATAACAGTTTTAAAGAAAAATATGATGGACTGGTAATTTTTAACAAAAAGTTAGGTTGCTAGTATTGTGCAAAATATGACTTTATAAAAGAGAAAAGTGTTCATGTGTCAAAAAAATGGAAATGTTTTCAGAATGAGGCATCAGGGAAAAATAGAGGTACAACAAGCTTCTCTAAGGAAAAAAATGAAAGAACATTTTTCATCAAAAGCTCATAACATTTGTAAAGAGACCTTAAAACAATGTGAGCAGGATTCAATAACAAAAGTAATAGATACAATGAATGAAAAATATTTAAGTGCTACTTGTAGAGTATTTAATACAGTTTCCAGCCTGGCAAAAAGATGTAAACCATTTTAAGACATAGAAGATGAGACAGAAGTGCAAATTAAAAATGGATTAGATATGGGAATAGGATTACATTCTCGTAAAACTGCTGTGAAAGTAGTTGATTTCATTGCAAAGGAAATTAAAAAAGAAATATTTAATAAAATTATTGAAAATAATCTGAAAATATGTTTGATTATTGACAAAGCTTCAACGATATCCTGCAAACCAGTTATTATACTTTTCTTAAAAGTTGAGGATTCAGTTACATCACCAACAATTTTCGTTGAACTAGTTGAATTGGAAAAACAAAATTCAGAGACAATATGTTCTTCAGTTATACAAAGTTTAAATGATGTTGGGCTTACTAAGAACTATCTAGAAAAAAATTTAATAGGATTTTGCTCCGATGGTGCCAGCGTTATGCTTGGGAGGAAATCTGGAGTGAGCACTAGGATTGCAGAAGAGTTTCCCAACATAATAATATGGCATTGTTTAAATTATTGCCTCCATCTTGTTTTAGGTGATTCAATAAAGGAAATAAAGCAAGTAAATCATTTTAAAATATTTATTGATACAATATATTCTATTTTTCATCAATCAAATAAGAACTATGTATATTTTAGTGCATTTACATCATTTATACACAGCCAATTATAGATTAGCAAATTTGCAATAGCGGCATCGTTTAAGTTATATCTCATATTGTGAATACCTTCACGACGAGTTGACATGACATTGCACTACTTCAAATAAGTAATGCTTCACCCGAAGGAGAAGACTGTTGTTACTTATTCGAAGTAGTGCAATGTCATGGCAACTCGTCGTGAAGGTATTCACAATATGAGATGTAACTTAAATGATGACGCTATTGCAAATTTGCTAATCTATAATTGGCTCTGTATAAGTGATGCAAATGCACTAAAATATACATAGTCTAACTCTTTTGCAGCTTGAGGCATAAGCCCTTAACGCATTAGAGTCCTAACTTATATCATACACCATCAGGTATCTCTCATATTGTGGAGATATACTTCACAACTGTTTTGTCATCATTACATCACCTTGGGTACCTACCCACCGACCGAAGAAGAATGGCCAGATAGCCCTGAAACAGCACCAGGGGGAGCCTGATGATGTCCAGAGTTTCCAAGAATAGGTAACAACAGCCTTCTCCACTGGGTAAGCGTTGCCTATTCGAGGAGTTTGAATTTTTGAGTGGTGTGAGTTGAAGGAGTTACTGTCCCTTTCCTTCTTCTGCACTGTTTCTTTTCCTCTTCCACTCCTACTATTACTTTCCCTCTACCTTTTTGCTTTTCTAAGTCTAATAGGGACAAGTGGATAGTCGAGTTATTATCCCACACAAATTCAAAATAGCCCTGAAACGGCACCAGGGGGAGCCTGATGATATCCGGAGTTTTCAAGAATAGGCAACAACAGCCTTCTCCACTGGGGAAGCGTTGCCTATTCGAGGAGTTTGAGTTTTTCAGTGGTGTGAGTTGAAGGAGTTACTGTCCCTTTCATTCTTCTACAGCGTTTCTTTTCCTCTTCTCAGCGGTGGTGGTATCCACTGAGAATAAGTAGCAACAGTCTTGTCCTTTGGACGACGCGTTACTTATCGTGAAGATATTCACAATATGAGATGTAACTTAAACGATGTCGCTATTGCAGATTTGCTAATCTATAATTGGCTGTGTATAAATGATGCAGATGCACTAAAATATACGTAGTCTAACTCTTTCGCAGCTTGCGGCATAAGCCCATAATGCATTAGAGTCCAATAAGAACCAAATTGAACTTTCCAAAATATCCGAACAACTTGGAACTGAAATTATAAAGATTGGTAGAGTTTTGGGACCAAGATGGGCTGCCTGTAGTTTAAGGTCAACCCCTAGCTGTGTGGCGCGCTTATCCAGCGCTACATCACTATTTTTATTCAAATAAAAAGTACTTAGGTATGGCTGCCCGTCTTGAAAATATATATTTTATAACTGATTTGGCATTGATGATTGATATTTTAAACAAAATTTCTCTTCTTTCAAATGCACTGCAAGCAAGAAATATAGATATAATAAAGGCTGAAAAACTTGTGATAAGATCTATTAAAGCATTTCAAATGCTTGGAAAGGAAAAGGGTCCATACGAAAAAAAAGTTGATGAATTAATTACTTCAGAAACCTTCAAAAAATATAAAATTTGTAGAAAATCATCGATTTGTCGGGCTTCCTCGGGGAAGACTTTTAGAAAACATCGTAACGAATTTGAAAAAAAAGACTAATGGATTGTGAACATTTAAAAGCAAGTTGTAGCCAATTTCAAGATAGGAATAAATTACAGTTTTTCAATTTTTTGTAGCCAGATTACTGGAATATTGAAGAAGTACTAGTTCCATGGAAAGCAGCTGAAGAACAATTGCTCATATTTAATGAAATTTTTAATTACCAAATTGATATTAATGATTATTGAGATTTCGTGGAAAACGTTTTAAAAAATTTCCAGAATTATGCAATTCCTGAAAGTGTTCAAAGAGCTAAAAATATTGTCAGAACAATTGCTGTAAGTTCAGCAGAAGCGCAAAGGGGTTTTTCAAAGATAAACATAATATGTCCAGAGAAGAGAAGTCGCCTAACTGTTTCTAATATATCAAACACAATGACTATAAGTCTGATCGGCCTACCTCTAAAGGAATGGGATCCTACTCCTACAGGTGAAAAGATGGTTAAGGATAAATCACTCAGCCAATGATGCTCGGATAAAAGCGAAGAAAATTGCAAGTGAGGACGCCAATCAAGAAGCAATATGTAAATATCTTAAATAACAGTTTTATTGTTTATTGTCAGGTATTATTTAATATTTTTTCATTAATATTTTAAAACTCTTTCTTATAAAACATAATCTAGTTTTGTGGACTTCTTTTATTGTTCTTATTTAAGTATTAGCTGCATGAAATAATAAACTACCTTTCGGTATATAGTTTTTTTATACTTAGAACGGTCATTAGAGCAGCGAACCGGTTGTTAAATTATTTGATTCCCACCACTGACTAAAGGATGTGTTGCCCAAGTAGCATTGTTGTTGAGATAGGAGGCGGATGCCCCCGAAAGTACAATCATTGTTTTATCCCTTCTAATTTTCTTATTTTATTGTATTTTAACATTTTCGTAATAAATTTTATTTTATTTTATAGTAAATCAGTTTTGTAAATATTATTTTACAGTATCCACTCTATCGTTTGGTACATTTTATTATATTTATATTTTATATTTTTACAGTATTAAACTATTTTAATCAAAACAGTTGGTGTATTTTTATTTAAATTTGTGATATGAACTATTCTCCCAACCTCAGAGGCCTTTTTGAGGATAAGTAAGGAACTGTTTGCTGTTTTTCTTTGCATCCTTTGCCAAAGATATCTTGTAATCTGCCTTTGCCTGCCTAACTTCCTTTATGGCTTGTATCTATCATAGGCTTCTGCGTCACCTGTTAATTTATACGTATCCCATGCATTTTTCTTCTCTGCCACATGTCTAATTAGTTCATCTGACATCCATTTAGGCCTAAATCTTGAACAATATTTCTTAGTTGGTATGAAAAGCCTAGTAGCTTCCAAGATGATTTCTTTGAATGCTCTCCATTTTGAATTTGCTGTTGGTAACATCATCAGTTGGTCCCACCATATAGAATTTAAATACTGTCTCAGACCACCGTAGTCACCTTTACGAAAGCAAAAACCCTTCCCTTTACCCCTGATGGTAATTACCTCTTTGAGTAAATCCCACTTCAGCACACTGTGATCACTGCCACCTAGTGGTTCCTTTATCTGCAGATTCTTAATGCATGAAGAATCACTACTGATAATCAGACCAAGAGTATTACTCCCTCTAGTTGCCTCCCAGACATGCTGCTGTAGAAAACAATCATCCAATAAATCCACAAAGGCATTGCTAGTGTATGCGTGACCAACCCACAAATTCCAGTCAGTCTCTGGAAAATTAAAATCCCCCATTATAAGACACTCTGATTTACTGGCCCACTCTATTTCTCTGTTCAATTGCTCATTATACTCAACAGATTTATTAGGCCTATAACACACACCTACTCTCATTTTTTTCCCTTTCCCAGTGCTTGTGTCACACCAAACAGACTCAACATTGCGTTGTCTACCAACATCAGTTGGATGCACTTTCTTAGATTTTGTGTTTCTTAACTAACAGCATAACCCCTCCTCCCTTCCTGTCCTGTCTATCCTTTCTGTACACATTGTACTCCCCAAATTCCAGTTCTGCATTGCTTATGTCTCTGTGACACCACGTCTCTGATATCCCAACAATATCTGCCTTTGATGTCTTGACTAGCACTTCAAGCTCATCAAATTTATTAACTATACTCCTAGCATTGATGTACATGCAAGTATACATGTACCTGTTCTACTCTTAGTTACCCTAACACAGCCCATCTATTTACTTGTTCTACTATGGCTCCCAGCAGTCCTGGAAATCCTCATTGCCTTGCTTTCCCAGCTGCTGCTCAATTGCATTTCAATAGAAGCAGTTCAAGAATGTCTTTCACACCTGCAAGCGGCTACTGTTAATCTATTAATCCGTGTATCCCCCCAAGCTAGCAGTTTTCCAACCCACCTAACTCTGCCTCGATAGCATCCTCAAATATTCTTGCACCTTTTCTATTTAACCTATCCCTCTAGAAGCAGTCTCTCCTGTTAACAAGCACAGACCATGGTGAAAAAAATTCTACCCCTTGAGCCTTGCACAATCTCTCTCTCCAGGGCCGGATTGATCGACAAGGCTCTCATCATATACTCCCTCCCATCGTGTCTAGGCAGAATTGCAAATATGTTCAAATTCAACCTTAACTCACAGCTTTTTTTCAACAGTGACCTGTACTTGTGAAGTAATTCCACCTGTCTCCTACTGTTAATATCATTAGTGCCAATGTGTACAACAATATCACCCTTTGTGCCCTTAAAAGATGATATCTGCTCAACGATGTCATCAACCTTTGTCCCTGGCAGACATACTCTGGTCCTGTTCCACCTGTCCTTTTTACATACCAAGTTCCCTGTTTCCCTGACAATAGCCTCATTGACAACAACTAGTCCCTTGCATTAGTATCCATCTGTCCCTATTTCACATCAGTAACTTTGTGATGGCACAGTATGAGTGTTGCTCTCCACTTGTGTTACAAACCAGTTTCTTCCAAATAATATTATGTACAGTATGAGTTCACAATTAGTGAATGTTTCTAGAAAGAATGTGTAGGTATATATGAGTACCATTCCATTCTGGTGTTTAGTGTATGGTCCCCACTGTTAGTGACACCTCCAGATGAATCTATCTGCCAATGTGGGATTGCTTCTTCTAACAGTCTACTTCTGCCTATATTCTTAATTCTTTGTTAATTGCTTCCTCAATTTCCCTAATCTTAGGATTTTACCTCAATTCATCTCTGCCATCCCTTCCCCATGCTATCTCCATTCTCTTATCAGGCCTTGTTCATACTGCATTCAAGTGTGGCACTGTCTGTCTCACTATTCTTTTAGGATGGGATTAACTTTCTGTAAGATCTACCAACCCTTGATGTTAAGAGCAATATTTCACATCTCTTCTCAGTTCTGCCTGTTGCCATCATATATGTCCCAGAACTTTCATGAACTTCTGATTACCCATGAGTAGAATCTGCTGATCCCTATTGGAATGCTGCCTTCTCTTTTTTTTCATCTGTTCCACACTCTTACCTATGTTTCTCTTCATTTCACAATTTTTTTGGGGGGGACGAACTACTTGGCTGCTGCACTGTGGTGCAGCAGCTAAGTAGTTTTTTTTTAATTTTTTTTATGAAAAAAATAAATGATTAGGAAATTTCCCCCCATGAAATTTTAAATAAGAAAATGCTTTATACTTACTCTTTTTATTCAATGGGATCCCTGAGCCTGATGCTGCTTAGCTAAAAGTTTAGTGTTTGGTATGATGTTAATAAATTTAATTCTAATGTCTCCTCTTGAATATGTATATCAGTAACCCCAGGGACTTAGAGGGGAACAGGTATTCTGTGTGATTTCAGACACTTAGTCTAAAACACTGATGGATCCAATATCTTTCTATCTCAGAAGATTTAGTAGAAGTCCAGTTGGCCTGCCTCCCTAAAATCCACACCTTCTCGATAGTAAGCCCTGTTACGTCACCTAGGTGGCAACGAACGTGTAGAGTGGTTCTCTTCAAGACGCCTGGTCAGCATGAAGAGGAAAAGACCAAACCCTCCAGCATGGGGGCATCTTCCCCACTGCCAGCAGTGGGGAAGATGGATCGCAAATTAGTAACACATATGACATACCCGATATCCTTTCTGATGAGGTAGAGCATGTGTTGAAGAAAATGAAGAATCAGAAAGCCCTGGGTGGGGAAGATGAAGTTACTGTAGAATTCTTAAAATTGGGAGGAAGAGACATTGCACAAAAACTGGCAAGACTCTTCACAAAATGCATTAGAAAAGCAGCGATGCCTAAGGAGTGGAATAATGCAATCATAGTTTTGCTGCATAAGAAAGGAAATAAATCATAAATTGGAAATTATAGACCAATTAGCTTGTTATTCGACATCTACAAGTTGTTCACAAGGATCATTACTAACAGATTAGAAAGAATATTTGATGAGAATCAACCGAAAGAGCAAGCTGGCTTTAGGACAGGATTCTCAACTATGGATCACCTTTACATAATATCACAGCTAATGGAGAAAGCAAATGAATATAAAACACCATTATGCCTGGCATTTATGGATTATGAAAAGGCATTTGACTCCATACAGCTTAAGGCAATGTTTTGGGCACTGGAAAGACAAGGCATAGATACCCCATATATTATGATTTTGAAGAAAATATATAAGAACACTACCTCCTTTATTAGACTAGACAAAGATAGTAGTAAATTTAAAATTAAGAAAGGAGTTCGACAAAGAGACATATCTCCAAAGCTGTTTACTGCTTCCTTGAGGAAGCTTTCAGAAAATTAGACTGGTCGCAGAAAGGGGTCAACGTGAATAGAGAGTATCTAAACCATTTAAGATTGCAGATGACATTGTCGTCATAAGCCATGATCCAAGAATTAGAGGAAAATCTTAATCAGTTATGCAGAGTTAGTAAGGATTTTGGACTAAAGTTGAATATGGCTAAAACAAAAATAATGATGAACAAGTATACCATAGAAAGGGATATAATGATTGAAACAGCAGTAATTGAAAAGTTGGAGTCATATACTTATCTGGGACAAGTCATCAGCTGTAATAATGATAAATGGTTGGAAATCAAGAGAAGAATACATTTTGGATGGATAGCATTCAGGAAATATAGTCACATACTCAGGAGCAATATCCCAATTTGTCTAAAACGTAAAATAATGGATATTAATTTTACGTTTACAATAAAACAATGTATACTACCCATCATGACTTATGGAAGTGAAACTTGGGCACTCAACAAAAAGAATAGAAGAGAAGCTGAGAACTACACAGCGAAGAATGGAACGAATTATATTGGGAATCAGACTGTTAGATAAGAAGAGAAACACATGGATTAGGCAGCAAACTCAAGTAAAGGACATTCTTATCAAAACTAAAGAACTAAAATGGTCTTGGGCAGGACACATAGCTCGAAGACATAATGACAGATGGACTAAGAAAATAACAGAATGGCACTCAAGAGGAGCTAGAAGAAAACTTGGAAGACAAAGACAGAGATGGACAGATGAAATTCATGAGTTTGTGGGTAGTAAATGGATGGCCATTGCACACAAAACAGAAGGAACTGGAAAGTTGCTGGAGAGGCATCCTGCAGTAGATTGAAAATGGCTGATGATGATGATCCCCAGGGACTCAAATCTAGTGATATGGGCTTGGCACACCCAGAGTCCTGAACTGGATATCATCATTCTTCTATTTCTTGGTGATTTCCTTCTACTTTTGACTCTCTCTCTCTCAGGGTAACTGTTGATTTTTTTTTTTTTTTTTGGCTGGTGCAGCATAAACTTTAGGCTTCCTTGCACCATGTAGCTAATAATAATAATAATAATAATAATAATAATTCTGTTTCTTTCCTTTATTAATATTTTATTTACTCAGCTAAAACCACTTTCAATCATATAAGATGTTGGAAAACAAAGAAGTATTTTGGCCTTTTCAGATTTCATACCACAATATTGGATAAAGAAGTTTTTGATCCCCATAACTTAGTCATTCCACCTTTTTTAGAATATATATTTGCATTCTTTGTTACATTTTAATTCAATGAGTTCTTGAATTTCTTCACTTGCAGACCCAGCATAGCATCCAGTTAGATCTAACATTCATGGTTTCAGATAAAAAAAAAATAAAATAAATCTGAAAATCTATTTTTCATTTTACCTTTTAAAGAACATAAATGATCTGAATAATACTTAAGATCGTTCTCAATGAGAGATTCATTGATTTCAAGTAACTCTTTCATTTCAAGAAATTGTTTTCTCTTTAAATTGCTTTCAAATATTTCTAGTTTTTCAGTGATGGCTTTTAATATGCGTTTGCAGTCTATCACTGCAATTAATTTCCCTTGAAGTTGAAGTGATACTTCATTAAGTTTTCAAATAATCAGAGCCATATAGTATATGTTGTTTTTGTGTTTGCTGATCTCCTTTGCTAAATCTGTCACCGCTTCACTTTCCAAAGTTTTGGAAAGTGAAGCGGTGACAGATTTCACTTTCCAAAGAAACTGTCTAAGGTTTACAAATCTTAGACAGTTTCCTTTAGACAGCCATCTAACTTTTGTATGTAAAAGACGCCTCGCATACAGTTCTTCATTAGAAACACAAAATTTTCTGAAAAGGTTACATAGCATATCATATTTGCTATGTGACTTTATTTTATTGAGAGATTGATAAAGAACTGGACTAATATTTTTTTGCAACAAGGTGATGTTGGTGCACAATGCAGTATACTGCAAGAACTTTGGGACATAGTTCCTTTAGGTGGGCTATAAAACCTTAGTCTTTGAACCATCGAGGTAGCACCATCAGTGGCACAGATACCACATTTTCCAATGCTACTTGTTTTTCATCAAACCATGTTTTCACAGCAAAAATGGATGCTCCAGTACAGTCAGTTTCGATAGATTTTACAAACAACATCTCTTCTTGCAATTTACAATCATCCTCGAAATAATGAACGTATGCCATTAGAAGGGCCTTATTGTCAGTAACTGTGATTTCATCAATCAGATTAGAAAATTTTCTCGTTTTTAGTTTGTCAATTAGTTGTTCTTCAATGTTAACTGACATCTCATCAATTCATCTTCAAATTGAATGGTTGCTCATTGGCAATTTTTGGAAAATACTGGAAGGATTTGGTACATCACTGTTGAAATTGCAATCTCTAATGCAAGTTGTATAACAGTCTCAGCAACTGTATGAGCACTACCAGTTTTTGCAATGATTTCTGCAATTTTATAAGACACAATCATTCCATCGTCATTTGTTTGTGTGTGTGTTCTTTGTAAATAAGGAGGTAACAGTGTTATGTTGTTCAAAATTCTGTTTTAAATTTGAAATATTTGAGTTTGAATTTTTCACACTTTTTTAAGTGGGAATTCACACCTTTTAAGTGTGAATATCTTGATGGTTTCATAGCCTCATTTGAAAAAGAACTATTACAGATAAGACACATTGGCTATCTTTAGTCAAATGGACTTTCAATAAAACCATAAGCATTCATCCAGATGCTGTCGATACTTTTTCTTTTCAGCACTTGACATGATTGATGATGGGTTCAATAACTACAGCGAATTAAATAATAAAATATAGACTATTTTATTTAACTCTCACAGCCCACACGGCACTCACAAAATCACTATGGATCAAAAATAAACAGCATTACTAGAGGCATATGATACAAGAAAACAAGCTTATAATATACCTTCAGCCATTTAAAAAAAAAAAAAAAAAAATCCTGTTTTCACCCATCCATCCACTCCAAATGTTTGTCTAGTTCTGCCTTGAACTTATTTAAGTTGTCGACCTTCCCTATGAAAGATGGAAGTTTGTTCCTACTATCAACCACCCCCTGGCTAAAGGCAAATTTCTGCACATTTACATTTGTCAATTGTCTTTCGTCAATTTTAATTAGTCTCCTCATGTGAGTAATCTAGGCAAGACAAAGAATCCCATCATCAGCATTCAGCTTGCTTGAACCACCTCAATTAGATCACCTTGCAGGTGCCTAGTCACCTGCGAGGATGATCGAATTTATCAATGTTGCAATTTGCAGAACTTAACCCTTTCATGGTAACAGCAACCCTTTGTTCCACAAACCAATCTTGTTACCCTTCTCTGTACTCGTTCCAGCAGCTCTACATCCTTCCTAAAATGAGGCCTCCAGACCAGTACGCAGTACTCAAGGTGTGGTTGACCATTGCCTTATACAAGGGAACAATTGCCTCCTTATCCCTGCTAGCAAAATTCCTGTATATAACATTGACAAGACACCGTACGCTTCTCTTGCAGCTTGTCTGCACTGCTCAGAAAACTTCATATCTGACTGCACAATTACCCTAGGTTCTTTTCATTCTCCACTACCCTGAGTGTAGTACGACCCAGTTTGTATGTTACTTTACATTTGTCAATGTTAAACTTCAGTTGCCACCTCTCAGTCCATCTGCTCAAATTTTCTAGATCCTGTTGCAGTATGTACTCTCATTACTGTCATTAACAGCCCTGTCAGCCTTCATATCATCTGCAAACTTAGACATTAACCGCAATATACCTTCATCAATATCATTGATAAATACAGAAAACAACCCTGGGGGACTCCTCTAATAACATTAGCCCAAGAAGAGCAGTATCTATTAGTACATATTCTCAGCAGATACCACCACCCAAACGGCACTGTTTCTGGGCTATTTATCATATTGTGGAGTTATACTTCATAACTGTTTTTTCATCATTGCATCACTAGGGTACCTACCCACCCACCGAAGAAGGGCCAAATAACCCTGAAATGGTGCTGTCTGGGTGGTGGTATCTGCTGAGAATAAGTAACAACAGTCTTCTCCTTTGGTGAAGCTTTACTTATTCAAAGTAGTGCAATATTATGGCAACTCATTGTGAAAGTATTCACAATATGAGATATAACTTAAACGATGCTGCCTTTGCATATTTTTGCTAATTTAGAGTTTAGCTGCATACTAATATGATGCGTTTACACTAACTTGTATAATGAAGAAATAGTAAAGAATTATTCAGAATCACTTGTAAGACTGCTATATCTGCAGTCAGATGTCTGTAGAACACCTGGGACAGTTTTTTTTTTTTTTTTTACCATAGATGGCCTATTCTACTATTCTGTATGCTCACAACAGTTAAAACATTGCCTGCTCAGTGAGTTGCACTGGTATTGCACTACTGATAAAAAAAAAAAAAAAAAAAAAAAAACAGTAATGGATCTTTCAAAAGTATCTCTTGTTAGACTGTAGAACTGTTGGTGTTTATATGTTTATGTCCTAGAACAGTTCTTTACCATGGACAGTCTATTACCAAGATATGCTTAATTTCTGCAAATTCAGTGGCTGGAGACCAGGCACCTGCATGGTGATCTGATTGAAGTGTATAAGGCCTGGAATGGGTTGAGCACGCTGAATTCTGATGGGATTCTTCCACTTGTTCAGATTATGAACCTAAGAGGGCATAAATTCAAATTAAGGAAAGACAGATGTAGAATAGATGTGCAGAAATTTGCCTTTAACCAGCGGGTGGTTAATTGCCTGAACAAACTTCCATCTGTCGTTGTGGAAGTTGATAGGTTTAATAAATTTAAGGAGGAACTGGACAAACATTTAGAGGGAATGGTTGTGTGAAAATTATTTTTTATTTTTTTTTTTCTGGCTGATGCTGCATAAGCTCATATACTTGCTTTCTTGCATCACATGCCACTACTACTATTCTTTATGCTCACAGCAGAAAAAACTTTGCCTGCTTGAGTTACACTGGTATTGAACTACTTTCAAACAAATGGCTTAAACATATTAAACTGAGCTGTTTCACTCTTAACTGGTAATTAATAAACTTCTAACTTTCCGTACGCAGTAGTAATTGTGTACACATTTATTTGAATACCTGTGAAACTATAATGTGCCCCAAAATTCGTTTTATCTCTACTGGATCAACTAGTGTGGCCAATTCTCTTCATATTGTACTGGGAAGAACCCACATATTAAGCACATTGTGGGGAAACGGGGAACTGGTTTCTATACCAGCATCTCTAGTGTCTAGCTACAACTGATCTGAAGGCGCCTCTGTAGCCAGGTGGGAAGGAGCAACAGTGCATGGCACACACTTCTTGATTAGACTGGAGTTTGAGCCCGTCACCACCAAATACGGAGGATGCGGAAAGGTCAGGGAATGACCACCGCATATTCCCAGAGCAATATGGCCTTAGTTGTTAATGCTTCTAAAAACCAAACAACAAAGCAAACAAAACAGCTGATCTGAGCCTGTAGCTCAACACCACTCAACAATGAAGAGAATAGCAATTCACCAAAACTTCCATCTGCACCTTGGAATGCTTGCAAATAAACAATGATACCCTGTCAAATTACCAGAAATTACATGCAGCTCACCATGCCCAGTTTCTAACCTTTATGCTAATATAAGTAGATGGCTTCAACTTGGAAGTTATGTAGGAGTAACAGCAATTTTTCAAGCCATGAAAAATTTAAAAATCTCTTCAAAACCCACAGTCTGATTTTGTGACATACCAAAATATCTGGGCCTCATTTTCTAAATTGAACAGTGGTTTTTGTTGGATACTGGGTTATAAAAGGATAACTAACAATACAGCAGACAACCAAAATAAACTACAAATGTATTAAACTCTACAATTCCTAAAAAAACTACAGCTGTAGTAAATGAATGTGTTAGAATTGCTGTTTAACACAATAGCAGACAAACTGGAGGGAACAAATTATTCCATTCCATTGTTATTCCATTGCTGTAAACAGAACAAATTATTTTGTTTACAGCAATGGAATAACAGTTTCATGTCAACAATAAGAGGTCCCTAACTAGGCTCAGAATTGTCGATATTGAGACATCTGTTGTGGGTAATGAGACAGTTACAGCACTGCCATGACAAAATATATATATATATATATATTTTTTTTCCATTATAGAATTTTTTTTTACATAAGAAAATAAAATACAATTGTTTATTTATTTTTTTCTTTTCTAAATATTTAGGATATCCATCCAAGGGCTAGATTGGTGTCTCTTACACGTCAGATGTCTCATGATCCCTCAAGTCCTCTTCCATGCCATGACTGGGGTGACCATGATGATTCTCTTCCACCATCCTCAGATCCTGAAGAGCAGACATCAGTAGGACATAATTTTCTTAAAAGTATGAAATCCGTGGACAGCCTAAGGTCCCGTTCCAGTACAAGTTCTGCAAGTGTTCTCAGGCGTTCATGGCGATGTCCTCCATCACGACTTAACTCACGCATCTCAGCTCGCACTGAGGATTTGATTGAGGAAGAGGAAGAGGATGATGAATTAAGAGAAGGTCAGTGTCACCAAATTATAAAATTTATTGACATGATTTTTTTTACTTTATCCCTTTCTATTTTAATTGTCATGATGCAGCAAAAGAGAATCTTTTCGAATTGTTTAAAAATAAGTTTGGTATTATGAAAGCAAACCTCCAGCATTTTATTTTTGAAAGTTAGTGAGGTACATAAATGAAATTATGTGTAGTTCCAAAGAGGCACATAATCTATTTCTAAATGTAACTGCTCACAAGTTTTCAAAAATTTATCCCAACAGTTGATGAGATTTCCAAAACCTCATTGTAGGAATGTGTTACAATTTTTTATGGAAATGTTTTCCAGCCAGATGTATTTAAGATGAGGAATTAGATGAAAATCTTAAGGTTCTAAATACGAGATATAGTAAAATCTTGTTGATACAACTCAGTGTATACAAAATTTCATTTATATGAAGCATGTATTATTCCCCTGTTAAAGTATAGGCTTTTCTACATACAACATATTCATTTAGTACATATTCTGTATTATTACAAAGTCCATTTTTAACTCATGAGAAATGTTGCTGTTGCTTTGTATTTTTTTTTTTTTTTTTTTTGTGTGGTTAATACAAAGTTTGGTATGATCCTAATTAATTAAAGTTTAATTTATTTCCAAAAAAAAAAAAAAAAAAAAAAAATCCCATTTGAGAAGAGGCGAGTCTTGCAATGTTGTAAAATTAAGTAAAGAAAATAGATAAAATAATGTAATGAAATGTTCTTATACCACGTGAATAAATCAGAATTATATTAAGCGTGCTTATGACTTAATTTCCCAAAATTTGTAAATAAAGGTGACATTTTGTAAAAGGGACAAATAATACTGAACATAAGATAGTTATGTTGAAGCTTGTTAAAAATTATGAAAGTTGATTTTACACAGATGCTGAAATATAGTTAAACAATTATTAATTACTTAATTTTATTAGCATTAGTAGTGGAAAATGTTGCAAGGAAGCAAGTTTATACAGTATTAGCAAAAAAAAAAAAAAAAAAATCTCACAGCATACAGAAGATAGTTGTTGGCATTAGACTTGAATTTTTGTAGATTGTAATTTTTGTGATATACACTGCAATCTCAATATAATGTGCCTCTTATATATATATATATATCCAAGTATAACAAAGCAAATATTAAATGTTATAATAAATATAAATGTTATAATAAATATTAAGTAGTAACATAACCAATTAATGCCATCTAGGACGATTAAACATTACATCGGTCTGTATGAATATGAGTTAAGTTAATAATGGTAAGAGTTTTTTTAAAGGTAAAATATGATATACTAGCTTATCAGGTAAACCATAAACCATGGCGGGTACCCAACGTGACCTGGAAAAAATCAATCTATGCCATGACATAAGCAATAAATTATAAACATATATAAAAATATATAAAAATACCATTAAAATGTTAGTTATGGCAATAAGATACATTGCAAGGGACTTTTTCGAGGGCTAACCCTTACAATGTATCAACCATAATTAACGAGCTATCCGTTTCTGTAGTCATCGTCCAGCATAACTATGTCCTAATATACGTAAAATAGTATTAAGTTAGAGCCAAATGTATAAATTTTGTAGTAGTTAGAGCCAAAAGTATAAAATTTGTAGTAAGTTAGAGCCAAATGGTAGTAATAAAATTTGTTAATTAATCCCAAATTTAGCAGTAAACTGGCAAGATGACTGTTAGCCCGACGGATAGCCAAAATATTAAATTAAATTAAAATTATAGAAAGAGCTATAATTATTGTTAGGCATATGTGCGTAGTTGATAGTAAATGCTGCCACGGTAGTCTAATCAAAAATAATAAAAATAATAACAGTGCGAGCTATAGCTAACAAAGGCGAACGGAAAAAGGTATAAGAATAGATATAGTACCTCAATCCCCCTCGAATACTCTAATAGTTCACGAGGTATGAAAAAATAGGGATAAGAAAGTGAAAGTTAAACAGCAAAGAAAAAGCAAAATAATTAACATAGGATGTAACCTTATAGTAAGGTATCCTGGTTAGAATGATTTAAGATTAAAATTAGAATGCTTACTACCCTATGGCCAAGGTACTAGAAAACCACATGTATTGGCGCGTGTAGCATATATAACTACCGATCGCAGCCCCCCCTAGGAAATGTAATAGTTAAGTTAAGTGATAAAATAAGTATAATTACATACAGCGCCCTCTGCTGTTATTTAATATACTGTATAGTATTACACATAGAAAAGCCGTCAAATAAGTATCTCTCGAAGTAATAATAGAAGTTTACAGAATAAGTTCCTACCCATGGAGCAAATATAGGTACAAGTTTTTAATGCGAGTAAGCTATATGTAACTTACTCCATGGGCAGTGCCTACTATTTACATAATTACATATCCAATGAAATTTATCTAAGCCAAAGAAACACCTACGAAAATTTTACAAAGGCTATGTTATATTAGCGCCTGTTTAGGACTTTATCTATAATACTCTGTGCGTTAAGGTTATAATTCCCCTTGTTGTTTGCTATCAATATAGCTCTGTACATATATCTTGTAATTATGTGGTGTGGGAAGTAATTTTCTAAAAGCTTGGATCTGAATTCAATGAGTGTATCTATAATATAATCTGTCTGGTTACATATGTGTATTCTTCTGATGCTTTGCGCGATTAGGGTATTGCGATGTATCCTTTTTGAGATATTCGAGTTCCAGTTAGTGAGGTCAATAGTATTAAAATGAAAATTTTTGCGTTTATCATACAGTTTAGTGTGTACAGTATTGTTATCTATCCTTATATCCAAGTCAAGGAAGGTAGCAGATTTGGAATTATTAGTGTTGGTGCGTTCTAATGTTAATTCAGGCGGATAATATTTGATTGCTTCCGTATGGAAGTCAGGCATATTAAAAACTATCAAATCGTCAATATATCTGTATAGAACCATATTTTGTTTAAAATTATATTCGAAGTGGTGTAGGTATAAATTTGCCACAATGCATGAGCTACATGCGCCCATCGGTATCCCTGTATGTTGCCTATAAAGATTACTGCCATTAAATATATAGTTATTGAAGATGCAAAGGTTGAAAAGGTCATCCCAGTAGTGTTCCTCACAGGGTAAGATATTTTTGTATTTATCATAATAATGGCCGAACACAGTTTTTAGGCTGTTATGTGGGATGCTAGTAAACAAGTTATTAAAGTCGAACGTAATTAACAAATTTTATTACTACCATTTGGCTCTAACTTACTACAAATTTTATACTTTTGGCTCTAACTACTACAAAATTTATACATTTGGCTCTAACTTAATACTATTTTACGTATATTAGGACATAGTTATGCTGGACGATGACTACAGAAACGGATAGCTCGTTAATTATGGTTGATACATTGTAAGGGTTAGCCCTCGAAAAAGTCCCTTGCAATGTATCTTATTGCCATAACTAACATTTTAATGGTATTTTTATATATTTTTATATATGTTTATAATTTATTGCTTATGTCATGGCATAGATTGATTTTTTCCAGGTCACGTTGGGTACCCGCCATGGTTTATGGTTTACCTGATAAGCTAGTATATCATATTTTACCTTTAAAAAAAACTCTTACCATTATTAACTTAACTCATATATATATATATATATATACACACACACACACATATGTACACACATGTGTGTTATTGTTATTATCCATATGGTAGAAGTAAACCTGAGGCTTTTGCTGCCCCAGCCAAAAAAAAAAAAAAAAAAAATTGCTAAGTTACCCTAAGAGAGAGAGAAGTAGAAGGGAATCACCAAGGAAGAGAAGAATGATGATATCCAGCTCAGGACCCTGGGTGTGCCAAGCCCATACTCACCAGATGTGATCCCCTGGCGATATACTGTACACTCTACTACCGTATTTACGAGAGGAGAAATTAGCCAAAAATTGGCTGTATATTCGCTTTGATATGTTCAGTATTAGGTTGCAGAGTAATTTTTTTAAAAAAACAAGACTCGTCTGAGACTAATTACTGTAGACAGCCAGTTTCTTTTATTGCACCGATATACTAATTTATTGCTCAGCTAGAGATGCAATAAATGAGTATATCAGTGGAATGTTAATTACAAACAGCTACCTCTGGAGGGGAATGCAACTACCATTTGTTAAGTGCACTACATTAGTTACAAAAAAAGTAAATTTTTGTAAACAACAGCACATGGTATCCTTTCTTCAACTAGAAGTTACACTTAGGATAGGAAAAACTGCTAAGGGCTAAACTGACAAACGATTTATGAAGAAATCATGTGACTTTACTTTGGCATTATGGTAGGCTGATAGTTTGGTTTTGATCTATTTTTTTCAAATCATGGTAAATTCTAGGTCATCAGAAATAAATACATGGCAAAATTAGTAAATCAGATGGACTGAAATAATGGCCACCAAAAGAAAAAAATATACAGTTGAAGAAAGGTTAAAGATTATTGAAAGATTTAAGAGTGGCAAAACAAAATACAGTATATTTTGCAACTGTGAAATTCCAGAAGGAACAATCTGTGGTTGGATAAAGAGGGAGAAAAATTACATTCATTCATACACTCAGTAGAAGATGAAGTAGGCCTCCAAAGAAAGAAAAGTAGATTATGTGAAAACAGTGATGTGGATCATTGCTTATACAAATGGTTTCTGCAGAAAAATAGTGAAGGATTACAAATAAAATGGGGTAATATTATTAAAGCACAGGCACCACTTAAATTTCAAAGCTACTTGGTGGAGATGATAACACGTTTAGAGCTTCTGAAGGGTGGCTTTAGAGATGGAAGGCTCATCATGGGATATCTTATGTTAGTCCTGTAGACAAATCTGCATTTATGGCATCAGAAGCTTTTCCTGAATTTCTGCAAAACATAATATTAAAAGAAGATGAATTCACAGATGAACAGTTGTACAACTGTTATACTGTGATCCTATAAGCATTAGCATTAGTAGAGGCATTTGATGCAAGAAAGCAAGCTTATGCAGCATCAGCCAAAAAAAAAAAAAAAAAAAACCCCACTTCCACTTCACCCCTCTGTTCGTTCAAAATACCTGTCCAGCTGAGCCTTAAACTTATTTAGGCTATCAACCTCCACTACAAGGGATGGAAGTCTGTTCCACCAACCAACCACCCGCTGGCTAAAGGCAAATTTCCGCACGTCTATCCTACATCTGTCTTTCCTCAATTTGAATTTATGCCCTCTCAGGTGATTATTCTGAGCTAGAGGAAGAATCCCATCAGCATTGAGCATGCTCAAACCATTCAAGGCTTTATACACCTCTAAGAGATCACCTCGCTGGTGCCTAGTCTCCAGACACTGTAATTTGCAAAACTTAAGCCTTTCTTCGTAAGAGCACCCCTTTGTTCCATTCACTAATCTTGTTGCCCTTCTCTGTACTCGTTCCAGCAGCTCTACATCCTTCTTCAATTGAGGCCTCCAGACCTGTATACAGTACTCCAGGTGTGGCCTGACTATAAAGTACAACTGTTTTGATCCTATCCTAGGAACTTCTCCCCGATAAGTCACAGAAGTCAAAAAGGCACCCAACAAAGTGGACATAAAAACTAACAAAGAGAGATAGAATTACTGTGTTATTGTGCCCAAACAAGACTGGAAATCGCAACCTAATGTCATCGTGCATCGGTAAAGGTCGAATTCTTCCCCTGATGTTTTAAGCACAACATGAAATCTGTGCCTGTGATTTATAAAAATAGCTGAAAGCAAATTTTCAAATATTTATCCTACAGCCATCCTTTTTCAGTTTAAATTTGTCTCTTATGCCTATTATGTCCGAGCAAGAGTTGGGATGCCATCCACATTTAAATTAATTAAATTAAATTAAAAACTAATAAAAAAAAGGACTTGTAATATAATCCATAGGTCTTGAAATCTAATAGAGTTCAGCCAGTGATCCTAATCCAAAGACCCCAGAAGCCCAATATACAAGGTGGAATCTGATTGTAAACAACAGCAACCCCTTGTCAAATTTGGGAATTATCTGAACACCTTATTAAAAATATTAGTTTGATAAAATTTAGCAGACCATTTTAAATTATTAACTGGGAATGATCCTTAGCTAAAATTTTCCTTGAGTGAGACCTTTTTTTTCCTTTAATTTTTCTTGAGTAAGGTTTGAAGCGAAAGGACAGATATGTTGCAAAAATAAAGGCAGTTTTAAAGGGAGAGAATTATCTGAACACCTTATTAAAAATATTAATTTGATAAAATTTAGCAGACCATTTTAAATTATTAACTGAGGATAATCCCTAGCTAAACTTTTTCTTGAGTGAGCCCTTTTTTTTTTTCTTCAATTTTTCTTGAGTAAGGTTTAAAGCAACGGGACAGATGTGTTGCAAAATAGAGGCAGTTTTAAAATGGATCTCATTCACAGTTTCCTCTGGCAAATGGAGTTTCCTCCATTCCCATAACTAATTGTGTGATGGGAGGTTTCCGTGGTAGGATCACAGGTCTGTAAGACTGAGATATACCGCTTGTGCCAGCAGAATAAATTTAACAACTTACTGTGTGAGGCCTACACCAACAACACACACAGAGGCCACTTGGAGGATAACTCATGTTTTATTTTGAATTTAAACAGCAAACAGTTATCCAGTAAACAGAATGAACTTTTAACCTTCGGGATGAAATTTTCCATCTTGCCACGGAAACCTCCCATCACACAATTAGCCATGCAAGTGGAGACATCCCTTGTTCATTTGTTGGAGGAAACCGCGAATGAGATCCATTTTAAAACTGCCTCTATTTTGCAACATATCCATCCCATCACTTCAAACCTTAGTTGCCACCAACAAGAAGCTCTTAGGTCACTCAGGAGAGACGACCCGATCGTGTCCTACCTGCTGATAGAGGTCAGCACATTAATTATGGACAGGTCTGAGTACTTACATAAGGCCCTCTCTCTCTCTCTCTCTCTCTCTCTCTCTCTCTCTCTCTCCTACACAATCACGATATATATGAATGGATACAGGACTCTCCTGTTAAAGTTTTGGAGAGAATAGAACCTAAAATCAACAAATTGATACACAGCTGGTTTACATCTAACAAGATCTCAAAAATTGTACTTTCCAACTTCTTGTGATGGGTTGCCGTCTTCCACCATTTTATGGGCTTCCAAAGATCCACAAACCTCGCATTCCTCTAAAGCCCATTGATTCCTGCTGCAGCTGACCTACATATTCAAAGTTCATCACTGGACTGTTAACATCCTTGTACGGATTGGTTGATTGGGGATTTATTTGGCGCATCAGCATCAATGGCCATAGTGCACCACCCTTGTAGGGAATACCAACCATACTGTTTTCAACTCCCTCGACGTGGGCACCTGTACATGTTGAGGGGACATCCCAGTGATGTTGCTTGTCTTCCAGATTAGCATTACTGGGATCCAATGCCCATACCTTGGTTCCAGGATTACATCATTGGAATCTGGCATGTGCAGCCATGCACCACGACGTGTGGAAACTCGGAAAGGGAGATCCTGGTGGTTGAGGGGCCCAGCCTTGATACACCACTTTGGTGTATCAAGGCTTGGCCAGTCCGGGACCACAAGACTCGTGGTCCCGGACTGGCCCGACTGGGATCAATCAGCGGGTGGTTCTTACTGCTAGGGTCAACTGTGTTCCAATAAGTCTCCCTTCCTTTGGTCCTGGGATAGGATCAAGACTTATTGGAAACGTGGGTATGGTGCTTCAAAGCGAACTTGCTGTCCCATTCATGTACGCAGTACCCGCTAGTTCACGAGTGGGCGATCCCTCGTAGGGCTCTGCGGTGGGTGAGGTACTTAGGGTATCAGAAATTTTTATCTTACTCATATAAGTAATTTAAATCCTATTTCTTCTGGGGGGGGGCCCAACAAGTCCCCTACCTAATCGAGATGATACCACAGAAAACACCTCAGTAAAAAGAGCCGGAACTGAGGATACACCACCATCAGTGACACTGCTCTTCCTCATTCTCCATTCCGCTGGAGAACAGTCAATTGGGAATATGTTACCCTTCTTTATCTAGTAAGGATTAGAAGGGTTGGCAGAATCACCTAAATCTTCAAAACGACTGCATTCTGGCGACCTTTTGGTCGAAGTTACAAATATGAAACAGACTGAAAAAATCCCGAAAGCCACATCAATAGGGGGAATACCTATCACCGTAACCCCCCCCCCCAAAAAAAAACTTTGAACTCTTCACAAGGTGCCATTTCACGGTGGGACCTTCTCTTCATTTCTCTGAAGAAGAGATCTGCTCTGAATTGAAAGAACAAGGAGGTGACAGCTGTCAAAAGAATATCAATGTGAAAGGATGGGAATGTCGTCCCTACCCAAGTTCTCATCCTAACATTTAACACCCCACGGCCTCCAAGTTCCATCAAGGCAGGGTACTTAAACTGCCCAGTGAAGATTTATATTCCAAACCCACTCAGGTGTTTTAAATGCCAAAAATACAGCCACAAACAGCCTGTCATGGTAACCCTGACTGTGCTCGGTGTGGTGCGAAAGACCACGAGAGCAAGGAATGTTCAGCTTCCAAACCACACAATTGCATATGCTCAATGACCTTTCCCTTCTAAATGTGGGAACAAACACCTTCTTCTACATGCCTACCCATACTTTTTTTTTGTCATTGATCTCTCTATCTGCTCCCCTTCCCTGCTCCCTTCACTCACTTGGGAAGTGGAGGAGAACCCACTTCGGGAAGTGGAGGAGAACCCACTTCGGGAAGTGGAGGAGAACCCACTTCGGGAAGTGATCACTTTCCTGTGATAAGGCGCCTCCGTAGCCCGGTGGGAAGGAGCAAAAGTGCGTAGCACATGCTTCTTGATTAGACCGGGATTCGAGCCCGTCACCACCAAATACAGAGGATGTGGGAAAGTCAGGGATTGACCACCGCATATCCTCGGAGCAATATGGCCTTAGTTGCTAATGCTCCTAAAAAACAAATAACAACAACAACCCTGTGATAACCTCGTTACACAGTGGGAGACTGTGTGCAAATGTGTAAATTGCCACGGAGAGCACCCTGCCTACTCCAGAGCATGCCAGCAGTGGAAGGATGAAAAAGAGATCCAAATATCTCCTACCCAGAGGCTAGAAAATGCATCCAACCAATAAATAGTGGCAAGCCTTCATATGCTCAGAAGGTTTCTGCGAAGTGCACTATTGGTACACAAACTGAGATGACTATACCACCAAGAGAATCATTTACTCTGATTGCATGCTATTTATTGAGTTCACAAAAGCCCACCAAAAAAAAAAAAAACACAGTCAGCTGCCACTCCTATATCTGTACTTCCTAGTGCTCTACAGCCCTACCAAAACAATGTGGTAAAGAAGAGCCACCAGTAATACCAGAAACAATGGATGTAGAGGACAAGGAGGTACCGGACGAATGAGTCTTGGAACTCTTTGCGGAGAAAGAAATGGACATGGGGACAGCATCCATACTTCCCCAAAAAAGATAAATCCAAGACTACAAAAGTAAGCCCTCAGCACCTCAGAAGCCGCCTGATAGACCCACCAAGCCAAAAAAAATGGCTAAATTCCTACAATGGAATTGTCGAGGATTTCAGCGAAATACTGATAACATCAAGGTCCTCCTGCAAAAGCACGAGCCAGTTTGCTTTTACTTGCAGGAGACTTGTCTAAAGGCAAATGATGACCCCACCATGCATAACATCACAATATTTCATAAGGATAGAATTGCAGATGGTCCTGCACATTGAGGAGTGGCTATCCTTCTGGGCAACCAGACCCCAATTCAGCCTTTGCTAATTACAACCAGCATAGAGGCTGTTGCAATTCGCCTTACAGTGGGATTTTTATTAACGGTCTGCTCTATTTATTTGCCACTTGGGACTGACATCTCCCAGGAAGACCTTGATGATCTTGTAATGCAGTTGCCTCCTCCTTTCTTACTTCTCAGTGATTTTAATGGACATAACACCCTGTGAGGTAGTGCTAGCAACAGTGGAAAGGGACGAGTCATAGAGCATATGCTCAATGACAATGACCTTTCCCTTCTAAATGTGGGAACAAACACCTTCTTCCACGTGCCTGCCTGTACCTTTTCTGCCATTGATCTCTCTATCTGCTCCCCTTCCCTGCTCCCTTCACTCACTTGGGAAGTGGAAGAGAACCCACTTCGGGAAGTGATCACTTCCCTGTGATAACCTCATTACACAGTGGGAGACCATGTTTTCCTTTCAGGTTACCATGGTGGAAAACTGATGAGGCTGACTGGACTGCCTTCTGACATCAGGCAAATTTTGACCTCAGTGCTGTCTGCCCATCAATGATGCAGTCACGTACATCACAGAAAATATTGACCAAGCAGCTGCAAATGCCATTCCAAAAACAACTTCCCACTTTCCACCATTTCCCAAACCATGGTGGAATTCACAGTGCACAGCAGCAAAAAAGGCTCAAAACAGCCTGGGGGATATTCCAACTATATCCTACCACGACCAACCTTATAGCCTTTAAATGTGCACGAGCCAAAACATGCTACATCCACCGTCAGAGTCAAAAGTAATCGTGAATCCATTTTACTTCATCAGTTACTCAGTCCACTAGTACTAAATTGGTCTGGGATTAAATCTGGAAAATGAAGGGAATATATACATCACACACTTCTTCAATCCTAGATTATAGTGGATACACTATTGCAGATCCAACTGCAATAGCCAAAATTCTCTTGGGGCAACATTTCTAACATCTCTACGACATCTTTGTATTCCCCAGAGTTCCTGGTCCTGAAACATAAAATCAAAAAACAAGCACTTAATTTTACGTCTAAGAGCCTTTATCCCTACAACGGGCCATTCACTATACAGGAACTGAAAAGAGCTCTCATTCTTTCCAAGGCAAGTGCTCTTCCAACAGCACTTGCCTTGGAAACATTTCATAATGGCATCCATTATGAAATGTTTAAGCATCTTTCACCCAAATCTTCTATATAACAGAATCTTTATTGAAGGGCAGTTTCCGGATTCCTGGTGCAAGGCAATCGTTCTTGCCTTTGCTAAGCCAGGAAAGGATACTAAAGTCACTACTAATTATCATCCTATTGCTCTGACTAGCTGTCTGTGCAAAATCCTATCGTAGAGAAAATGGTTAATTTTTGTTTAATACGGTATTTATAACCTTCTCTCCAACATCCAGTGTGGCTTCCGAAGGAACCAGTCCACTCTGGACCATCTTATTAGATTGGAAACATCCATCCGGGATGCTTTCCTAAAACGTGAACATTTGGTGTCTGTATTCTTTGACATGGAAAAAGCGTATGACACAACTTGGAGATTTGGCATCTTAAAAGATTTGCATAGCCTTGGTCTTAGAGGGCATCTCTCCATTTTTATTAAAAATTTTTAGCCAATCGATCTTTCCAAGTTCATGTGGGATCCTCACTCTCTCTCATCCCTTCTGCCAAGAGGAGGGAGTACCACAAGGATCAGTATTAAGTGTCATGCTTTTCGCCATCAAAGTAAATTCCATCACAGAACAACTTCCTCCAGCTGTAAACAGTGCGCTCTCTGTTGATGACTTTAGCATATTTTTTGAGTCATGCAACATGAGGGTTAGTGAAAGACAACTGCAAAAAGCCATTGATCACCTAAATTCCTAGGCACTGTCTAATGGATTCAGGTTCTCGCCGCAGAAGACCGTTTGCATACACTTTTGTCGTAAAATAATCTTCATCCTGAACCTTAACTAAGGCTTGGACAAAATGCTATTCCAGTGGCAGACACAAAATTCTTGTGACGTATTTGATAAAAAAGTTGACCAGAAAGGTCAACTTTTTTATCAAATATGCATTTGCCATGCGCTTGTACGACCCAGACATATAACAGGTTACAAAATAGATAATTATATCTATTAAGATAATTATATAATAGATTACGGGTCCCTGGTATACAATTCGGCCAGAGACAAGTACAAAGTATGTTGAGGGTCAAACGGCACCTGGAATTTCTCCCATCTCCATGAGTGTTTGTTGTATCAAGGGACAGTACTCTGTCAAGACCAGAGATTTAAAAGTGTGTGGATCATGTGTTGTGTAGTATGTTGTGTCCATTGTTCTTCTGGCCTATTGGCTGTTGTGCCCCTGATGGGACCCGACGTTGTCCATACTATACAAACGAGGAGGCTGGCCAGGTGTACCTTGAAATTTATTATACTCTGGCAGGTCCCGCCGCCTAATTTCCTAGGATTTCAGCAGCTGGGTCCTAAAAAAAAATATATAATCGCAGTGGTATTATTGCAAGATCACTATTAAGAGATAGTGATGTGGGGTTTGTTCATCGAAATGACCATGGGATTGTATGCTAAAATGACAAGTTCTAGAGGCCTAATTGGGTGGGCAATAATTTTGGTGTTAATTTAAATTTGGATGTGTGGGGGCTTTCACTGTGTATAGTCAAGAGAATGATAGGGAGACTGAAGGCTGGGGAGAAGAAAGAGAAGTAAGGGGCCGATAGGATAGATGGCTCCCTGCAGTCAGTGGGGCATGCCCCACCAGAGGGAAAGAGGGGATGGCAGGAGGAGGAGAAGGAGAAGCCAGCAAGCCATCTCCCCTTCTGCCAAAGAATTGGAGTGAAAGCAAGCTGGTCAAGGTTACCAGCCCAGATCGCCATATGGCTAGGTGGCAGCAATGTGCTGCAGTCATTTCTCTGAGCCCTTGCATGGTAGTCTTGTTCAGGTTGTCTAATCAGGTTGTCACAGTGTGATTTATTTTTTATTATTTTTATTTTTTTAGTTGGTCACTTCCAGGTCAGGTCCAGTTACCTTATTCATGTCATGTCCGTGTATTGAATGAGATTGTCACGTCAGATGGATACATCTGTGGGTTGTCATAGGGATTGTCACTTCAGGTAGACAATTTCTATGACAACCTTGGTTGTTTCACCCTGGTGTCAGTTCATCATCTGGGTAGGTTTCTGTGGTTGTTTAGACTTTCTGCTGGTCTGCACGGCATGGTTGTTTACTGCAGTGGTTGAGGCTGTGGGAGCATCCTTCTTTTAGTGAAGAGGTCCTGGGCCAGCTGCACGAATGCCTTGTATGTGTCAACTTCAGTTATGACGAGGTCTTCTTGATTACAGAGGTTAAGCTGTGTTCTAGTAATGAACCTGCAGTAGAGGTCCTCACATAGTGGGCAACTGTACATTAGGTGCTCCCACATTTCACGTTCACCACAGAGGCAAAAACGACGTATCACTCAGTCCAAATCCTTGTAGTTTGTCTCTAATGGCCCCGTGTCCCATCGGCAGGTAGGTGGTGTTGAGTCCTGGTGAGGGCCACTGTGGATAATCCGGGTATACCAGCCATATGTTAGGTAGAACTTTTCTAGTTATTGCACCTTTGCTGGAGGTCTCCCAGTGAGCCTGCCAAGTTTGTTGGAGGTAAGCAGAGAGACGGTTCCTTTCTACTTTGGGATCATTTGACAGATCTATGGTGTAGTTGAGGCATGTTGCTGTTCTGCCTTTGGTCAGTTGATAGAGTAGCCCAAGCTTAACAATCTCCAGGTCCAGAGGGAGGGATCCCATTAGGGCCTGGAGTGCGTGGGTACTTACAGTGTTACATGCTCTCGAGATGGTTATGAGTATGTGTCGCTGCGTAGTCTTCAATTTTTTTCCCGTTTACTGCACTGGTGGCCTTGCGATACCATATTCCAGCAGCATAAGTAATCCCTGGCAGGAAAATAGCTTTATAGAGGCTGTCGGTTTTTCTCCTCAAACCCCATTCCTTGCATGTGATTTGCACAAAAAAGTGTGGAGTGTCCTCTAATTTTCTTCCATAAGTGCACTATATGTGGTGTAAATCTCAGGTTCTTGTCAAGAACGACTCTAAGGTGCTTTAATTCAGTGGTAAGCTTAATTGTTACCTTGTATCTTGATTTGAGGGGGGGATCATCTGGTATATAGGGTTCATTTTAATAATATAGATCTTGTCTTCAAGGATAAGATCTTCAAGTTATTGTTGTTAGTCCAGTCCTCTAGAGTTTCTATTGCTCTGTTGGTGGTGTTCTCCAGTTGTGCCCTAGATCCCACCCCCCAGGCAGCTTCAGAACCACATCATCCACTCCACATAGGCTAGGGGGACAACGTCGCTGAGTTCCAGGTTCAAAAAGCCATCTAAAACCAGGTTCCATAGGAGTGGACCCAGGATTGAGCCCTGTGGTCATCCTCTGAATACTTCTCTTGTATTCAGACTGTCACAAACCTATTTGACAGATAGGATTTGACTTAATACAGATTTGACGGTAGGTTGGCCTTCCGGAGTCAGGCTAGGACGCTTGGCCACCATAAAGTGTCAAACGCCCCAGCAAAGTCTATTGCTGTGACCAGAAAGTATTTCTGATCTGAGGTAGTTAGCATTAGCATTAGTAGAGGCATTTGATGCAAGAAAGCAAGCTTATACAGCATCAGCCAAAAAAAAAAAAAAAAAAAAAAACCACTTCCACTTCACCCCTCTGTTTGTTCGAAATACCTGTCCAGCTGAGCCTTAAACTTATTTAGGCTATCAACTTCCACGACAAGGGATGGAAGTCTGTTCCACCAACCAACCACCCGCTGGCTAAAGGCAAATTTCCGCACATCTATCGTACATCTGTCTTTCCTCAGTTTGAATTTATGCCCTCTCAGGTGATTATTCTCAGCAAGAGGAAGAATCCCATCAGCATTGAGCATGCTCAAACCATTCAAGGCTTTATACACCTCTAAGAGATCACCTCGCTGGTGCCTAGTCTCCAGACACTGTAATTTGCAAAACTTAAGCCTTTCTTCGTAAGAGCACCCCTTTGTTCCATTCACTAATTTTGTTGCCCTTCTGTACTTGTTCCAGCATCTCTACATCCTTCTTGAAATGAGGCCTCCAGACCTGTATACAGTACTCTAGGTGTGGTCTGACCATTGCCTTATACAAAGGGAATAATCACCTCCTTATCCCTGCTAGAAAAATTCCTATATATCATCAACAATGCACCATGAGCTACTCTTGCAGCCTGTCTACATTGCTCAGAGAACTTCATATCTGCCTGCACAACCACCGCCAGGTTCCTTTCATTCTTTACCACTGTCAGTGTAGTACCACAGAGTTGATACGTTGCTCTGGGGTTGCTGTTTCCCATATGTAGTACTTTACATTTGTCAATGTTAAACTTCATTTGCCACCTCTCAGCCCATCTGCTCAATCTTTCCAGATCCTGTTGCAGCAGCAGCGGCATTGTGTGTCAGTAGTGTCCTTGACAACCCTGCCAACCTTCGTATCATCTGCAAACTTAGACATTAAGCTTGATATACCATCATCAATATCATTTATAAATACTTCATTTGAAAGTGTCTGCAATTTTCTGCCCAGACACGATAGGAGGGAGTATATGATGAGAGCCTTGTCGATCAATTCGGCCCTGGAAAGATTGTGCAAGGCTCAAGGGGTAGAATTTTTTTCAGCCTGGACTGTACTTGTTAACAGGAGAGATTGCTTCTACAGGGATAGGATACACTTAAATAGAAAGGGTGCAAGAATATTTGCTGATGCTATCGAGGCAGTGTTAGGTGGGTCGGAAAACTGCTAGCTTGGGGGGGGGGGGAGAGGAGACAAAGACGAATAGATTAACAGTAGCCACTGGCAGAGGTGAAAGAGATTCTTGCACTGCTTCTATTGGAATGAGCAGAAGCCTGAAAAACAAGATGCAGGATATTTCAGAGACTGCTGGGAGTCATTGCGGTACAAGTAAACACATGGGTTGTGTTAGGGTAGCTAAGAACAGAAATAGGTGCATGTATACTTGCACGTACACTAATGCTAGAAGTTTAGTAAATAAATTTGATGAATTTGAGGTATTGCTCAAAACATCAAAGGCAGATATTGTTGGGATATCAGAGACGTGGTGTCACACAGATATAAGGAATGCAGAACTGGAATTTGGGGAGTACAACGTCTACAGAAAGGATAGACAGGATAGAAAGGGAGGAGAGGTTATGCTATTAGTTAAGAAACACATAAAATCCAAGGAAGTGAAGCCAGTGGACATTGCTGGACAGTGCAGTGTCGAGTCAGTTTGGTGTGACATAAGCATTGGGAGATCAAAATTGAGAGTAGGAGTGTGCTATAGGCCTAATGACTCTGATGAGTATAATAAGAAACTGTACAGGGAAATAGAGTGGGCCAGTAAATCAGAGAGTCTTATAATGGGAGATTTTAAGTTCCCAGATATTGACTGGAAATTGTGGGTTGGCCACTCACACACTAGTAACACTTTTGTGGATTTACTGGATGATTGTTTTCTACATCAGCATGTTCGGGAGGCAACTAGAGGGAGGAATACTCTTGATTTGATTATCAGCAGTGATTCTTCATGCATTAAGAATCTGTAGATAAATGAACCACTAGGTGGCAGTGATCACAGTGTGCTGAAGTGGGATTTACTCAAAGAGGTAACTACCATTAGGGGTAAAGGGAAGGGGTATTGCTTTCGTAAAGGCGACTACAATGGACTGAGACAGTATTTAAATTCTATACAGTGGGATCAACTGATGATATTGCCAACAGCAAATGCAAAATGGGAAGCATTCAAAGAACTTATCTTGAAAGCTACTAGGCTTTACATGCCAACTAAGAAATATTGTTCAAGGTTTAGGCCTAAATGGATGTCAGATGAACTAATGAGACATATGGCAGAGAAGTGTGGGGGGTGGTAAATGTGTTTATTATTCTCGTATCTTCTTTTTTTTGTATTAATTTATATTTATTTATTTATTATATTTATATATCCCCTTATAAACCCCTCCCACTTTGACACCTGACTTGTTTTGATTACAGAAAATCCCAGACTCAAGGGGACCCCAAATATATTAGGTATTCTTCCACTGGACTGGCTGAGTTTCGGAATGACAGACACACACACGAATGTAGAATGATACAATGTTTATTAACATGTCATACATAAAAACTGGGCTCTGCCGCCTGCCTTTCGCCTTCTGCCTACTTTATTACTCACAGGGGTATCACTATCGAAATTAATGCAGCCACTCCCCACATCTATCTTGGCTCTTAACTTCTTTCGTAGGTCCGTGCCTAGTATTGCGTCATGTCGACGACTGTTCACCCTGTTTGCCACTAAATATGAATGGGGTACCATGATTTCACATCCCTGTATTCTTATCTTGTCTCTGACTATATAGTTGGTGTGAATTTCTTCAGCACCTACCCCTTTCACAAGAAATTCGCGGCAACATCTCACATCTCCCTTATTTGACCCTTTGCAGTATCTGATGAGGTAATCCCACATTAAAATAGACTTCGAGGCTCCTGTGTCTACAAGAAATTTACCTGGTACCCCTCCTAAGCTGCCCTTTACATATAATAGGTCGTTTCTACTGCCATTATCACTTACAGCACCTAAAGATACGTTTTTTCCTTTGGCTGTGTTTAAGTGTAATGCTTGTTCACGCCTCCCAGAGTTTCTCGTGGCGGTGGTTACTACTTCCCCGGTATCCCCCTTGCCTATTCCTGTGTGGACAATATCTTGCGAGATGTTCCTTGCCCCCCACATATGTAACACCTCCTCTGTCCATTTCGCCTATCTTCTCTGACTTTCCCTTTCCACCCCTCTGTGTCGTTGTACTTGCCTCTTGTGCTCTGCCCTATTTGCAGTCTTTCGCCCCCCTGCCTATTATTTTCATCTAGTGCATTGTTTTTTGTGTTTAATTGCTCTAATAATTTATTTAACTTTATTTCCATTCCCGCTATCTGTTTCTCTAGCCCTTCTAACTTAATTTCGCCTTCCCTTTCTTTATTACCTTTCGGTTTTGTCTCTTCTTCTGTTGCTAATACATTTATGTCCTCTCTTATTGCCCCCCGACCTTGGAGATCTAGCTTTTCCTCATCAGTGGCTAATTTCATGGCCTCTGCTAATGAATTGGGTTTTCTCCTTAGAATCTCTCTCTTATATTTAACCCTGACCCCCATCAAAAACTGTCCCATCAGGATTTTGTCAAAGGCACTATTTTCTTTTTCCGATACTTCTGTATTTAATTTTACCGTTAAAAATCTCTTGTAATATTCCTCTATGCTTTCGCGATTATTTTGACTATAATTATTTAATATCCCGATTCCTTCTAGGAACGTGATCTTTGGGGAAAATAACTTCCTTAATATCTTTTCAAATTTATCTAATGTTTCTATTTCCATCCCTTGGGTCTCCTCTAAATACCTAGTCTGGGCCCTGCCCTCTAGCTTGAATTCCGCCATCATGACTATTTCTAGTTCCGTTAATTCTTCCTTTTCCTTAATCATTTTCAGTTTTCTCAGAAAATGTTCCACATTTTCTGATGGTTCCCCTTTAAATACTTTTAAAAATTTGCTTAACTTAATTGGGCCCCTATTATCATTCCCTATACTAACAATGTTCTCCTGATGTCTCCTGTCCATTAATATTTTCCTCCCTTTCTCTATCCCTACTACTGTTCGCTCTCCTTGTAGCCATGACTTATCTTTCGAGGTGGGGGTTTATTCTAATTAACTAGCTATTTGCTATCAATACCTTTCTTATTCTATAACTTATTTCATCTAATTCTAAAACACAAGAAAATTCTATTTCAGTACCCACTTTGACTACTTGCTTTTTCACTTTTCACTTTCTGGCTCGCCAGCTGAATTTTTTCTTTCAGTTTTAGCAACTGGATTACATATACATATATATTTTTTTTTTTCTGTCGTTCTCAACTCAGCCTTCCGTCGTGAAGAATTATCCTGGCTTACGCTCGCCAATTGTGGGGGTGGTAGAATTTATTCTTTTATTATATATAGAAAATCCTAGGCTGAAAGGGGGTCTCTATTATATTAATTTATTTTTTATTTATTTCTGATGGTATTTATATATCCCCTTATAAACCCCTCCCACTTTGACACCTGACTTGTTTTGATTACAGAAAATCCCAGACTCAAGGGGACCCCAAATATATTAGGTATTCTTCCGTTGGACTGGCTGAGTTTCGGAATGACAGACACACACACACATGAATGTAGAATGATACAATGTTTATTAACATGTCATACATAAAAACTTGCAATAATATCTAACTGATTATAATATTTGGTTGGAAACTTGTTATCTTTCTAACTTTTAAATGTGTATATATCTTGATCTCAAACCAATTATTTCACCAACAATTATCCAATTCTAATACATATTCTTATACATTATATCATGGTGTCTCTTCATGTTTTTACATGGGCTTCGATAGGGCGTAGTATTCACCTCATACAATCCGTCTCACTCTACTCCTAAACAGTCTGTATAATGGAACAACAAACTACCAGTCAATGAACTGGCTAACAAAATCTTTAAGAGTTCGTTTCTCAAACTTGTAAGGAAAGTACATTTATTCAATCAAACATTTTCTTGTAGCCAGGTTAACAGTAAACATTAATCAACTCAATTAAATAGTACCCTTCTGATCAATTAGTCCACAACTCCTTAATAGTTCACCTGTTAATCAACTCCTACTCCAATCAGATATACTCACAATAATTCAACTTTCATAATAAATTAAAGTTCAACCTTTAACTTCACACTAGTTAGAAAACCTTTACTCAATCGTAACAATTCTTAGTTAATTATTACCTCTTTTCTTTCTATCAAACTTTAATATATAGGACTTCACTTCCAATTACAGATTACTTACGCCTTAATTATATTACACTTATATACATATATTCATCACTTAGACATCCCTCCTTAACTATATAGCATTCTCCTATAGTCCTTCCCTTATTAACATAGGTACATTTATTCTCAGTAAACTTCCTAACACTTACGTGATTGTCTGGACTTTTCTCCCTGCTCGGATTCCTTTCCTATCTGCCCTTCGTGTACTGGAATGCGGAAGGCGCCCATCCGGGATCACGGTAATCTTTCTGATGTTTTCCTACAGGGTACTGCGCGGCTGGATTTAAATCTGGATCCTATATTCCTTTCTAGTCGGCATTTTTTTCTTCCGTGGACTGAGGTGCTTTCCTAGTAGGCCAGTCGTTCGACTGCTCATTTGATTATTCTTTGCCTAAAGACTTCTCAGAGTGTGTTTCTCTTTTCTCCTTCCATACTGCTTCAATGTCTACAGGTGAACATTCCTTCTTATTGTAGTCGTACGCAGAGTTCTTATCACAACTTCCATCTACCCCAGGACTTAGACCACGACTCCAACTTAGACCACGACTTTCCTTCCTCAGAAAAACTCCTCGAATCTCCTCAGTATCAATTTTTTAGACCCTTCTCTACGTTCTCTCAAAAATCCCTCCGCTTTCTTCCTGGCCAATCGTTGACTTCCACATCCTTTCCTTCGTGATTCTTATTCGTCTCCTTTCATTTCCGTGGGCGTGTTTTTTTTCATCCTTTTTGTGTCCGAACTTCCGTTGGTCTGGAAATTATGATATCATTCTAGAAGGTAAAACGTAAGTTCCGGTCAACTAAGCAAGTTTCAGGCCTTCTTTGTGACCTCACATTCACATCCATTACTACGTCGCCCACACCTGCTAGAGTCGCACCGTGAAATCTTTAAGAGGGCCACTCCCGCACTCAGTGCCCTTTCTATAGAGTATATGCTCCTGTCTTAAGTGGGATTTGTTTCAGTCTATTATACTTTTACTGACTCGCTTAAGGAATCCTTTACAAACAAGATATAACTAGAGCTAGGCGTGGCTGGAATAAACTTCCAAATTCCAGTGGTTCCTAACACATATTATTTGAGCTGAAAACTAACTATTTACACTACAATTAATTCTCCCAATATTTAACAAAACTTTATTAAATTATTGTAAGGATGGGTCCTTACAGAAGAAACATGCACGTGATACATACAAATTAACACATGACACAGAAGCCTATGATAGATAAAAGTTGATCTGTAACCAAGTTACAAAGGAGGTTGGGCAGGCAAAGGCAGATTACGAGAAATCACTGGCAAGGGATGCAAAGAAAAACAACAAAGAGTTCTTTACTTATGTAAACTCTAGAAGGAAGGGGACGAATCAGATTGGTCCACTTGATATCGATTGGTCAACTGTTGATGATCCTGCTCAGGTCACTAACAAACTAAATGAATATTTTGCATCGACATTCACACATGAGGAGTTATTTAGCAAGAGGAAAGCCAGAGGTGTATTCAACTCTAGCAGTAAGCTAGAGAATCTTGTAATAACTGAGAGTAAAGTGGAGGAGAAATTGTTGAAGATAAACACAAGAAAGGCACCCGGGGTGGATGGGATCTATCCAGTTATATTAAAGGAGGCAGCAGAGGAAGTAAGCAAACCCTTAGCCATAATTATGAGAGCTTCCTTGGACTCAGGAGAGGTACCCACAGACTGGAGATGTGCAAATGTGACCCCAATTCACAAAGGAGGATCAAAGGGCGACACAAGTAATTATAGACCTGTGAGTTTATCTTCTGTTCCAGGAAAATTAATGGAGGCACTAGTTAAAGAAGCACTGCAGGATCATTTAGACAAGACTTCAGTTATAGCTCGGACACAGCATGGTTTTGTTAAGGGGAAGTCTTGCATAGTCAATTTGATTGGATGCTATGATGCAGTCACAAAGGAACTGGATGCAAGGAATAACTTTGATATTATATACTTGGATCTTAGAAAGGCTTTTGATACTGTTGCACATGGAAGACTGCTACACAAATTGGAGCAGTGTGACATTGGAGGCAAATTGCTGCTGTGGATAAAGGGGTGGTGAGGGGGAGAAGAGAGAGAGTGGTAATCAATGGACACTGCTTGTCGTGGACTAATGTTATTAGTGGAGTCCCTCAGGGCTCAGTGTTGGGTCCATTATTGTTTTCTGTATTTATAAATGATATTGATGATGGTATATCAAGCTTAATGTCGAAGTTTGCAAACGATACAAAGGTTGGCACGGTTGTCAAGGACACTACTGACAGTATGCTGCTGCAACAGGATCTGGAAAGGTTGAGCAGATGGGCTGAGAGGTAGCAAATGAAGTTTAACATTGACAAATGTAAAGTACTACACATGGGAAACAGCAACCCTAGAGCAACGTATCAACTCTGTGGTACTACACTGACAGTGATAGAGAATGAAAGGGACCTGGGGGTGGTTGTATCTGCCTTCACAAGCCTTCATATCTGCCTGCACAAGCAGGCAGATATGAAGTTCTCTGAGCAGTGCAGATGGGCTGCAAGAGTAGCTCATGGTGTATTGTCAATGATATATAGGAATTTTTCTAGCAGGGATAAGGAGGTGATTATTCCCTGGTATAAGGCAATGGTCAGGCCACACCTAGAGTACTGTATACAGGTCTGGAGGCCTCATTTCAAGAAGGATGTAGAGCTGCTGGAACGAGTACAGAGGAGGGCAACAAGATTAGTGAAAGGAACAAAGGGGTGCTCTTACGAAGAAAGGCTTAAGTTTTGCAAATTACAGTGTCTGGAGACTAGGCACCAGCGAGGTGATCTGATAGAGGTGTATAAAGCCTTTAATGGTTTGAGCATGCTCAATGCTGATGGGATTCTTCCTCTTGCTGAGAATAATAACCTGAGAGGGCATAAATTCAAATTGAGGAAAGACAGATGTACGATAGATGTGCGGAAATTTGCCTTTAGCCAGCGGGTGGTTGGTTGGTGGAACAGACTTCCATCCCTTGTCGTGGAAGTTGATAGCCTAAATAAGTTTAAGGCTCAGCTGGACAGGTATTTCGAACGAACAGAGGGGTGAAGTGGAAGTCGTGTTTTTTTTTTTTTTTTTTGCTGATGCTGCATAAGCTTGCTTTCTTGCATCAAATGCCTCTACTAATGCTAAAACAATAATGGACGCAACACTGAATCCTTAGGGACTCCACTGATAACACTAATCCATGATGAGCAGTGTCCATTGATTACCACTCTCTATCTTCTCCCCGTCAACCACCCCTTTATCCCTAGCCGCAATTTGCCTCCAATGCCACACTGCTCCAAATTGTGGAGCAGTATTCCATGTGCAACAGTATCAAAAGCCTTTCTAAGATCCAATATATAATATCAAAGTTATTCCCTGCATCCAGTTCTTTTGTGACTGCATCATAGCATCCAATCAAATTGACTATGCAAGACTTCCCCTTAACAAAACCATGCTGTGTCCGAGCTATAACTGAAGTCTTGTCTAGATGATCCTCCACTGCTTCTTTAACCAGTTCCTCCATTAATTTTCCTGGAACAGAAGTTAAACTCACAGTTCTATAATTACTTCTGTCAGCCTTTGATCCTCCTTTGTGAATTGGGGTCACATTTGCACATCTCCAGTCAATGGGTACCTCCCTTGAGTCCAAGGAAGATCTTATGATTATGGCTAAGGATTTGCTTACTTCCTTTGCTGCCTACTTTAATATAACTGGATAGATCCCATCCACCCCGGGTGCCTTTCTTGTGTTTATCTTCAACAATTTCTCCTCCACTTTACTCTCAGTTATTACAAGATTCTCTAGCTTGCTGCCAGAGTTGAATATACCACTGGCATTCCCCTCGCTTAATAACTCCTCATATGTGAATGTCGATGCAAAATATTCATTTAGTTTGTTAGCTACCTGAGCAGGATCATCAACAGTTGACCCATCGATATCAAGTGAACCAATCTGATTCATCCCCTTCCTTCCTTCTAGAGTTTACATAAGTAAAGAACTCTTTGCTCTTTTTCTTTGCATCCCTTGCCAAAGATTTCTCGTAATCTGCCTTCGCCTGCCTAACCTCCTTTGTAACTTGGTTACAGATCAACTTGTATCTATCATAGGCTTCTGTGTCACGTGTTAATTTGTATGTATCCCATGCATTTTCCTTCTCTGCCATATGTCTCATTAGTTCATCTGACATCCATTTGGGTCTAAACCTTGGATAAGGTTTAGGAACCAGGGATAAGGAGGTTATTATTCCCTTGTATAAGGCAATGGTCAGGCCACACCTAGAGTACTGTATACAGGTCTGGAGGCCTCATTTCAAGAAGGATGTAGAGCTGCTGGAACGAGTGCAGAGAAGGGCAACAAGATTAGTGAATGGAACAAAGGGGTGCTCTTATGAAGAAAGGCTGAAGTTTCGCAAATTACAGTGTCTGGAGACTAGGCACCAGCGAGGTGATCTGGTAGAGGTGATCTGATATTTCTTAGTTGGTATGTAAAGCCTAGTAGCTTCCAAGCTAAGTTCTTTGAATGCTCCCCATTTTGATTTTGCTGTTGGTAACATCATCAGTTGGTCCCACTGTATAGGTAGTACAATGTATAGGCAACTAGAGGGAGTAATACTCTTGATCACTTCCACCTAGCGGTTCATTTATCTGCAGATTCTTAATGTATGAAGAATCACTACTGATAATCAAATCAAGAGTATTGCTCCCTCTAGTTGCCTCCCGATCATGCTGATGTAGAAAACAATCATCCAATAAATCCACAAAATCCTTACTAATGTGTGAGTGACCAGTCCCCAAATTCCAGTCAATATCTGCGAAATTAAAATTCCCCATTATAATACTCTCTGATTTACTGGCCCACTCTATTTCCCTGTACAGTTTCTTATTATACCCATCAGAGTCATTAGGCCTATAGCACACTCCTACTCTCAATTTTGATCTCCCAATACTTATGCCACACCAAACTGACTCGACACTGCACTGTCCAGTGATGTTGACTGGCTTCACTTCCTTGGATTTTATGTATTTCTTAACTAATAGCATAACCCCTCCTCCCTTCCTATCCATTCTATCCTTTTTGTAGACGTTGTACTTCCCAAATTCCAGTTCTGCATTCCTTGTATCTGTGTGACACCACGTCTCTGATATCCCAACAATATCTGCCTTTGATGTTTTGAGCAATACCTCAAATTCATCAAATTTATTTACTAAACTCCTAGCATTGGTGTACACGCAAGTATACATGCACCTGTTTCTCTTCTTAGCTACCCTAACATAACCCATGTGTTTACTTGTACCGCAATGACTCCCAGCAGTCTCTGAAATATCCTGCATCTTGTTTTTCTAGTTGCAGCATTAGTAATATTTTCCAGGACATCCAGGGTTGAGCATCCCTTCCTGAATGCACATTGTTGGGGTGACTGCAGGCCGGCTGCAATGTAGTGGATCCCTATTCTGTTTCTTAATAACAGCTCAAAGAGCTTGCTCAGGACTGACAAGAGTGCTATGGGTCTGACCCCAGAAGGTTGAGTTGTTTGTTCGGACTTTTGGGAATGAGGCACAAGTCTGCAGTTTTCCAGGCCTGTAGGAACAGACCTTCTTTGAGCCAGCGGTTGTATAGATTAAAAAGCACCTCTGCAATGGTTTCGACGGCATTCTTGACAATCTCTGGCTCCAAAAGATCAGAGCCAGGTGACTTGTTTCTAATTCTTATGGCAGCTGTTTCTCGTTCAAGTTTGATGAAAGTGATTTCTGTTGCAGTCGTGCAGTAGGTTTCATTGGCCGCACAGTGGATTATCTGCTCTGGGGTAGAGGGGGCAAGATGGTCTTGAAACACGTTATCCATGATGTTAATTAATTGTTTCCTGCCAGGTCCAGGTATAAGTATCCTGCCGTGTCCTTTTCGCTGGTATGGTCTCATCCCTGGTGAGTTTGTTTGTGGTTACTCTCTATACCACACCCCAGGGGTTATCATTCCCAGTGGTAGAAACAAGGTGTTCCCAACTGCACGTGTTACGCTGGCATATGGTTGCAGTGTACAGGTTCCTTGCATCCCGGAAGTTCTGTCTTATTGCCTCCACTTCCACTGCCAGGTGGGAGGGCCTTGCCCGCTGGAAGAGTTTCCTTCTCCTGTGCACCTCCTGCCTAAACCTCTGTAGCTCTGGAGACCACCAGGGTACAGCCCCTGGGGTTGAGTTTTTCTTTTTAATAGAGATGTTGGCAGCTTCAGTGAAGAGACCAGCGACCATCATCTGGTGCTGATCCGAGCTGAGTCCAATGATGTTCAGCGATTGGGCTGCTGTGGTCAGTGTGGCTTGGAAGAGTGGCCAATGCGCCTTCTCTATGCCATATCTTGGCTGTGCCTGCCTCACTGCTTGGTGTCGACTAAGGGAGCATTGGAGCTCAAATGTGATGGCTCTGTGGTCTGACGTGGTCCAGCTTTCTTGTACGGTCTACGATGTTAGGTGGCCAGCGAGGGATCTGGTGGCCAGAGAGACATCAATTGTGGCCTCTCCCATCGAACTAGAGAATGTTGCCAGGTTGTTTGGTCGGTTGAGGACTATTCGCTAAGTAATCTTCAAGTCGTTGCCCGTTCTGTACTCCACGTCTATCCGTGGTCTCGCTGAACCACGCTGGGGACCTGCAATTCACATCCGCTCCCACGAGAGTTTTACTGTTTGGGAAGTCTGTCTGGAGGCTCCTCAGATATCTGGTTACTGGTAGTATATCTTCACCTGGGTGACAGTAAAGCGATACCACATAAAATTCACCCAGGGGGCATGATAATATAGGCACATGCAGACCAAGATGTGCAGTAGTTGGTTAGTTTTGTTGCTGTTATATTTGGATTCTGAATCTATATTCAGGCCCAGGGTGTTTCTCTGGTATCCTGCACTATCTTATAGGCCAGGGGGTAACCCCTGACCTCCTTGTGATATGCATATGGCTTCTGGATGAGGAATATGTTGAGATATGGCATTCAGTTGTATGAATTTTACTCTATTGATGTTATAGGATTTAGGGCATGTGGCCATAATCTAGTCTCATTTGGAAAGTGCTCTTTGCTTTACAGTACACTGGACATTCGCTGTCGCTGATTGAGTGCTCTGTTGGTAGTTTATGGAATTTGCAATTTACCCAGGTCGGCAGCTTGTTTTTATTCGGACATGTGTTGAAGTCATGGCCACGTCTGCATAGTGGCTACAAGTGGGTTGGGTTTGGGCACAGGTGTGAGTGGTATGCCCAAACCAGCAACATCTGAAACACTTAGGGACAGCTATGTGCTGCCTGGCACCTCCCGTAGCCAGGTGGGCAGAAGCAGCAGTGCATAGCACACGCTTCTTGATTAGACTGGGATTGGAGCCCGTGACCACTAAATATGGAGGATGCGGAAAGGTCAGAGAATGACCACCGAATATCCCCGGAACAATATGGCTTTAGTTGCTAATGCTCCTAAAAACCAAATAACAACTATGTGCTCCCTAAAGCAGTGACTGCCCTAGTTTATAAACACTCTGTCTGGCTAAGTGTGCCCCAGGCCACTGGTGACAATTCTACGACCCAGTGGTAAGAATTTCCTGTTCTGGCTTTCATCTTGAACTTGGGAATGATCAAGTTGGTGATTCTTCTTCCGGATGTGTGAGGTTTCTGTGATACAGCTCTTCCTGGAGAGCAGTTGGTGTCAGATCATTGTCGAGGTTATATATCCTTACACTAGGTCCTTTGCGTCTAGGGTGTAGGGCTTCAAGTCCGAGTGTTTGAATTTTCTCATTTTGTAGGATATTTGTTGCGTCCTCTTTTGTTTGAGTCTCGATGATAATCCCTACGTTTCGGGTCTTCCTTACAGATTTTATTTTGGTATCTCTGAAGTCATCTGCCAGCTTTGTGACCACTAGATTTTTTACCTGCTCGCTGGTACTGTTTTCGTCTGTGGAGGTCGGGCGCAGTATTTCCAAATGTGGTGTTGGCAGGAGGGTCCTGTGTTTCATCGCTGCAGTTGGAGTTGGGTCGGCAATCAGTTGGATCCTCAGCGCTTGTGCATACGAGGAACCGCTCTGTGGCATTTTGTCTGCTCCCACGGATTGGAGGGCCTCCAGTTTCGCTTTAGCTGTTTCGCACTCTAGGTTGGTTTGTAGTATGACTGTCTCCAGCTTTGTCGAGATGGACACTATTTTTCCTTGATGTCCAGTAGTTATTCTGTTGCTGGTATCTTTCAGGAGGTTCTCTAATGTTGTTCTGAAGGAGAGCTATGTACCATTCCCTCTGGGAGAGTCGGATCTAGCGACTCTGTTTTCTTGTGGCATCTTGCATCAAAATTCGGATTACCGAGCTATTCCAGATAAACAAATGTAATGCGTACCATTGTGGAAAATGATTCACAAGATTGCAAATGGTGTTGATTACAAGTTCATAGCACAAGTTCAAGCCGAGATATGGCATGTGAAAGTTTCAGCTCACCCCCACAGGTCACTGAGGACGGGGGGGGATGAACACCAGCAAGTTGGTGTTCGCCCTCCTCAGGTTCGCCCCACCTCAAATACGACCATGCACCATAGACAGAAATGTTATTTCTGTCTATGGTGCATGGTTATCAATCATGTCTTTAACATTTTAGGTTCCACATGGGGTGGGTGGTGGGGGAAAGAACTTTGGAAATTTAGAAATCATTGTTCAGTAATTGTAGTTAGTGGTAGTGAACTTCTTCCATTCGATGACCAGATGAGAAAGTTGCAGCAATGGGTGGGAGAGGAACAATCACTAACCCTGTCAGGAGCTTAAGTGATGTGTTGCCTTAAGCCTGCTGTTGGTCTCAACTATTAATTAACTGGAATACGAATGCTTAAAATTTAGATAGAACATATTTTCATTAGCAGTCACTATCTACAAGTTCTAGTTCTCACAAGCTTTCTATCAAAATAACACAGGGTGTCACCCTCCCCAGTTAAGAGTGCAGTTCAACTGCAGTGGCAGGGAAATAAGTGGAATGCCACTCTCTCCAATGCTAGAATGCCGGCATGGTGAGCTGTGACATTGTTTCCAGCGTTGAATCCAAAACGAGTTGAAATACACTATCTCACCCAGTAAAACTGAAAACAAATCTCACCACTGTGATCCACTGATGTAGGTAAATTCTTGAGTACACAATTTAATTACCATACTAAACTTGAAATGCATAATCCAGACACATTTTTCACAGAGCGATGAACAATACGTGTGAGTAAGAAGGCGGCCATTTTATCTCTCACAGCCAGAGACAGCATACTTTGATGGCTGGATCCTGTCCATCCTCTGTCTACCTGCAGCTTTATTCAGCACACTGAGCTGAACATTCTGACCTTGCTCCATTTTACACAGACAGCTTGAAGTCAGAATCACATGTAGGATCTTCTGCTGTCTTTACAGCAGAAGATCCTACACGTGATTCCGACTGGAGCAGATTCTCTCTGAATGCAGCATATTTACTGCAGAGCTGCACACTATAGAGTTAGCCTTGGATCACATTAGCAAATGCCAATACCAATAGTTCATTTTATATTCCGTCTATCTCAGTGTGTTACAGGCTTTAATAACTGCGAGATATAATCCTCATCCAGTTCTGTCTTGCATTCAGCAGAAGGTTCACTCTCTCCATGAATGTGAATATGATATCGGCTTCTGCTGGATTCCCAGCCACATTGGGATTAGGGGAAATGATTTGGCTGACACAGCAGTGAAATCAGCAATTCCCAATAATAATCGCTGCTTGTCAGTCCCCTATACAGACTACAGCAAAAAATATACTCCCAATGGCAGGATTCGTGGAATAGTCAGACTACAAACACATTATATCATATAAAGCCTGTAATTGAACCATGGCAGTCTAGTCTGCACAGGAATCATAAGGAGGAAGTTGTTCTTGCCCCGACCCGCATAGGACATAGTCATTTGACATATTCGTATTTCTGAGGGCTGAGACGATCCTCCTATGTGTGTGTTTTTTTTTTTTTTGGCTGATGCTGCATAAGCTTGCTTTCTTGCATCATATGCCTCTACTAATGCTAATGCTAATGCTAATGTGTGAGTCCTGTGACAGTTTTATCAATTAGACACATTTTAATTGACTGTCCAGATTTTAGCAATATGCGTTTTACCGCTTTTAACCATCCGACTGAGCCATTTACACTTAGTCAGATTTTATCCGACAGTGACAATGTGTCTGCTGTTTTTAAATTTTTACACATGTTAATTTCTATAAATGTATATAAAATCCTGAAATATATATATATTTTAATGCATATACTGCTTTTTACTGTTATACAATTTGGAACAAGGTAACCTTTTTTTCAAAAGTTACCAGAATTTATTTATCTATCTATTTTTAAACTGATATAATTATCTCCTGGCACATAATAGCCTTAGATGCTAATGCACCAATAAAATCATAATATAATCTAATCTAATCTAAATTGTTTTCAACAGTGTGGAATTTCTGCACCTCATTAAAGAACTCGCCATCTGTGAAGACCAGATTATGACCTCCTTTAATGTGGTCTCTTTATTCACTTCTATTCCAGTACAACAAGCCATGACTTGTGCAAGCCATCTTTTAGATGGTGACACCATCTTATCTGACAGGACCTCACTCTCTACAGATGATATTCATGCAGCCCTCAACCTGTGCTTGACTGAATGCATGATCATGTTTGGCAACTCTCTATTCTGTCAGATCTGTGACACGACTGTGGGAGCCACAGTCAGCTCGATCATAGCCAACATTGCCATGGAGGAGCTGAAGAGCTGTTTATTTTCAAGTCTACCCATCCCCATCACCCTCTGCTGCCGATACGTGGATGATATTTTCGCAATTATTCCCCAGTTGGGTTTCTGATCCCCAGGGATCAGAAACCCAACTGCTGCAACACCTCAACTCCCTGTCATCCTTCATCCAGTTTATTATTGAACTAGAAACAAACAACACTCTCTGTTTTCTGGATCTTTTAGTACATGTGGACTTGCTTTTAAGAAAAAACCCATGTGTGCAGGCCAGTTTACAAACTGGCAGTTTGCACATGCTCCTAACCATTTACTTAGTATCTCACATGCCTTACTTACCTGCTCTTGGACCCATTCCAGCTCTATAGATGACAGACATTTGGAAATTTTGAAGATAAGAGCTGACCTTTCAAGTTCTGCTATCCAGCTCATATTCTAGACAAGTGCGACTTACAAGCTTGGGAGCTTGTTGCACGACCTAATCCATCCCGTAACAATGAAGTAATCTCAACTGCCTACATCTGGGCATTTTGGAACACCTTTCCAGAATCTTACGTATCTACCATATAAAGTGTTTACAACTTCCCAGTAGGAAATTACAATCATTTATATCTAGGGAGAAAACACCAATCCCCTCCTTCTTATGTAGCGGTTCTGTATACCATATTAAATGCCCTTCTTGTTTTTTTTGTTTAGGAGCGTGTACAGAGAAGGGCGTGTGCCCTTCTCTGTACACGCTCAATCAAAGATTGGTGAGGGGTACTCTTACAAAGAGAAGCTTAAATTCTGCAAATTGCAGTGGCTGGAGACTAGGCACCTGCAATGTGATCTGGTTGAGATGTATAAGGCCTTGAATGGGTCGAGCACACTGAATTCTGATGGGATTCATTTGCTTGTTCAGATTACGAACCTAAAGGGACATATATTCAAATTGAGGAAAGACAGCTGTAGAATAGATTTACGGAAATTTGCCTTTAGCCAATGGGTGGTTAATTGCTGGAACAAACTTCCATCGGTCATTATGAAAGTTGATAGCTTAAATAAATTTAAGGAGGAACTGGACAAACTTTTAGAAGGAATGATTGTGTGATATTTTTTTTTTTTTTTTTTTTTTTGCTGAGGCTACATAAGCACATACACTTGCTTTCTTGCATCAGACGGCTCTATTACTATTACCCTCCAGGCACATTTAGTTACAAATGAGTCTAGATGCTGTGGTAGTGCATATTTCAATCGGTATATCAATAACCCCAGCTTCTATATATATATTCCACCTTCTCAGCCATTTTCCAATACAGAACTTGATAATCTTATTATGTACCTCCCATCTCCAATCTGTCTTTTTGGTGATTTGAATGGCCACCTCCATTATGGGAGTCGCCTATTGTACACAAGGGGCAAATTGATTGAAACATTCATGAATAATAACAACCTAACTATGCTAAATTTTAGATCTTCCACCCATGTTCCACCTACCTATAGGATCTACCTCTGCAATAGACTTATCAATCTGCTCATCATCAATTTTTCCAAGTATAACCTGGGGCACTGATAAACGATTCTCTATACAGTAATCACTTTCTTATATTTTTACTATGCGACGCAGAATGGAATGGAAAATAAAAATATTAAAATAGAAATATTTTTATTTTCCACTCCGCTCTACTTCGCATAGTATAAATATAAGAATAATGAATCCAGAGCTCATAGGCCTTTTCACTTAAGTGATCACTTTCCAATAATCAAACATGAGTAACTCCAACTCCCCAGCAACGATGGCCTCAAGTGCCAAGTGATCTTTCTAGTACAATTTTCTAGCATTTTTCATAGGGTGAGTACTAGTGCTTTAATAAACCCTCCACCATTTGCAATGTTACTGCTTCCCTTGCGGAGCAACATCACTGCTTCAACGCTAGCAGTGTACTGCTCTCCTCTTCTGCTGATAGCTTAGTCACTGTTTGGTACCACTCCTGCCTCCACGTGGTGGGCCGGTAACCTGGGAGAAGGAATTCCCTCTTCCATGGGTAAAAGGAGCAGTGATGTATTGCAATGCATATCCACTGCTAGAGCCCACGTGCTCCAGACCTGTTATCACTGACTCAGAACATGACTCGAATCGTCCGAAGAGACTACGGGCAAAAAAACAAACTACAGACATGCCAGCATTTCTCATAATGCATTCACTATCCACACAACCTGTTGGCAGGCTATTGCCTTTTCTAATACAGAAATGTTTAGAATCGGTTGTTGGATCTCCTAAAATGGTGAAACATCTCCAATCTGGAGACTTGATTGAAGCTTCTAAGTCGTCACTCAGAAAAATTGTTAAAATTAACTTTTAACAATATTCCAGCATCAGTAATAGCCCATAACACTGCGAATATTAGCTAATGGGACTTACTAAATGTGTCTGAAGAGATAATACAAAAACATAGCGAACAAAAAGTGACCCATGCACGGAGAATTATGACAAAAAAAAAAAGATGGCAACCTATTACCAACCATGTCCATTTTTTTGACATTCAGTACTCCAAATCTCCCATCTTCTGTTAAAGCAGGTTACTTAAACTGCAAGATTCATCATTACATCCCAAATCGCATTTGTTGCTTTAAGTGCCAGAAGTACTGCCATTCTCAGATGGCATGCTGAGGCGATGCTGTGTGCCCTACTTGTGGCTCCAAGGAGACTGTACAGCTTCCATTCCCACTTGCCAAACTGTAAAGGAAGCCATCCTGCATTTTCTAAAGCATGTGACCTTTGGAAAACAGGAAAAAAATCCAGAAGTATAAAGTGGAGCATAAAGTCACATACCCTGAAGCAAGAAAGCAAATACTGTTAACCCTGCCTAGCTGATCATATACATTGGTCACCAAAAACAGCTGCTCAGATGCAACTCAAATAGATGTATCCATAGAACTGAATATTTCATTTGCCACCTCGGCCAAAACTGTGCTAACTTACAATAAGAAACCTACAATCAATGAAACCAGTATCCCATCAGTAGCTGATCAGTATCCCAACTGATGCTCTATCAACGTTGCCTGAAACAAAGTCAGCTAGTGTTGAAAATCACAAAAAAGTGAAACCACGAAATATGAACATGGAAATGGAGGTTCATTCTGGTGACGACACAGTACTAGAGTTACATGCTAATGATACCACGGATACAGGATGCCCAACCTTTCCCAGAAATGAAAAATCAAAACTAAGCAGACAGAAACCTTCTCAGAAAAACAGTCAGCTCAATCTTCCTCAAATAAATTCATTCAATGGAACTGTAGAGGATTACGCAGTAATATAGATGACCTGAATGATTTACTCATATAAACTAATGCAATAGCTGTATGCTTACAGGAAACCTTTTTATCACCACAAGTTTCTCTAAAAATTAAAAATTATACTATGTTTAGGCGAGACATGGATTCTGATACTACTGCTCGTGTTAGGGTGGCTGTTCTTGTCAAAACTACCGTACTGTCAAGACATCTCCAACTGCAAATCTCTTTAAAAGTTGTAGTGGTTCGAATGGCAATATTGTTAACCCTTGCAACCATTTATATCGAACCAAATTATACTTGCTCCCAGACTGAACTTGACAATCTTATCACACAACTGCCACCTCCAGTCTGTTTACTCTCTGATTTCAATGGTCACCGTCCATTTTGGGTATCTTCCACCATGGAAAGGAGAGGCCAATTAATAGAAATATTCATGGATAACCATAACCTGACTCTGTTAAATTCTGGCCATCCAACTCATATCCAAATACCTACAGGTACTACATCAGCCATAGACTTATCCATATGTTCAGCTTCTCTTTTTCCAAGCATGGAATGGTTAGTGCTAAGTGATCCATCCCCAATGACCATTTTGCTATCATCAGCTCAATTCAAACACAGGTCATGTCATATCCTAAAGGCCATACTTCTTGGAATTTTCATAAGGCAGACTGAAAGCACAAAAACATATTGATGACGTAACTGATCACATTACCAGCTACATATTATCTGCAGCAGAAATTTAAATCAGTGGTGGAATGAAGAATGCTCCCAAGTGAAACAAGAAAAAAACTGTGCCTGGAACCAGTTTCACAAATTTCCAATTACAGCCAACCTAATTATTTACAAAAAATTCACAGCCAAAGCAAGACAAATTAGCAACAAAGAAAAACATGACTCCTGGATTAACTTCACCTCAACTATTAACAAAAATGCTGAAACTCGAATTATTTGAAAAAAAATACAAGCTGTCAATGGGAAATTTCTACATCTGCAATCTCCGATAATACAATGCAGTGGGTAGGACTTATCCTCTCCTACTGACATTGCAAATGTTTTTTGCAATGTCAGTAGGAGAGGCTCTTCCTCTTATGTGACCTTTCAACGCATTAAAACTGATGAAGAACATCATAAATTTGATTTTCCAACTAGACGCTCACTTCATATAACCAGCCGTTTACTCTAGCTGAGCGCTAAGATTCTTTAAGAAAATCTCCAAACAGTGCAGTTGGACCAGACGGCATTCACTATAGTATGCTGAAGCATCTATGTGAAGCCGATCTCTACATACTATTACTCTTTTATAACCGCATCTTCTCAGAAAATACATATCCTCTGTCATTCCTATATTTGTGCTATTCCTAAACCAGAAAAAGATCCTTCTCTAGTTCAGAATTACAGACCAATATCATTGACAAGCTGTTTGGGCAAAATCTTTGAAAGGATGGTGCATAAGAGGCTCACCTGGATTCTAGACTCCTAAAATCTACTTTCTGATCACCAATATGGCTTCCGTAAAAACAGGTCCAACTTAGATTTACTTGTAAAAATTGAACATAACATTCATAATACCTTCGTCAGGAGACAACATCTAGTGATGGTCAACCTGGATATTCATAAAGCATTTGACACCACATGGCATCATGGTGTTATTAAAGATATGCATCATTTGGGGCTGAGAGGCTACTCCCCCTTTAATAATTCAGAACTTTTTAAAATAACATACATTTCAAGTCCGATATAAAAACATTCCGTCAGCATCTCACATTCAAGAAGAGGGTGTCCCACAGGATTCCATATTGAGCCCCACCCTATTTGTGATTAGGGTCAGCAATATTTTGGAAGCTCTTCCAAAATATTGGAAAGTATACATGTATACATGTATGGCAATGACCTCACCATATCCTGCCAATTGCAAAGTGTGAATACTATTGAAAGACAGCTATAAATTGCTTTAATCAGAATTCAATCCTGGACCTTATGCAATGGATATCATCTCACTGAACAGAAATCCAGTACCACTCATTTCTTCAAACCAGTCACTTCGTCGTGATCCAAAGCTAAAGATAAATAACGTACCAGTTCCTCTTGCTTACAAGTATCAGATTTCTTGGTCTGATACTAGATAGGAAACTGAACTGTCAAGTACACGTGATCTATCTTCAAACCATCTGCTTGAAGAAATAAAACATCCTCCAGTGTGTGTGTGTGTGTGTGTGTCATCCATAAATACCCTCATCCGTCTTTATAGAGCTCTGATCAGGTCTCGCATGGACTATGGCTCTAAAGTGTATGATTCTGTGAGGAAAAGTACTCTAGAGCGATTAAACACCATCCAGCACAGTGCTCTGAGAGTCGCTATAGGGGCTTTCAGAACCTCCCCAGTTCAGAGCCGTTATGTCGAAGCCCATGAACCTCCCTTACATCTTCGCAGAAAAACATTACTTCTGATGTATGCTGCAAAAAAATCTGCAATCTTCCTTCTCACCCTTGTTGGAGATGTTTGTACATCTCCAACAAGGGTGAGATGCGAGTCATTTTACAACAGGAAACCGAATGAAAACCGATCCGCTCCACTTAGATTTAAGGAACAGGCTCAATCATGGAATATCGAAATAGCTAATATGTTTCAGGACATGACACCACTAGATCCACCCTGGAAAAATATCTGCAATAAATTACTACTTTCAACAGTGGGGAAAGACCACCTTGTCTCCTTCCAATATTGCACAGTTACATGAAACTTTCTCTCTTTCTAATTCAAAGGCATATGAAATCTATACAGATGGATCAAAAACTGAGACTCAAGTAGGTGCCGCGGCAATCTTCCCATCATTCACCACTTTTGTTTCATTACCAGTAGAATGCAGTACCTTCACTGCTGAGCTTTATGCTATAAACGTAGCTATGGATCACATTGTTGAACAACTAATCCCGTCTGCTTTAATATACACTGACTTACTCAGTGCTGTCTCTGCTATAAATAGTAATACCAACTCCTCACCCTGCAATAAAACAAATCCATTCTAAATTACTTGTGTGTAATTAGTCAAACCAAACTGTGACATTCTGTTGGATCCCAGGACATCCTTGGATAGCAGGAAATGAAAAAGCAGATCTTGCAGCCAAAAAACTAGATACTTCTATTTTACAGACTTGTCAAGTTCCATGTACTGATTTCAAACCCACCATCCACAAAGAACGTTACAATAGCTGGTCAATAATCTGGAGAGGTTATCCAGGAAACAAACATTACTGAATAAAACCAGAACCAAAGCTGTGGCTCTCCAGCTTCCAGAAAAGCAGATGAGAAGAAACAATTTTAGGAAGGCTAAGGATTAGGCATACTTAACTCAATCACCTGTATGTATTAACCAGTGACAGCACTCCCCAATGTACATCATGTCAAGTACAACTAACCATTCACCATTTGTTAGTGACTATCCCCATTTTCCAAATATCCACTTAAATGCCTTTAAATCAATTGCTAATACACAGTCATCAATAAATTTATTGCAGATTCTTGGATATGACCCTAATAAAAAAGAACTATTTACTTTCCTAAATCTTATAGGAATATATCATAAAATATAGTTATTACAATGAAGCTGATATACCATATTCACCATTAGAAAGACACAATATGGCCCTAACAGCCTATGTGTCATTAAACTCAACAACCAGCAACAATCCACCTGCAAGTTCAACAAGGCAAAATGGAATAGCTACTCCACCCAGATCCAGTTAGACAGGAGTTACTTCAGCAACAGCCCACTGACAATGTAATTACATACATTACCAATCAGATACTAACTGCAGCTTAAGATTCCTTTCCAAAATCATGACCTAACAATTGCTCCCACCATAACATTTGGTGGAATACAGATTGCTCTGATGCCAGTCGTGAGAAAAACTATGCCTGGAACATCTTCCACAAGTTTCCTACTATCAGTAATCTAATCGAATATAAAAGACTTAAAGCCAAAACAACACAGATTAGGCAAAAAGCCAAAAGTCCTGGATCGCGTTTTCCTCAACTATCACCAAAGACACTGATCCAAGTTTCATCTGGAGAAGAATACAAGCTCTAAATAAAAAATTCTTTCGACCATCCTCTCCAATACTCTGCTGGAATGGGAAAGATCTGTCTTCACCTAAAGAAATTGCCTATGTGTTAGCAGAATTATTTTCTACAAAATCTGCTTCAACTTGCTACTCCGTCTCCTTTCAGTGCATCAAGACTGATGCAGAACACCACTAAGATAACTTCTCCACACATCTCTCCCTCCCATACAACCAACCATTTAATTTAACAGAACTTAAGGAATCTTTAAATAAATCTTCAAATAGTGCTGCCAGCCCTATTTGAATATTCTTATCAAAGCTGAATCTTATATTCGCAATGCCTTTGTTACGAAACAACATCTAGTCATGGTCAACTTAGATATTAAGGAAGGAGTACCACAGGGATCTCTACTCAGTGCGACATTATTTGGAATTCGAGTCAACAACATGACCCATGACATTCCTAAAACTGTTGAGGCTTACATGTATGCAGATGACCTTACCATCTCCTGCCAGTCGCAAAGCATAAATATCATTGAACATCAATGATATTTATGCTCCCCACCCTCAACCTGAACTACAGCTAAACAATAATCCAATACCACTATTAAACAGCATCAGATTTCTGGGTCTGATATTAGATAAGAAGCTAAATTTCAAAGCACATATCACTCATCTATGAACTGCTTGTCTAGAAAAGTTGAATATATGTCAGTCAATGTTGTCCATGTCATGGGGAGCTGATCGGTACTCTTTACTACTTCACCTCTACAGGTCTCTGATCTGTTCAAGTTAGATTATGGTTTTCCAGTAGGGCTGTAGTGGAGGGTATAATCTGGTATACACAGTATACCCTCTGGAATTTTTAAGGTGAATAGTGTATACCTTATAAATTTTTCTAACATCCTTCTCTTGGATGACAAGAAAGGGTATGAATGGATTGTACTCGGCGTTGAATGTGCTAATTTACCAAGATGGTTGATACAAGCATTAGAAGAAAAAAAAAAGTGGGCTGCTAGTAAGTTAGTTTTGTCTTTAGCCAGGGTGCAGTAGAACCGTGACATTGTGCCAGAGATAGCAGTATTAAGAAATAACAGATTTGACAAGGAATGAGATTTGCTCAACTGCCATATGAACAAAAAACAAATTTTGTACTTTTAGCCTGTTCAGAATCAAATTTGGCTTGATTAATATCTGTTTTATAATTGTTATGAGATTTAGTGTATTCAAAAAGTGAAGTTGGAGATTTGGATTCAAGCCAGATATGATATGCTAGATTGTTATCTTGAAAAGGCTTAGCATTTATTAGGGAAACCAAGGTTTATGGTACAAGGTGGAATAAAGGATTTCATCTATTCAATAATAATTTCATTGACACTATCTGAGCAAACATTGGGATCAGAAGATCTAAAACAGTAATCCTAAACCTAGTAAAAGAAAAATAGAAACCATGCAGATCATCCCCTATTATGTTCCTGTAATGCCAATTGACATGAGGCTGAGAATGCTGATGAGAGTGAGGATCCATCAGAGAAAAGACAATCACTCAGTTGTGATCTGAGATGCCTAGAGGACCGGCGCCTCCGTAGCCAGGTGGGAAGGAGCAGCAGTGCTTAGCACACGTTTCTTGATTAGACCGGGGTTCGATCCCGTCACCACCAAATACGGAGGATGCGGAAAGGTCAGGGAATGACCACCGCATATCCCTGAGCAAATATGGCCTTAGTTGCTAATGCTCCTAAAAACCAAATAACAACAACAGCCTAGAGGACCAACATTGATGTTGTACTTTTCAGGATTTGTGTGTGAGAAAAAGATCAAGAGTGCTGGTGAGTGATTAGAATTGTTTCGTATTTTGGTAGATGAATAAACTGTGTGAGGTCATTTATAATTGCTAAAGCCTTAGCAATTAGCATTAGTAGAGGCATATGATGCAAGAAAGCAAGCTTATGCAGCATCAGCCAAAAAAAAAAAAAAAAACCCTCCCATTTCACCCCTCCATTCATTCCAAATTATGAATACTAAAGCCTGCTCAGTCTGTGTAACCAGAAAACTTAAGTTGTGAACATTGCAATCACCAAGGAAAATTACCTTACCATTATTACAAAAGTTATATACTGGAGAATTGTGTATTAAAAAAAAAAAAGGAAGTGAAACATTTCTGAGTGTTTAGTGAAGTTGAGAGAATGATAGAAGCAAGAAATGAATTTGACAGAGTGGGCTACAGAAATTTTAAGCTGGAGGAGATCTAAAAGAGGTGATTCCAAATTAGGAAGTCTCTCACATGAAATATCAGCAAACATATGCACTAGTACCGCCTTTAAAGTGAAAGAAGTTATAGAGTGAATAAAAGGGTGTTTCAAAAAGTTTGTAATCTGACACATACAGAAAGCTGTACCATTACAATTCCTTTTTTATTTTTCAAAATAGTACCCAGCCACTGAAATGCACTTCTCCAACCAGTGCTCTAGTGCCTTGATCCCATTGGGAAAAAAAAATCTTTATCTTGGTCCTCCAACCACACACTAACAGTTTTGACCACCTCAGAGTCAGAAGCATATCTCTTCCCACAGATGTTATCCTTCAGCTTGAGGAACAAAGGTCACTAGGAACAAGATCCATAGAATAGGATAGATGCTTAAGCAACTGAAATCTTCCAGTCTTGTGGTCATCTCAATTTGGTTGGTGGGATTGGATGAGGGAGAAAGATGCCTTTTTGCACTTTAGATTTGGAATCAATTTTTCCCGATTTTCTGATGTAATGAGTTTTAAAGGTAGATATAATGGCTGAATCAAAGAAGTTGTATTAGGTGGTAGTACTGCAACTTTTGGATGACAAATATTTTGAATAACAATATCCAATAGACAAAAAACTTTGAAATATAGATTTTTCCGCTTTAAATAGTTTTCTGCAGGTGGCACAAAAGAATTTAGAAACCATTCTTTAAATAAATTGGTTGGTTACCCAAGTTTTTTTAATTTGCTTTTCAATATACCTGTAACGCGTTTTTATTTACACCTGATGCGTTACTGCACATAAGTAATGTTACACGACTTTTTGATGCCTTAAAATCTGCTGCAGCTTTCTATTTATTTATTATTTTTAAAGTGCTTTGGGAATTTTTTTTTCCACCTGTCTCATTGACATTGAAAACTTTATGTTGTGGGTATCTGTGCTCTTCAATAATTTTTTGAAATTCCTCTGCATACTTCTTGGCAGCTTCATTATCAGCCGATGCATTTTCCCCTTGAATTCTTATGTTATCTAATGAAAAATGATTTTAAATCGCTCAGGCCAATCTTTAATTCTGTTAACCCTGAAGGTCTGGCAACCTTCTGGGTTAACAGAAGATTCTCTATTTTTTTTTTTTTAATGGTTATAAATTTTTAGTGCATTTTGTTTAATTACCTTGTTGTTTTTTTACTGCTATTGTCAATCCAAATACTGAGTGCTTTTTCCATTATCTTAATTACTGGTGCTCAGCGACGAGCTGTCTTATTTGTGGAAATGAAAGATCCTGCAGCAACAGCAGTTATAATTTTCTGTTCATTTTTCTTTATGGTCTGGATTGTTGCTTCGTTTAAATTTAACCTTTTTTGCAAACGAATGATACCTTTCTGTCCTTTTTTTTAAGATGATCCTTAATTTGTATCTTCAATTCTAGAGAAATAAAGTTCCTTTTGAGCGGTGCTTTTCTACTTTCTTTAAGCATAATTTAGGGCTGAAATTTAATTCACAACAATGAAATTATTCCAGTACGATTCTTAAGAACAAAGTTTAGTAAGACATACCTGGAAAAATTTAAAAATGATCAAATAAAACCCAAAATAATCTTAAAAAAACCTTAAAAGTCACTAACTTCGCACTTCGAAGTCACAGTTTTTATGGTCTAAAAAACAAGCACAAATTCAATAGCACAGAACTTCACACAGGGATTTCCCAATAATTTTTTTCATAATGACTTGTGAGTCAACAGTGGGGATTCACAAAAAATAATGGAAATGTAGCAAAATTACATTCAACTTAATAGCAAGGTTTTCCACACACAAAAGCTCAAAAATACTGTGTTACAAAGTTTTCTGCAATTTTCTAATTGTGTTAGAGCAAAACTGTGTTATATAAGTATTGTGTTGTAGAAGTATCATGTTATATGGGGGTTGCTTGTATTTGGTATTATTAATTGGCATTTCTTTTAAATTATGTTAGGAGTGTGTATTCGTTCTATAACATGCTCTATCTTGATTCCCTCCCCCATCCTTTGTTTGTTGCTTTGTTATGTACTAGATTACATTCTATTTATCACTTACTTGGCTTACCGTATGAGTGGCTTGTTTTTCATTTATGAAGATCACCCACCCACCCACCCACCCACACACACACACACACACACACACACACACAGGGTGTCCCAAAAGTCACTGCATATAGTAGTAGTGGCATGTAATGCAAGAAAGAAACTGTATGAGCTTATGCAGCATCAGCCAAAAAAAAAATCACACCATTCCCCCCAAATGCCTCTCCAGTTCCTCCTTAAATTTATTTAACCTATCAACTTCCACAACGACAGATGGAAGTTTGTTCCAGCAATTAACCACCCACTGGCTAAAGGCAAAATTCCGCACATCTATTCTACATCTGTCTTTTCTTAATTTGAATTTATGCCCCCTTAGGTTCATGATCTAAACAAGTGGAAGGATCCCATCAGAATTCAGCGTGCTCAACCCATTCAAGGCCTTATACACCTCAATCAGATCACCACGCAGGTGCCTAGTCCGCAGCCACTGCAATTTGCAGAACTTAAGCCTCTCTTGGTAAGAGGATCCCTTAATTCCCCTCATCAGTCTTGTTGCCCTTCTCTGTACACACTCAAGCAAATCTACATCTTTCCTAAAATGAGGCCTTCAAACCTGTACGCGGTACTAAAGGCGTGGCCTGACCATTGCCTTATACAGAGGGACAATCACCTCCTTTTCCCTGCTAGCAAAATTCCTATATATCATTGACAAAACCCCATGACCTGCAATGTCTGCCTGTCTGCATTGCTCAGAAAACTTCATATCTGACTGCACAATTACTCCCAGGTCTTTTCATTTTCTACCACCGTAAGTGTAGTACCATACAGTTGGTACGTTTCTCTGGGGTTACTTCTACCCATATGCAGTACTTTGCATTTGTCAAGGTTAAACTTCAGTTGCCACTTCTTAGACCATTGCCCAAATTATCTAGATCCTGTTGCAGTAGTACACTGCCATTACTGTCATTAACAACCCTGCCAAACTTTGTATCATCTGCAAACTTTGACACTAAGCCTGATGTACCTTCATCAATATCATTGATAAATATACAAAACAACAGAGGACCCAACACCGAACCCTGTGGGACTCCACTAATAACATTACTCCATGAAGAGCAGCACCCATTATTACCACCCTTTGTCTTCTCCCACTCAACCACCCTTTTATCCATTGCAGCAACTTACCCTTAATACCATTCTACAGTCAGTCCTCGTATAACACGTGCTTACATTACAAAAATTCAATCATACACGATTTATAAATAGGGGAACGATATCTTATATAACACAAACCGAATTCGCTTATGCACGATTCGCCTTTGTGTTTACAAGAAATCACATACGAACGCAACACGATAGGAATGAAGAGAAGATTCTGAAAATGTATTTGTTTTTTTATATCAGTGAAGGGGAAACACATTTCACCATAATAACATAAAAATCAACACAATTCCAGCTATCGGTATAATCGCAAATGCAATTAGATCGAGTTTATTACCAGTTTATAACAGATTCCACTAGCAGAAACGCAACTGGAAATTGTTTTATGGCAGTAACTCCTAGAAATGTGCTTTAGTAAAATGTGAGGTGTTAATAGTGTATCTTTGCCTTTACGGTGTTGTTTATTCAGTTGCTACATGCGCGCAGCTTTGTTTATTTGTATCAAGCGTGCTTCCTCGTTTTGTAATTGTGCTTTACTCCATAAAAATTAGTAAAATACTTAATTAAAAGGTGTGAAAAGGAAGCGTCCTGGTGAAGACACTGCAGATTCACAGAGAAAAACAAAAGCAATATCGATAAACAGAGGCGGACTGGGTCAAAAATTCTTACCCAGGAAAATTTATAGTGGCCTAATACTATGGTTTATGGCCAAAATCACACCGGCCTCCGGCGGCCCACCGGGGTTTTCCCAGTAAGTCTTATAGCCAGTCCGCCTCTGTCTATAAAGAAAAAATATGAAATTGTGAAATGCTTTGAGCGAAATGAAAGACCATGTGATATTGCACGTGCTAGGCCTAAATGAGGCAACACCGAGAATTACAAAGAATGCAGAAAAAATAAAAACAAATTTCATAGCAGGAACAACTCAAAGTCTAATTGAAATCCATTAGATTAAGACACAAAGAATTGGAAGAGATGGAACGGCTGTCATCTGTTTGGATAGAAAATCAAACAAAAAACAAGGTTGCTTACGATAGAAGCAAAAGAATTAGCAATATTTTATTACGTAATAGTCGAAATAAAATACGTAAGTATTTTATTATGATTATTTATTGTGTTTGGTAATTTTTTGGTTACAAATGTGTGTTCAATCTTGGGTGGTCGGCACCTAACCCTATTTTTCCCATAGGGCCTGTTGTTTATATTGCACGATTTTGCATTGCACTAGGGTTTCTAGGAACACAACTATCAAGCTATACGAGGACTGACTGTACTCCAATTTGTACAATAGTTTTCCATGCGCAAGAGTGTCAAAAGCTTTCCTGAAATCCAAATATATGATATCAAAATTATTTTTTGCATCCAGTTCCTTTGTAACCACATCATAATATCCTATCAAATTTCTCAGACAAGACTTTCCCTTAAGAAACCCATGCTGTATCTGAATTATTGCTGCAGTCTTGTCTGGATGATCCTGCAATGCATCTTTAATCAGTGACTCCACTATTTTACCCAGAACAGAAGTTAAACTAACTGGTCTGTAATTACTTGTGTCATCCTTCGATTCCCCTTTGTGAATTGGAGATACATTTGCACATCTCCAGTCTGTGGGGACCCTCCCCTGAGTCCAAGGATGCTCTCATAATTATGGCTAAGGGTTTGCTTAGTTGCTTTGTTGCCTCCTTTAATATAACTGGATAGATGCCAGCCACCTCAGATGCCTTTCTTATATTTAACTTCAACAATTTCTCCTCCACTTTGCTCTCAGTTATTACAAAATCATTAAGCACCCTGCTACAATTTGATAACGTTCTGCCATTTTCGAACCTCAATAACTCCTCATGTGTGAATGTAGATGCAAAAAATACTCATTCAATTTGTTTACTATCTGAGCAGGATCATCAACAGTCGAACCATCGATATCAAGTGGACCAATCAGATTCATCCCCTTCCTTTTAGAGTTTATATACGTAAAGAAATCCTTTCTGTTTTTCTTAGCATCTTTTGCCAAAGATTTCTCATAATCTGCCTTCACCTGCCCAACCTCCTTTGTGACCTGATTACAGACTTGCTTATATCTGCCATAGGCTTCTGAGTCGCTTGATAATTTATATGCATCCCATGCATTTTTTTTCTCTGTCACGAGTCTCATTAGTTCATTTGATAACCATTTAGGCCTAAACCTTGAACAATATTTCTTAATAGGTATGAAACTTTTAGTAGCATCTACGATTAGACGAGCTGCAAGAGTAGCTCATGGTGTCTTGTCAATGATATACAGGAATTTTTCTAGTAGGGATAGGGAGGTGATTATTCCCTTGTATGAGGCAATGGTTAGGCCACATCTTGAGTACTGTATACAGGTCTGGAGGCCTCATTTCAAGAAGGATGTAGAGCTGCTGGAACGGGTACAGAGAAGGGCAACAAGATTAGTGAATGGAACAAAGGGTTGCTCTTACGAAGAAAGGCTTAAGTTTTGCAAATTATAGAGTCTGGAGACTAGGCACCGGCGAGGTGATCTGATAGAGGTGTATAAGGCTTTGAATGGTTTGAGCATGCTCAATGCCAATGGGATTCTTCCTCTTGCTCAGAATAATCACCTCAGAGGGCATAAATTCAAATTGAGGAAGGACGGAGGTCGGATAGATGTGCGGAAATTTGCCTTTGGCCAACGGGTGGTTGGTTGGTGGAACCGACTTCCATCACTTGTTGTTGAAGTTGATAGCCTAAACAAATTTAAGGCTCAACTGGACAGGTATTTCGAACGAACGGAGGGGTGAAATGGGAGTGGTGTGTTTTTTTTTTTTTTTTGGCTGATGCTGAATAAGCTTGCTTTCTTGCATCATATGCCTCTACTAATGCTAATGGATTAATTCCTTGAATGCTTCGCATTTAGAATTTACTGTTGGAAACGTCGTTAGTTGATCCCTCAGTACAGAATTTAAAAACTGTCTGAGACCACTATACTCATCTTCTTTACGGATACAAAAACCCTTTCCTTTACCCCGATGTAATCCCTTCCTATCCTGTCTATCCTTTCTGTATACATTGTACTCCCCAAATTCCAGTTCTGCATTACTTATATCTGTGTGACACCACGTCTCTGCTATCCCAACAATATCCACCTTTGATGTCTTGACCAACACTTCAAATTCATCAAATTTATTTACTATACTTCTACCATTGGTATACATGCATGTATACATGTACCTATCCTTATTATTAGTTACCCTAACACATCGCATATACCCACCTGTTTCATGATGACTACCATCAGTCCTCCAGGTCGCTACTTATTCTAATAGAAGTTGTGCAAGAATCACCTTCACCTCTGCCTGCGACTGCTTGGGAGGGGGGAAGTCACAGACCTTTTAGTCTGTGAATCCCCCAAGCTAGCAGTTTTCCGAGCCACCTAACACTGCCTCAATAGCATCAGCAAATATTCTTGCACCCTTTCTATTTAAGTGTATCCCATCCCTGTAGAAGCAGTCTCTCCTGTTAACAAGCACAGACTATGCTGAAAAAAATTCTATCCCTTGAGCCTTGCACATTCCCTCCAGGGCTGAATTGATTGACAAGGCTCCCATCGTGTATTCCCTCCTATCATGTCTGGGAAGAATTGTAGACACTTTCAAATTTAACTCTGACTCACGACTTTTTTGCAACATTGATCTGTACTTGTTGTTAAGTAAATCTGCAGATCTCCTACTGTTAATGTCATTGGTGCCAACATGTACAACAATATCACCTTTTGTGCCCTTAAAAGATGATATATGCTTTATAACGTCATCAACCTTTGCCCCTGGCAGACATACCCCGGTGCTGTTCCATCTATCCTTTTTACACAATATATTTCCTGTCTCCCTGACAATAGAGTCACCAACAATAACTAGTTCCTTTTGGACCAGTGCATTCTGCCTTGGAGATTGCGGCGCCTCCGTTGCCAGGTGGGAAGGAGCAGCAGTGCGTAGCACACGCTTCTTGATTAGACCGGGGTTCAAGCCCGTCACCACCAAATACGGAGGATGCGGAAAGGTCAGGGAATGACCACTGCACCGGAGCAATATGGCCTTAGTTGCTAATGCTCCTAAAAACCAAAATAACGACAACAACTTGGAGATTGCCGCTGAGTTGCCTGATGCCCAGGAGTGAGCTCTGGCATTGAATTGGGCAGCTGAGAGCTTGATGGGCCCCCATCAAGCTCTCAGCTGCCCAACTCAATGCCAGACGAAAGCTTGATGGGCCCCTCATTAATTTCTTCGAGGGCATCTACCCTACACCTCAAGCTCTCATAGACGCCCAGTAGAAAGCTGAGTTGATGCCTAATTTCTAGACACTCTCTGCACCTGGCGCACACAAAGACATCCTCTTTGGCTAGATCATGTTCTGTTCCAGAGATTTCAGCAAATATTTCACAAGTTGCACATTTTTTTAGGCCGTGATATTTGGTGAAACAGTGTGATTTTCAAATAAATTTCATTACGACAAGTATATTTATTATTTTTTACAAAGAACGTTAGTATTTGTAATGTGTTAGTGATGTTATTATAATTTTTATTCATATTTTAATATTTTATTTTCAGACCCATAATTTATGATGAACGTTCAAGAGTGAATTTTTGTTGTAACATCACGCATCAAAGGAATGGGTTTTGTGAAATTAGGGAAACAATTTCAAGGAGCTTTCTTAGTCCAGTGATACAGACAATGTGATTCCCGTACTGGTGAATAAATTTAAAAGAACTAGTTCTGCGCATGATGTGGAGAGATGTGGATGCCCAAGCACAGTACTTGAAAGCATTGAATCAATTCAAGAAATGTTTGATGAGAACCCAAAATTATCAGTTAGGGAGGAATCTCAAAGACTGAACATACCCAAGACATTAGTTCAAATAATTTTGCATTCAACACTGATGAAAAAGCCCTACCACATCCAACTGTTGCATGACCTGCATGAAGTTGATTTTCCATGTCAAGCAGCAACTTGTTGATCAAATCCAAAATAACAGCTTAAAGGACCACACTATGAAATATCCTTAAAAATCTTTCCCTAATTTCGCAAAACTTCATTCCTTTGATGGAGGATGTTACTACAAAATTTTTTGCTCTTGAACATTCATGATGAATTATGGATCTGAAAAGAAAACATTAAAAAACTTATAAAAATTATAATAACATCTCTAACACATTACAAATACTTGTTTTATGTAAAAAATAATAAATATACTTGTCATAATGAAATTTATTTGAAAATAAAGTTTCACTAAAATACGCAGTGACTTTTTTGTGACACCCTTTTTATATATGTATATATACATGATAGGAGATTATGCTTTTGTATGGAGAGAGAACTCCAGGTAGTGTAATCAACCAACTGGTTAGCTAAAATGGAAAGGCAGTCATAAAATAACATAATTCGAACCTGCCCCATAAAAAGTCAAAAATATTATATTATAAGTACTTCGTGTTGTACTTAAGATGATTTCAACGTCGTTAATGAGGGCCAGCCATCAAAATCAGTCAAAATGCAGCAAAAAAGTAAGGCCTCTGTTTCTAACATGAAATATACATAGCACGTAGTAAAAAAACCCAGGTTTTTACTTTATTGTTAATGTTCAGAAGTCAGGTTAATCGTAATGCTAACATATATACATGGCTGACCCGAGAGAGGCGGAGAAATGATAGATAATAAGCAATATATAGGTAGTAAAAAATTACTAAAGATCATTGAAAGTTGAAATTGCGAGATGGAGCAGATGGTTATGAATCGTACTTACTGATTTTGCACGCCGGAGGAGTGGGGATGGTCATCCGCTATACTGCAGAAAGAGAAAGAATGCTACGTGCTTGTTTCAATGGCTATGTGGTACTTCTATTCTATATATATATAAGCAATAAGATGTACGGGGTTGACTAGGGGATTAAACACAATGAGGCCATGAGTCATAGGATAGGGGAGATGGCATAACGTACAAAATACATGAAAAAGATGCTGAATTTTGTATGAGGCGAAGTCAGTATGTGTAGCAGTAAAATAGTATCTTGATATTGCTTTCGACACCTAATCGCACACAAGAAATAAAAGATAGGGATTCAGAACAGTAAAACGGAGAGTGAGGATGAGAGGGATTAGTAGTGCTCAGGTAGTCCGAGCACTACTAATTCCATTAACTTGTGCCCACCAATTGGTTATTATAGGAGTATTTTTTCACAATTTCTTACGATTTTTCACTATTTTTATTGGCATTATATGTAATTATATTTCCATCATGAATGGTAATAAAACCGAAATGGCATTATAATGGTCTACCTCCACCATTATTAACATTATTGACAAACACATGAGACACAGTCCCAGAAATTACGTTCAGGGTCCTACTACAGGGACGGGCTAGTGACCCCAGACTACCCGAGCACTACTAATTCCTCTCATCCTCACTCTCCTTTTTACTGTTCTGAATCCCTATCTTTTATTTTTGTGCGCGATTAGGTTTCGAAAGCCAATGTCAAGATGCTATTTTACTGCTATACATACCTGACTTCGCCTCATACAAAATTCAGTGTATTTTTCACTCTATTTTGTACGTTATGCCTTCTTCCCTATCCTTAGGACTCTTGGCCTCATTGTGTTTAATCCCCCAGTCGACCCCGTATGTCTTATTGCTTTCCAACGCCCGAGATCGTTTCTACATACCATATAGTCATTGAAACAAGCACGTAGCATTCTTTCTCTCCCCGCAGTATCCCGCACGACCATCCCCACTCCTCCAGCATGCAAAATCAGTAAGTACGATTCATGACAGTCTGCTCCATCTCGCAATTTCAACTTTCAATGATCTTTAGTAATTTTTACTACGTATATATTGCTTATCTATCATTTCTCCGCCTCTGTTGGGTCAGCCATGATATATACGTTAGCATTACGATTAACCTGGCTTCTGAACATTAACAATAAACTAAAAACCTGGGTTTTTTTTACCACGTGCTACGTATATTTCATGTTAGAAACAGAGGTCTTACTTTTTGCTGCATTTTGAGTGATTTTGACAGCTGGACCTCGTTAACGACGTTGAAATCATCTGAAGTACAGGCAGACTGGGCTAGCCGGGTGGGTAAAGTGCCTGCCTGGCAACCCAAAGGTCGTGGGTTCGATTCCCGCCTCGGGTTTGGGTCAAAGTACTGCAAAAACCTTGGGAGGTGCATTATGGCAACAGAAGCCTATGCGCCAACAGCTACAAAAAAAAAAAAAAAAAAAAAAATCTGAAGTACGACACTAAGTACTTATAATATAATACTTTTGACTTTTTGTGTGCCAGGTTCGAATTGTGTTATTTTATGACTGCCTTTCCATTTTAGCTAACCTGTTAGTTGATTACACTACCTGCTGTTCTCACTCTCTCTCTCCATACTAAAGCATAACCTCCTATCTTTTATTTATTTATAGTCGTTGGGTGCCTTCTACTCTACTATGTAGAGTAGAAGGCACCCAACTCTACAGGTCTATATTCCTTCATATAGTCCTCTTATTACAACTCCTGTACCTATTACTTCTATTCTATATACAAAGGGTACTAGGAAAGTTTTGCAATACAGCTTTGTTTATTTAATTTTTTCAAAGTAATTTCCTCTACATTCAATACACCTCTCCATCCTCCGAAACCAATCTTTAAACCAGTTCTGCCAAGTTTCACTAGGGAGTAAAGCACACTCGTTGTCCCAAGCCCGTAGAAGGTCCTCATTACTGGAAAACCGCCTCCCTTTTAGCTTCATTTTCACATGCGGGAACAGTGCAAAGTCGCAGGGAGCAAGGTCTGGACTGTAGGCAGGGTGCTCGAGAAGTTTCAGTCCTGTCGTGGTCAAATATTCGGTGCAGGCTTTGGCGTGGTGAGCTGGAGCATTTTCGTGATGGAGGTACCAGGTGTCCATTCTTGACTTTGGCCGCAGGTTCTTCATAGATCCAATGACTTTAGGCAGGCATTGTTCAGTATACCACTTACCTCTGACTGTCTTCTGCGTGTCCAAAATGACACGTTCCACAATTCCACTCGATTTGAAAAATACAGCTATCATTTTCTTCTTTACAGATCGGGATTTTCTGACAATTACGGGTGTGTCGTCATCATCAAAGACCCAAACTTTGTTTTGAGCCTTGGTCGGCAGATCGTAATAGTACAGCCAAGTCTCGTCACCTGTCACGATGTTGTTCACATACCGAGATTGTCCCTTATCAAACTTTTTTAACATCTCCCAGCACCAAGTCACACGTCGTGTCATCTGCTCTTCAGTCAGTTGATGCGGCACCCAGAGAGAACAAAGTTTCTTCACGTGCAAATGATCTTGCAGAATCGAACGAATTGCTGGTGCATTTAGGCCCAAAGTATCCTCTATCTGTTGGTAGGTCACTCGCCTGTTTTCGTCAAGCAATTTCCTCACAGCAGTAACGTTTTCCTCCGTAACTGACGTTCGTGGCCTTCCCGGCCTCTCAGAATCCTCCAGAGTGAAATTTCCCCTTTGGAATTCTCTATACCACCTGAATATCGTTGTACGATGTGGACAATCATCATCTAGTGCAAGAGTCATTTCTTCTAAGCACTGGTCTATGGTTAAATCACGCACGAAATTATACCGCAAAACTGTCCTTATCTCATTTCGTGACCACGATGCCATCGCAAGCACTTTACACTTTCACTACTAATGAATAACTGAGCCCATCGACTTGGCGCGGCGGCTACTATGCACGTATGAACATGTCTCAACATGCAGCAACAAGCAGCTTCCTGTGATTCATTGTTGCGTCATATTGCAAAACTTTCCTAGTACCCTTTGTATATATATATATATGTATACACAGGGTGATTCACTACCAGTGTGACAAACTTGCAAGAGGTGTAGAGGGCACAAAGACGAATCGGAATCACATAGCATTGTGGGGTCCGAAATGCCTTCGTCATGCGGTAGAGGACATTGAACGGGAGGTTGCGTGAACAGCGATCCTGCTGGAAGTCAGCATTTGTGAATTGGTTCCCGAGGCAGTCAGATGGATGAGTATTCAAACGTTTAACTAACCGACATGCACCTCGCGTATGGAGCTGCAGACTGTAATGGGCGCACTGCTCTGTGCTTGTACCAGGAACGTTTCCCACACAGGCGTGCTCCTCATCTTACGATTTTCACATGTATGCACAGAAGGTTACGTGAGACTCATTGTTTCACGAGAGGTACCATGAATCGAGAGCGAATGACGGGGACGCCAGACAGTGAGGAGAATGTCCTACATCTTGCAGAAGGCAATTCGAGTAAGAGTACTCGAGCGATAGGCCAACGATTGGTTATTTCCCAATCCACTGTATGCAGGATACTGCATACAGTGGATTGGGAAATCCACTGTATGCAGTATCCTGCATACAACATGAAATCAACAAACCAAATGAGTTCATACCGTCTGCAACGCATCCAATCATTGGAGCCTGCTGATTATCTACTCCAGAGGACTTTTGCTACTTGGTTTCTTCAACAGAAACGGTTCGCAAATGCTGACTTCCAGCAGGATCGCTGTTCACACGACCTCCCGTTCAACGTCCTCTACTGCATGATGAAGGCATTTCGGACCCTGTAATGCTATGTGATTCCGATTAGTCTTTGTGCCCCCTACACCTCCTGCAAGTTTGTCGCACTGGTAGTGAATCACCCTGTATATATATATATATTTAAATAATGGCTTAAAGTTTAAAATAAAATAAGAAAATAAATAAATATTAAGCTGTCATTAGAGGCAGCAAAGTGCACATCCTCCACATGAAGCCCAGATATATCCGATAATTCAAAAAAAAAAAACAAAATAAAAACATAGGCCAGTAGTATGGCAAAAATGTAGAGCGAAAAATTAACATAAAAATAACGTAAAATAAAATAAACCAAACGGGAAAGGGAAAGTAAAGGTAATAAGACGTAAACAGTAGCCGATTGTACCCTATATAATTTAGCACTTTAAATCCAATTAATAAAACTGATGTCAAATTTAAAATAATGCCAATTATAATAAAATAGAGGGTACAATCGACTACTGTTTACGTCTTATTACCTTTACTTTCCCTTTCCCATTTGGTTTATATTATTTTACGTTATTTTTATGTTAATTTTTCACTCTACATTTTTGCCATACTACTGGCCTATGTTTTTATTTTGAATTATTGGACACGCACACGCACACACACGCACACACACGCGCACACACACACACACACACACACACACACACACACACACACACACACACACACACACACACACACACACACACACACACACACACAGGGTATTCTATATTGTATATATATATAATTATAGAATCAAATTACTAAAGCGTAGAACTGTGATGTTATATTTACTAATGCTATAATTACTAAAGCATAGAACAGGGATATTATATGATAATATTAACCAATCGGATTAATGCCATCAGCGATAGAACATTACATCCGTCGTTATGCAGTAAAGAAATAATGTTAAAATGTAGAGGCCGTCCGTCCTGTCGTTTAAAAACCTTAAGCAATCCATGAACTAACCGGACCCAAGGCAACAATGGAACATAAATATTAAACTCAATTAACCCCGGGGGCTCATATCCGGTGAGTATGGGCTTGGCACACCCACGGTCCTGAGCTGGATATCATCATTCTTCTCTTTCTTGGTGATTCCCTTCTACTTTTGTCTCTCTCTCTCTCTCTCTCTCTCTCTCTCTCTCTCTCTCTCTCTCTCTCTCTCTCTCTCTCTCTCTCTCTCTCTCTCTCTCTCTCAGGGTAACTTGGGAATTTTTTTTTTTTTTTTTTGGCTGGTGCAACATAAGCCTCAGGCTTCCTTGCACCATATAGCTAATAATAATAATAATAATAATAAGCCATCCATGGGAAAAGATACTTTGCAAGGGACTTTGTCGAGGGCTAAACCCCTACCAAATACAAAACCCATGGATGGCAGAGCTACCAGTTTCTGTTGTCATCTGCCTGTATAACTAGGACCTAAAGAAGTCCATAAGTACCCGTAAGATGGGTATAATATAATAAGATGGAATTATTACAATAATAAAATAAGTAGCTTATTAGTAGTAATTTTGCAGAATACAGGCTGGATGACATTTAGCCCAACCGATAGCTGAAACAAAATAGTAAATAAGCAATGCTGAGAACCAAATAATCTGCTAAACATAGTAAGCTAAATTAGCTAACAAAAGGAGAATGGGGAGAAGGCTAGTTAAAGTAATAGTACCTCAATCCCCCTTGAATACTGATTGCTGGAATCCTGGAATACTGGAATGGCTAATTCCTAATTTGGCCTATTTGGCGTCTAGAATTTTATATTAGGAATTAGCCATTCCAGTATTCCACTATTCGATATATATTGCCATCTTTTACCGGCTCTTCTTACTAACTAGGATCCCTTTCTTTTAGGGTTGGGAAGTTAGGTTCCCGGTAATATCCGATGTACAATCGCATAAACACTTTTCCTTCACTTTTTACTTTTAACTATCTTATTCTCTTTTTTTTTACCTTATGAACTATTAGAGCAATTCGAGGGGGATTGAGGTACAGTCAGTCCTCATATAGCACGATAGTTGTGTTCCTAGAAACCCTTGTGCAATGCAAAATCGTGCAATATAAAAAACAGGCACTATTGGAAAAATAGAGTTAGGTGCCAACCACCCAAGATTGAACACACATTTGTAACCAAAACATTACCAAACACAATAAATAATCGTAATAAAATACTTACGTATTTTAATACATAATAGTTTTTACGTAATAATCGTAATAAAATACTTATGTATTTTATTACGACTATTACATAATAAAATATTGCTAATGCTTTTGCTTCTGTTGTAAGCAAACTTGTTTTTTGTTTGATTTTCTGTCCAAACAGATGACAGCCATTCCATCTCCTCCAATTCTTTGTGTCTTAATCTAATGGATTTTAATTACACTTGAGTTTTTCCTGCTATTAAAGTTGTTTTTATTTTCTCTGCATTCTTTGTAATTCTCGGTGTTGCCTCATTTAGGCCTGTAGCACGTGCAATATCACATGGTCTTTCATTTCGCTCAAAGCGTTTCACAATTTCATATTTTTTCTCTATCGACAGAGGTGGACTGGCCATAAGCCTTACCGGGGGAAACCCCGGTGGCCAGTGTGATTTTGGTCATAAACCATAGTATGAGGCCACTATAAATTTTCCTGGGTAAGAATTTTTGATCCAGTCCGCCTCTGTTTATCGATATTGCTTTTGTTTTTCTCTGTGAATCTGCAGTGTCTTCACCAGGACGCTTTCTTTTCACACCTTTTAAGTATTTTACTCATTTTTAGGGAATAAAGCACAATTACAAAACGTGGAGGCACGCTTGATACCCATAAATAAAGCTGCGTGCGTGTAGCAACTGAATAAACAACACCGTAAAGGCAGAGATACACTATTAACACCTAACATTTTACTAAAGCACATTTCTAGGGGTTACTACCATAAAACAATAAAACCAATTTCCAGTTGCGTTCCTTCTAGTGGAATCTGTTATAAACTGTTAAACTCGATCTAATTGCATTTGCAATTATACCAATAGCTGGAATTGTGTTGATTTTTACGTTATTATGGTGAAATGTGTTTCCCCTTCACTGATATAAAACACATAAATACATTTTCAGAATCTCCTCTTCATTCCTATCGTGTTGCATTCGGTTGGGGTGATTCCGTGTTCGACTGCCATTTCTTGTAAACACGAAGGCGAATCGTGCAAAGCGAATTCGGTTCGTGTTATATAAGATATCGTTCCCCTGTTTATAAATCGTGTATGATCGAATTTGTGTAATGTAAACACGTGTTATATGGGGACTGACTGTACTATTACTTTAACTAGCCTTCTCTCCGTTCTCCTTTTGTTAGCTAATTTAGCGTACTGTGTTTAGCAGATTATTTGGTTCTCAGCATTGCTTATTTACTATTTTGTTTCAGCTATCGGTCGGGCTAAATGCCATCCAGCCTGTATTAATAATTAATAATAAGAATTAATAATAATTCTGCAGAATTATTATTAATAAGCTACTTATTTTATTATTATAATTTCTATTTTATTATATAATTTTTATTATAATTTTATTATTATAATAATTCCATATAATAATATGGAATTATTATAATAATTCCATATTATTATATTATACCCATCTTACGGGTACTTATGGACTTCTTTAGGTCCTAGTTATACAGGCAGATGACAACAGAAACTGATAGCTCTGCCAGCCATGGGTTTTGTATTTTGTAGGGGTTTAGCCCTCGACAAAGTCCCTTGCAAAGTTTCTTTTCCCATGGACAGCTATTTATATATAATTTTTATTGAGTTTAATATTTATGTTTAACCATTGTTGCCTAGGGTCCGGTTAGTTCATGGATTGCTTCAGGTTTTTAAACGACAGGACGGCCTCTACATTTTAACATTATTTCTTTACTATATAATTATACATATATTTGAATAGTGTTTAAAATAGTTTAAACGCTATTCAAATATAAGTATAATTATATCACATGACAGTAGTAGGCAAATTGCTAACGCTGTGCCTGTGCTGCCATCCATAGTTCATTATTCGTCTATATAATCTAGTTGAGATTATTTTGTCAGTAGCGTGGCTTTGCACTGGAGTGCTCGTAGCTCTTCTATTTTTTTAATTTTTGCTCCATGAGGACCACTGCTGTTCAAATGTTCTGCATTAGTGGTTTGATCTGAGGATCAGATGGCGGGCTGATCTTTTGATCGATTCTCCTTTGTAGCCATTTGTCCAGCAATCGAAATGCAGTGATTCCCTGACCATTATTGGCCTTGTGGTCCTCTGTCGAGATGGGGGCATAATGGTCAGTCTCTTTTTGGTTTATTTTTGTTTTATTTTATTGTAGTGGTTAACACCTCTGTTAGTGATATTTCACATAAATTTGAACCTGGTACCCATCAGAGGGGGTACCACTAAATTTCTATTTATTTGGCTTTCGAAATTCAATGAATTATTATTCTTTCATTTACATTTTCTAAATTATTTTAGAGTTTCTACTGCAATATTTTTACTCTGTGTGTGTGTATGTATATATATATATATATATATATATATATACACACACACAGGGTGTCTCAAAAATACATAGCGTAACTTCAGGAATGAGTTCGTCCTATGTAGACAATAAAAATATTTTATATCAACATAGTTCTGGAAATGCTTGGTTTCCGAGTTTTGAAGATCTCTCTATGACACTTAACTGTTCACATCACCTTATAGTAATTGTTCAAAATTTCAACCTTCTACCTGAATACAGGCCTCACATCGATGTCTCATGGACTCACAAAGATGATGCCAGATTCCTGGCATGTTTCATATTGTCTCACAATCTGCGATTGCGGAAAGTTTCCACATCAGCTACAGGAGTCGAATACACCAATGACTTTAAATGGCCCCACAAGAAGAAATCTAGTGGGTTTAAATCAGGTGAGCTTGGAGACCAGGCAGTTGGTCCACATCTACCTATCCACCGACCAGGAAACCTTCGATTCAGGTAATTGCGGAAATGTGGATTTTCCTCAGCCCATACATGCTGATTGTGAAAGTTTTGGATTCCGTCTTGTGTGAACTGTGCCTCATCTGTGAATATCACTAAGGCAGGAAAGTAAGGAGTTGTACCACACTGCTGCAAGAACCACTGGCAGAACATTACTCGCGCAGGATAATCTGCTGGTGACAAGGCCTATATCCATTGCAGATGGTAAGGATACAGTTTGTGTTCTTGCAATACTCTCCAAATAGTCAAAGGTTGAACAGCCAGTTTCATTGCTATTCTGCGTGCGCTGATTCCAGGAATGGCATGTACAACATCCAAAATCTCCTCTACTTCAGGAGTCATAGCTCTGTCGGCAGCACAAGGTGTAAAGGTCCTATGTTCACAAAGGCGGTGATGATACCTTCAAACACTTTCCTGTCTGGGCATCTTTGTTCTTGGAACCTTTCGTGGTACAAACGACGCCAAACACCAAACCATACATAAAGTGCATATCCGCTTGCTCCTGATTTGAGTACATGGTCGGAATGGAAAACTACCAGATTTGTCAGTACCTTGTGATGAAGGAAATCACCTGCAGGAGATAAGACATTCAGGTTAATAACTCAGGAACCAAACATTTCCGGAACTATGTTGATATAAAATATTTTTATTGTTTACATATGAGGAACTCATTCCTGAAGTTATGCCATGTGTTTTTGAGACACCCTGTGTGTATGTGTGTATATATATAAGAATTAGAAATAATGAACAAAATATATAGTAAGATGGGAAAGTTATTAACCACAATGTGCCAGGCCTAATGGAAGAAAATAAGAGAAAAAGAATGTTAAGAACCTAATAAATGGAATTAATGGCTCAATCAACAGGCTGAATTAACAAGCCAAATCATATTTACAAAAGCTAGAAAGGAAGTTGAAATTAATGAATATTAAAAAATAGCAATAAAATGAAAATGAAAATAAATTGGTACATAGATCAGGTATTTTCATCAGGGGACTACACCTGATCATGTACCAAAACACTGCGTTTCTATACAAATCCATGTTGATGGAGGTAGCATTAAAGAATAATAATATTGTGGGGGGAAAAAATGATCACGTGTAGTCCCCTGATGAAATACTTGATCTATGTACCAATTCATTTTTATTTTTATTTCTATTTTATCACTATTTTTTAATATTCATTAATTTTCGCTTCCTTTCTAGCTTTTGTAAATATGATTGGGTTGTTAATTCAGCCTGCTGATTCAGCCATTAATTCCATTTATTAGGTTCTTAACATTCTTTTTCTCTTATTTTCTTCCATTAGGCCTGGCACGTTGTTAATAACTTTCCCATCTTACTATATCTTTTGTTAATTATTTCTAATCCTTATTTTATAGTTGTATCCTGTTCTGTAGCCTTGCACATTCAGGTACATCTGTTTTCTTATCTTCTTATTTTCTTCTTTTCTCCTCTCTCTTTCCCTTTTTCCTTGTTTCCTTTTCTCTTTATCTTTTTCTTTTTCTCACATTTCTTACCTTTTATATATACTATAGATATATATATATATATATAACACTATATCCACTTGCTGTAATTATAGTTAGTTTTGTTCTGATCTCTATTTCCTTCTCTTTGATGTACATTTTGTATCCATATTATAGATGTGACATTTGCCAATAGCAAGATAAATCAAAGACAAGGAAAGCTTGTTCAAGAAGAAGAAAGGGAAAGAGGGAAAATATCAAAACAAGTATATTTAACTTACATAAAGTCCTGTAATATATATTTAGCAGTTTTTGTGGTGTTCCTGATCATTGCTACTCAAGCTGTTCGTGTCGGTACTGACTTCTGGCTCTCAGAGTGGTCTGAAACATCACCCTATCTAAATGGAACTTTTGGCATTGTAAGATATTCTTTAATTTGTTTATTTAATTTTTAGTTAAATTTTTTAAATTTAATTTAATTTTAATGTGGATGTAAATGATTTAATTTTTTGAGTAATATATGTAGTCTGGGTAGAAAATTCAATTTGCAGTCAGTGTTAAATATACCAATAGAAAGAGAATGAAAAATACAGTATTTGTTCTACCTGTAATTTTGAGTTGTCATGAATTCCACAGGTCTAAAAGACCTGTTGAGAAGTAGAATTGAATTTAGATGACAGGGAAATAATTGAGTGATTATATAGAGTGTCTGAGAGCATTTGTAAGCCTCAGCCATTTGAGAATACTTTCCCACAGGTAGTTTAAAATGCTCTTTACATCAATAAATATGTGTTAAGGTATATACTGTTTTTTTTTTTTTTTTTTTGTATACTTATGTGAAATGCTCTGAATATGTTTTATAAGATCAGCAAGTGCTCTTTCAGTACTCCTGCCTTGTCAGAAACCATGTTGATTTTGGTTCTTATCTTGCAAAAGAGATATAATTCTAATGACCTGAGAAGCTCGGCAAAGAGAGCGAGGAGCGAGTAAGTATGAAGTTCAGTTGTTGGTTTTCTAGGTTGTGTAATATTTTCAGAAATGTTAAAGTAACGTAGAACACAAAAGCTCAATCATCAAATGTTGTCATATCTTTGAAGACATTCCATCATTCCATTTGGATACAGGGGGGAAGAGAGAGAGAGAAGCTGGAGAAAGAGTTCTGTCAATGTAGAATTAGCCTACAGTATTGGAGAAAACAAGTGTATTCTCTCAATGAATGTAAGCCTACATTGGAAAATAATTTTTTCAATTAAAGGCCTACTATGGTATGCCTGATCTGGATACAATAGTTGTGTTTTTGAGTCAATATCACTGCAGAATAATAAACTTATCTGCATTAAATAAACTAATGATCTAAATACAGGTGACCCCCGCTTAATGCTGATAATTCGTTCCGGGAAAAACAGAGCGCTAAGTGAATCCACGGTAAGCGAGTGCCGCATTCCCATAAGGTAACATATGTATTTGTGAGTTGCGGTCGGTGCCATAGGATATTTCCTAATCAATAATAAACGGTAGTGAAAAGATGTACAAATGTCAGTCAAAATATTTAATATTCAAATATTTGTACATATAAAATATTCTGCATTATATAATTATGGGGTAACTACTTACGTATCAAAATTAAACTTAAAATTCCAATTAAAATCATGAATTTAATTGATCTAAATTGATTTTAATTTAATTGATGAATTTAATCATGAAAAATGTGTCGATTTTGGGTTGAACTTTGGCCCTCTTCCAAATAAACTGAAAGGGGTATTAATTTTAAATCCATGCAGCGTGGCCCCGGGTGCCAAGCGTTCCGTGGCCAAGCGATTCTAGTGCGTCTGTAAAAGCGTTTTTTCTAAAGAGATTTTCAGCGAATAGATTCTATTTTTGTTTCAACAACCGTTTTTCTTGATTTCTCGATCAAAGTAGCTCTTTCGCACTACAAGAAGTAGGCAAAGGCCCAGGAAGGAAAACCACCTTTCTGTTTCTTTTTATATTAATACTAACTTCCTAACCCAGCCGCTTGGTCACCTTGTGGCACTGCTCCTGCCTCCCCGTGGCGGGGCCAGAAACCTGGGTGGTAAAGCAAACCCCCAGGGCCAAAAGGAGCAAAACATGGACTTTGAAAACTTTCCCCCGATCCAGACAGCAAATCCAAATTCAAAGGATTTGCATCAACCTGATGATGACAAAACCAACCGAAAGAGACTGAAGACGGATGATTCCCTAATAGAACATCCGAGTTTCCTGATCCTGCATTCCTTAGCGAACCAGGCCCTAGGCAATCTATCGCCATTCCTCATACAAAAGTGTCTGGAAAATGTAGCAGGTTCCCCCAAAATGGTGCGCCGTCTCAAATCTGGCGACCTGTTGGTTGAGACTACAAGCTCTAAACATTCAGAGTACCTTCTCAAGCTCACAACATTCAATGGAATCCCTGTTAAGATGTCACCACACGCAACACTCAATACCTCCAAGGGTGTTATCTCAGAATGGAACCTAATGAATGTTTCAGAAGAGGAAATTGTCAACGAATTGCAGGATCAGAAGGTCATACAAGCGAAGAGAATCATGATTAAGAAAGATGGCGAACTTATTCCAACTCGCAGTATCATACTGACATTTAGCTCACCCAACCTACCATCATCAGTAAAAGCCGGGTATTTGAACTGCCGCATTCGCCCGTACATCCCAAACCCGCTAAGGTGTTATAAATGTCAAAAATTTGGACATTCCCAAACTGTCTGTAGAGGCGATGCAGTATGCCCTAACTGTGGATCGAAGGAACATGCCCAAGCTGATTGTAAATCGCAGTCCTCACTTTGCCCTAATTGTAAAGGCAATCACCCAGCTTTCTCAAAAACATGCGATCAGTGGAAATATGAGAAGAAAATCCAAAAATACAAGATAGACATTTTCCGAAGCCAGAAAACAATTACAGCAACTAATACCGATGCCAAAACGTACATATGCCGACGCTGCCCAAAAATTTCACTCAATATCAGTTCAAACAGATACATCAATCCCGCCAAGCATCTCTATTTCTGAATGGGCTCGAACTTTACTCTCTACTGTACCTCAGTCCTCAAAGCAACAGACTTCTAATAGATCTAATAACACACCAGTCACAATACCTCCTGTTACACTTACAACTCCTGTAAGATCTACTCAAACAGAAAACTCTGATCCCGGTAACAAGCAGCATGCTGAATCTTTCTTCATGGACACGAATGAGACTTGCTCTCATGAAGAAACGGAAACCATTCTGGAAATTCATCCAGAAGATGTAATAGACGCCAGACCAATATTTTCAAAGAGAGACAAAATAAAAATTGACCGACAGAAACAGACTTCCAAAAAGCAGACAGACACAGCTTCCTCATTTAAATCCAAACAATGAAAAACATCATCCAATGGAACTGTAGAGGCTTTCGCAGCAATATCGACGACATCCACGAGATAATTAAGCGTTATAAACCAATTGGAATCTGTTTACAAGAGACATATTTAACACCTCAGGTGTCTACTTCGATAAAAAATTACACTCTCTTTCGGCAAGACAGACCTGCTACTAATAATGCTCACGGAGGGGTAGCGATACTTATAGATGGAAGAGTACCCTGCAAACGCATTCAGTTGCAAACCACTGTTGAAATTGTTGCCACACGAATAGCCACTGGCATTACCCTAACACTTGCTTCAATCTACCTGCCACCCAGTCGCCCTTGTACCATACATGAACTTGAAGATCTCATTCAGCAGTTGCCAACCCCTTTCTGCTTATTGGGTGACTTCAATGGACACCATCCATTGTGGGGTTCTTCCAATACAGACGGACGAGGAAAAATCATCGAAATGCTTATTGAAAGATGGAATCTAACCATATTAAATACTGGTTCACCAACTTACCTCCACCTCCCAACAGGAACAGTCTCTTCAATAGATCTCTCTATCTTCTCTCCAATCCTTTTCCCTAGTATCCAGTGGACAGCTCTGGATGATCCACTCAATAGTGACCACTACCCTATAATATGTAAAATTGAAACGTCACACTGCATATCTTCAGAAACGCACACAAAATGGAAATTTTCCAAGGCAGACTGGGCAAAGTATACCACTAACGTATCCTTCGACAATCAGATCATCAAATCTCATCCGATTGACACAGTTGCCGACCATATTACAAAACAGATTCTAGCAGCTGCATCCAATGCCATTCCACAATCAAAGTCAAGCATTCGTGGAAACAGAAATTATTGGTGGAACGAGGACTGTAAGAATATAAAAAAAGAAAAAAACCGTGCATGGAATTTATTCCGCAAACATCCTACCACCACAAATCTTATAAATTACAAGAAAATTAGAGCTAAAGCCCGTCATATTAGAAAGAAAGCGAAAAGAGACTCTTGGATTCGATTCGCAACTACAATTAATAAAAATACTGATGCAAGAATTATTTGGAGGAAAATAAGACAATTAAATGGTAAATTTCCCCCTTTGTCGTCCCCACTTTTCACCGTGAATGGACAGGAGCTATCTACTCCTGCAGAGATTGCAAATGCTCTAGGGACGGTATTTTCACAGTTGTCTGACTCTACGGCATATGATCCATCATTTCAAAAGATTAAAGCTGTAGCTGAAAAATCCCATCCGAAATTTAGAACTACATCCTCTTTCCAATACAATACACCACTTACTTTGGTAGAGCTTCAAGAAGCTTTATCCACCGCTAAGAACAGTGCTGCTGGCCCGGATGGAATATACTACATAATGTTACATCTAGACAATAAATCATTATCTTCGCTACTGACCTTCTACAATCGCATATTTATGGAGCATTCCTTCCCCAGCTTCTGGCGTCATGCTTTTGTACTGGCGATACCCAAACCAGGGAAAGATCATTCTATTCCGAACAATTACAGACCCATTTCGCTCACAAGCTGCCTAAGTAAAACCATAGAAAAAATGATACACCGTCGACTAACGTGGTATCTTGATTCCCAAAATATTATCTCTGACAATCAATTTGGTTTCCGAAAACACCGATCATCTCTAGATCTCATGATCAAAGCAGAAAAAGACATCAGGAATGCGTTTATCCAAAACAAACATCTAGTAATGGTATGTCTCGACATAGAGAAGGCCTTTGACACCACTTAGTTAGTTAGTTAGTTAGTTAGTTATTTTGGTTTTTAGGAGCATTAGCAACTAAGGCCATATTGCTCCGGGATATGCGGTGGTCATTCCCTGACCTTTCCGCACCCTCCATATTTGGTGGTGACGGGCTCGAACCCCGGTCTAATCAAGAAGCGTGTGCTACGCACTGCTGCTCCTTCCCACCTGGCTACGGAGGCGCCTTGACACCACTTGGCGGTTTGGTATCCTGAAAGATCTTCATTCCCTGGACCTGAGAGGACACTTACCGTACTTCATACAGAATTTCCTACAACACAGGACCTTTCAAGTTCGCTATCGGCAAGTACTTTCGCAAACATACATACAAGAAGAAGGAGTCCCGCAGGGCTCTGTACTCAGTGCAACCTTATTTGCAATTAGAATAAATCAGATGACAAAAAATATTCCAAAAGCTGTAAACTCTTACCTCTATGCTGATGATTTGACTGTCTCTTGCAGCTCGCAAAACATGAGCTTTATCGAAAGGCAGCTGCAAACATCTATAAATAACATTGAGTTATGGATGATACACAATGGTTACCGATTATCCTATCAGAAATCTAGAGTCGTTCACTTTTGTAATAAACGAAAGATGCATCCAGATCCAGAGATACAACTAACAAATCATCCCATCACAGTGGTGAATAGCATTCGTCTCCTTGGTTTAATTTTTGATAATAAACTGAACTTCCTAGAATATATCACACATCTAAGGACTGCTTGCCAGAAAAAAATGAATTTATTAAGAATTATCTCTTCTACATCATGGGGTGCAGATCGGTACACCTTACTTCACTTGTACAGAGCCCTGATCAGATCTCGCCTTGATTATGGCGCCCCGGTGTATGATTCTGCTAGGGAAAGCGTGCTAGCACGTCTTGCCCCTATTCAACATTCCGCCCTCAGAATTGCTGTAGGCGCTTATAGAACATCGCCAGTGCAAAGTCTTTATATCGAAGCCCATGAACCTCCGCTCAGCCTCAGGAGAAAGATGTTACTTCTGAACTATGCAGCCAAAATTCAAAGTATGCCTTCTCACCCCAATTGGCCAATACTTAACAATCCACAGTTCCCAATGTACTACAGAAATAAACCTAGAGCAATTCGACCTGCTGGCATCAGATTACAGGAATTATCACAAAATTGGAATATACATCTGGACAAAATCCTCCATGATCTGAACAGTTCAGATCCTCCATGGTCCTTTATTAAAGCATCCTGTGACAGCTATTTCTTAAACTGGGGAAAACATTCACTTGCAAATACCAATATACAGCAACTGCATGCCGCTCACACACAAAATTACCAAAATTTTACGCAAATATACACTGATGGATCAAAGTCTGGTAGTAAAGTCGGTGCTGCAGCTGACTTTCCCTTTAACACTATCTCTGTTTCACTTCCCACCGAATGCGGCAGTTATACAGCTGAATTATATGCTATCAAGCTTGCCTTAGAAAACATTCTCCAACTGTCCATCCAAAAAAGTGTAATATATAGTGACTCACAGAGTTCAATCTTGGCCTTGCAAAATTCCTCCTCAACAACGCATCCCTTAATAAAAACTATAAAATCTCAACTAATGCATATCCATGATCACCAGCAAGTTGTCATCTTTTGCTGGATCCCAGGTCACACTGGGATATCAGGGAATGAAAAAGCAGACTATGCAGCCAAACAGTCATCCAACATAGCATCGCCAGGTTACTATGTTCCATATATGGACTACAGATCCCATATAAGAAATACATGTAAAGAACAATGGACACTTCTATGGCAATCTCAACTGAATAACAAGCTCCGTGAAATGAAACCTGAACCACAGTTATGGGTTTCCAGTTTTTCTGTAAACAGAAAGGAAGAAGTCATCCTGGCTAGAGCCCGGATCGGGCACAGTCAGCTCACCCATATTTTTCTTCTTACAGGAAATGATCCTCCGCAGTGTATGCACTGCAACTCTGTTCTCACAATAAAGCACATACTCGTTGAATGTACCTTATATACTGATGCCCGAAAAGCTTCATACAGTAATCTTCAACAACCTTTGACACTCCAACAGTTCAGAGGTAATGATGCAAATCTCCCGGAATTTTTCCGCTTCTTAAAACGCATAAATCTGTATAATTGTTTCTAACTGTTTTTACAGACACCGTGAAATCCTCATCTCGTTTATAGGCGCAATATGGCCTAAGTAGCCCTTGCGCCAGAAATAACCATACCAATACCAATACCATGCAGCGTTACCACCCAACAATAAAGTGAACCAATCCTTCGTTCCAATCCTGAATTCTGAATTGGATATTATCTTAAATAAAATTAGTTAAAATCTTTCCATTTCAATCGTAATAGCCGGCCTAGCCCTAGTTGCTTGCAGTGGAACAGCTATCTTTCCCGCTGCTAAAATTAATTCTTTATTTTTTCATAATTGTTCTTACAGTTAAAGTTGCAAGTCCTCAATTATGGCACACATCCGTTTGTCTTTGATCAGAATCGATTCACTTCAAAACGTCTAATTAAATTTTCAAATTCAGTCTTTTTCTTACATTTATAGTCTTCGTACTCCGCTCAGACATTGTTCCTTTTTCATTCTTATCGGCCATTATTAACTCTTCGAAAATGTAACTGCGTTGGTTGCATTAATTACGATACAATGTTCAAGTAAACTGTTCGTTACGCACTGTACTGAGTGATGACTAGACTTCGGATAAATGCATATAACGCAAATATTGCAAGAAATATACTTGATCATTTTTTAAAATGTTGATCTCGGAACTACGTAACAAGTCACTTTACTGCAATTAAATTAGCGTGCGAGAAAATTTCACTGAGCGTGGGGAAATTTTCTCAAGTCGGCGTTGGAAACGTTTTGATGCTGTTTTACTGTTCATTTTCAAGCTATCGACTCCATCAAATGAAACAATTTTGTTAAATATGCCAAAAATTCAATCTGTAAAAGAGCGTTATAGTGATCTGTGACAGCGTTATAGTCAGATACGGGTTATAATATAAGAACAGCGTTATAGCGAATCAGCATAAACCGAACAGCGTTATAACGGGGGCCTGCTGTAATGGAAGTCAAGTTCAATATCTAGATCTGGTGGACAGTACAAAAAGATAAAATAAATACTTTGAAAGGTTTCAATGAGTAAAATGCAGGTTACAGATTGAGTGTTAAAGTCTGAGATAGTGATGTCAAGGTTGTTTTTAAATACAATGATAGCAGCATGCAAGTTTTTCTTACCAGGCTATATTAATTTGGAGTATATCCTGTAGCCCATATTCTTCCCTTTAAAATAGTATGGTTTTTTAATTAATAAAAATATGGATTTTTCAAAACCAGTGTGACTGTTGATCAGCTGCTGAATTTGATCAATGGTCACATTGTTTTTGAGGAAAGCAAGAGAGGAAAACTGTAGTTGCATTATGGAGTTTAGTTCTCTATGAGTTCCACAGCTCTGAAATACCTTGGACACAATGATCTTTGATTGAAGGCTTATAGTTATTTTTTTCATTTTCAGTTTCAATGGAATGGTGTCTTCTCTTGATTACAGTCTGTATAGATGTGACCTGTCCTGGCAGAAGCAAATTCTGAGAGCAAAGCGGAGGAGAAATTGTTGAAATTAAACATAAGAGAAGCACTTGCACCTGGGGTGGATGGGATTTATCCAGTTATACAAAGGGTACTAGGAAAGTTTTGCAATACAGCTTTGTTTATTTAATTTTTTCAAAGTAATTTCCTCTACATTCAATACACCTCTCCATCCTCCGAAACCAATCTTTAAACCAGTTCTGCCAAGTTTCACTAGGGAGTAAAGCACACTCGTTGTCCCAAGCCCATAGAAGGTCCTCATCACTGGAAAACCGCCTCCCTTTTAGCTTCATTTTCACATGCGGGAACAGTGCAAAGTCGCAGGGAGCAAGGTCTGGACTGTATTGAGGGTGCGAGAAGTTTCAGTCCTGTCGTGGTCAAATATTCGGTGCAGGCTTTGGCGCGGTGAGCTGCAGCATTATCGTGATGGAGGTACCAGGTGTCCATTCTTGACTTTGGCCGCAGGTTCTTCATAGATCCAATGACTTTAGGCAGGCATTATTCAGTATACCACTTACATCTGACTGTCTTCTGCGTGTCCAAAACGACACGTTCCACAATTCCACTCGATTTGAAAAATACAGCTATCATTTTCTTCTTTACAGATCGGGATTTTCTGACAATTACGGGTGTGTCGTCATCATCAAAGACCCAAACTTTGTTTTGAGCCTTGGTCGGCAGATCGTAATAGTACAGCCAAGTCTCGTCACCTGTCACGATGTTGTTCACATACCGAGATTGTCCCTTATCAAACTTTTTTAACATCTCCCGGCACCAAGTCACACGTCGTGTCATCTGCTCTTCAGTCAGTTGATGCGGCACCCAGAGAGAACAAAGTTTCTTCACGTGCAAATGATCTTGCAGAATCGAACGAATTGCTGGTGCATTTAGGCCCAAAGTATCCTCTATCTGTTAGTAGGTCACTCGCCTGTTTTCGTCAAGCATTTTCCTCACAGCAGTAACGTTTTCCTCCGTAACTGATGTTCGTGGCCTTCCCGGCCTCTCAGAATTCTCCAGAGTGAAATTTCCCCTTTGGAATTCTCTATACCACCTGAATATCGTTGTACAATGTGGACAATCATCATCTAGTGCAAGAGTCATTTCTTCTAAGCACTGGTCTATGGTTAAACCACGCACGAAATTATACCGCAAAACTGTCCTTATCTCATTTCGTGACCACGATGCCATCGCAAGCACTTTACACTTTCACTACTAATGAATAACTGAGCCCATCGACTTGGCGCGGCGGCTACTATGCACGTTAGCATTAGCATTAGCATTAGTAGAGGCATTTGATGCAAGAAAGCAAGCTTATGCAGCATCAGCCAAAAAAAAAAAAAAAAAAAAAAGTAACATAAATAAATAAAAATAACCACTTACACTTCACCCCTCTGTTCGTTCGAAATACCTGTCCAGCTGAGCCTTAAACGTATTTAGGCTATCAACTTCCACGACAAGGGATGGAAGTCTGTTCCACCCACCAACCACCCGCTGGCTAAAGGCAAATTTCCGCACATCTATCCTACATCTGTCTTTCCTCAATTTGAATTTATGCCCTCTCAGGTGATTATTCTGAGCAAGAGGAAGAATCCCATCAGCATTGAGCATGCTCAAACCATTCAAGGCTTTGTACACCTCTATCAGATCACCTCGCTGGTGCCTAGTTTCCAGACACTGTAATTCGCAAAACTTAAGCCTTTCTTCGTAAGAGCACCCCTTTGTCTCATTCACCAATCTAGTTGCCCTTCTCTGTACTCATTCCAGCAGCTCTACATCCTTCTTGAAATGAGGCCTCCAGGCCTGAATACAGTACTCTAGGTGTGGCCTGACCATTGCCTTATACAAGGGAATAATCACCTCCTTATCCCTGCTAGAAAAATTCCTATATATCATTGACAATACACCATGAGCTACTCTTGCAGCCGTCTGCACTGCTCAGAGAACTTCATATCTGCCTGCACAACCACCCCCAGGTCCCTTTCATTCTCTACCACTGTCAGTGTAGTACCACAGAGTTGATACGTTGCTCTGGGGTTGCTGTTTCCCATATGTAGTACTTTACATTTGTCAATGTTAAACTTCATTTGCCACCTCGAAGCCTATCTGCTCAACCTTTCCAAATCCTGTTGCAGCAGCATAGTGTCAGTAGTGTCCTTGACAACCCTGCCAACCTTCGTATCGTCTGCAAACTTGGACATTAAGCCTGATATACCATCATCAATATCATTTATAAATACAGAAAACAATAAAGGACCCAATACTGAACCCTGAGGGACTCCACTAATAACATTAGTCCACGATGAGCAGTGTCCATTGATTACCACTCTCTGTCTTCTCCCCCTCAACCACCCCTTTATCCATAGCAGCAATTTGCCTCCAATGCCACACTGCTCCAATTTGTGCAGCAGTCTTCCATGTGCAACAGTATCAAAAGCCTTTCTAAGATCCAAGTATATAATATCAAAGTTATTCCCTGCATCCAGTTCTTTTGTGACTGCATCATAGTATCCAATCAAATTGGTCAGGCAAGACTTACCCTTAACAAAACCATGCTGTGTCCTAGCTATAACTGAAGTCTTGTCTAGATGATCCTGCAGTGCTTCTTTAACCAGTGCCTCCATTAATTTTCCAGGAATAGAAGTTAAACTCACAGGTCTATAATTACTTGTGTCAGCCTTTGATCCCCCTTTGTGAATTGGGGTCACATTTGCACATCTCCAGTCCATGGGTACCTCCCCTGAGTCCATGGAAGCTCTCATAATTATGGCTAAGGGTTTGCTTACCTCCTTTGCTGCCTCCTTTAATATAACTGGATAGATCCCATCCACCCCAGGTGCTTATCTTTCTTGTGTTTATCTTCAACAATTTCTCCTCCACTTTGCTCTCAGTTATTACAAGATTCTCTAGCTTACTGCTAGAGTTGAATACACCTCTGGCATTCCCCTCGCTGAATAACTCCTCATGTGTGAATGTCGATGCAAAATATTCATTTAGTTTGTTAGCTACCTGAGCAGGGTCATCAACAGTTGACCCATCGATCTCAAGTGGACCAATCTGATTCATCCCCTTCCTTCTAGAGTTTACTAAAGTAAAGAACTCTTTGCTGTTTTTCTTCGCATCCCTTGCCAAGGATCTCTCGTAATCTGCCTTCGCCTGCCTAACCTCCTTTGTAACTTGGTTACAGATCAACTTGTATCTATCATAGGCGTCTGTGTCACGTGTTAATTTGTATGTATCCCATGCATTTTTCTTCTCTGCCATATGCCTCATTAGTTCATCTGACAACCATTTAGGCCTAAACCTTGAACAATATTTCTTAGTTGGTATGTAAAGCCTAGTAGCTTCCACGATAAGTTCTTTGAATGCTTCCCATTTTGAATTTGCTGTTGGCAATATCATCAGTTGATCCCACTGTATAGAATTTAAATACTGTCTCAGTCCATTGTAGTCGCCTTTACGAAAGCAATACCCCTTCCCTTTACCCCTAATGGTAGTTACCTCTTTGAGTAACTCCCACTTCAGCACACTGTGATCACTGCCACCAAGTGGTTCATTTATCTGCAGATTCTTAATGCAGATTCTGCAGACACGTATGAACATGTCTCAACATGCAGCAACAAGCAGCTTCCTGTGATTCATTGTTGCTTCATATTGCAAAACTTTCCTAGTACCCTTTGTATTAAAGGAGGTTATGAGGGCATCCTTGGGCTCAGAGGAAGACCCAATGACCTGGAGATGTGCAAATTTAGCTCTAATTCACAAAGGGGGGATCAAACGGTGATACGAGTAATTACAGATCTCATAGTTTGACTTCTGTTCTAGGGAAAATAATGGAGTGACTGGTTAAAGAAGCATTGCAGGATCATCTAGACAAGACTGCAGTAATAATTCAGACACGGCATGGGTTTGTTAAGGAGAAGTCTTGTCTGACCAATTTGATTGGATACCATGATGGTATCCAATCAAATTGGATACTGGATGCAAAAATTAATTTTGATATCATATACTTGAATTTCGAGAAAGCTTTTGACACTGATGCTTATGGAAGACTACTGTACAAATTGGAGCAGTATAACATTAAGGGCAAGTTGTTACAGTGGATAATAGGATGGTTGAGTGGGAGAAGAAAGAGAGTGGTAATCAATAGACACAGCTCTCTGTAGACTAATGTTATTAGTGTTGTCCCCCAGGGTTCAGTGTTGGGCCCATTGTTGTTTTGTTTATTTATCAATGATATTGAGGAAGGTATATCAAGCCTAATGTCAAAGTTTGCAGATGATACAAAGGTTGGCATGGTTGTCAGTAACAGTGTGCTGCTGCTATAGGATCTGGAATAGTTGGGCAGATAGACTGAGAAGTAGCAACTGAAGTTTAACATTGAAGATGCAAAATACTGCATGTGGGTAGCAGTAACCCCAGAGTAACATAACAACTGGGTGGTGTTACACTAAGGGTAGTGGTGAATGAAAGAGATCTTGGGGTAATTGTGCAGTCAAATCAGTCCTTGAAGTTGTCACAGACATTCTCTCAGATATGCCAAAGCTGTATTTGCTACCTGGGAGTCTAAAACGCTGATGGAACTGATATTCGGGTGACACTCAAGTCAAGTGGACCCAATTTCGGTGAAGTCCGGATGGTCTGTGACAGCCAAATCCTCTGCTTGCACCTTCATGATGGTGGGACTATTAATAATCCTGGGTATAACCTCTATGCACAAGTACGTGATGGGTAACCACCCAGGTGTGAACCAACGTAAGCAGTGGTCGAGGTGTGGCGCCCACACCACATGGAAGAACGCCACCCCCCTCTATGTTACCTGGCAGTACCAGGTGGTAGATGACTATCATCAACCAGTGCAATACCACCACTTTGCTTATTGGAGGCTTGAAGTGGTGGAACCCATGTTTAGTCTCTAGAGCTAAGTTCCAGTCAACCCTTCCCTATTTCTTTATTGATGACTTTTGAGGTTACAATGAATATCGTGGCGAGATCCAATATTCCTTACATTTCGAGGGTACAGCTCTAAAACGGTATTCGCAGGACCGCCACTAGTAAGTACATCGGACCGAACCTATAGGTAACACTCTAGGAGGCTTCCAGATCAACTAGTGTATAATCTTGCTACCTCTATTCTGCCAGATAGTGACTGGAAGGAGTCCGAGTAATGTGTATGCAGGGAGCATTGTCGAGGCCATGTTATGTCAACGATCTGGGTATATTCTTACCATGTTTACGCCATATCCAAAAATTTCATTACTTCATACAGCATGTCCCACCCACTTTTTCTTACTATTTAATACACCATGAATTGTCACACTAATAGAGCAAGCTAATCTGCGAAAAGATCTAAACCTCCCAAACACTTCCTAATTCATTTCACAAATATACGTGGACTCAATTCTAATCTCAACGATGTCCATTTCCACTTGCAGTCTGCCAAGTCCCATGTACTTTTTCTGAAAGAATCTCAGTTATTGGTTGATTCAACTACTGCTCATCTCAGATGCCCAAATTATTCGCTGTATGATTCCTTTCGCCTCAAAGGTGCTACTTGTGTATATGTCCATTCTGATATTTCCTGTCAGAGACTTGGCACTCCCAATTCCACTAATCACTTGGAGCTCTTTGACTTCCTCTCTTTGCAACTTGACTTTCTCCAGTCCAACTTTCCTAACAGTGAGGTAATTTTCCTTGGTGATTTTAATGTTCACAACTCCAGCTGGCTTCCGTTTTCTAGTCACACCAACCCAGCAGGTCGAGATGCTGAGGCTTTTGCAATTACTAATGACCTTGCACAGATTGTTCATTTACTTACAAGAATACCAGCCAATCCTAACCATACAGCCAATACGCTTGATTATTTTCTTACAAACAACCCTTCTAAGTACACGGTCAAAGTGAGAGGTCCTTTAGGCACTTCAGATCACAACTTGGTGATTGTCTCTTCTCCAATGGAACCTTTATCTCATGGCTATTCCCAACCTCGTGTTGTTTGGCATTACAAGAATGCAAAATGGGATGACCTGTGAGATTTCTTTTCTTCTTTTCCTTGGTCGGATTACTGTTTCAAAATTTGTGATGTCAACGTTTGCTCAGATCGTGTCAGCGAAATTATTCTTGCAAGAATGGAATCCTTTATCCCACAATCCACTTTAAAGTCTCGTCCTTTATTTAAACCTTGGTTTTCCAACAAATATGCTAAGGCTGTTCAAGAGAAGAATGTTGCATATCGTAATTGGCTCGTTTCTAATTCTTCAGTTTCATTTTCTGCCTACACCAAATTCAGTTTCATTTTCTGCCTACACAACAATTGTAAAACAGTTATTAATCAGTCCAAACTAGAGTTTGAACAGGCTAAGAGTAGAAAACTTGCTTCTTGCCCTAATAATAGCCGAGCATTCTGGTCTCTTGCCAAAGCTATTGGCCGCAACTTTTGCCGATCTCTGCTCCCACCTCTGTCCAAACCAGATGGTTCTGTTGTCACTTCAGCCAAGGATAAAGCTGACCTGCTAGCATCCCATCTTTCTTCGAACTCATATATTAATGATCTTTGTAAAACACCTCCCACCATTCCCAACACACTCCATTCAATGCCTCCTGTGGTCTTCTGTCAAAAGGATGTCAGAAGGATTTTGATGAATCTTGATGCTAAGAAAGCTCCAGGTCCCAATGGTATTTCTCCACTTGTTCTCAAAACCTGTGCTTCTGAATTTACTCCTATTCTTTGCTGCCTTTTTTCACTTTCTTATTCCAAAGGTGTTTTTCCTTCTGCTTGGAAATTTGCTCATATCCAGCCAGTTCCTAAAAAAGGCTGACAAATCCCTCCCATCCAACTATCGTCCCATTGCAATTACTTCTACTCTTTCCAAAGTAATGGAGAAATCAATTAACCGCCAACTCTTAAACTAGCTAGAAACCTTCCATCTGATCAACGATCACCAGTATGGATTCCATCAATATTGATTCACTGGTGATATTCTGGCTTATGCTACCCGTTTATGGACTAGTTCAATGCAAAGGTTCGGTGAAACACAAGTAGTTGCTCTTGACATCTCAAAGGCTTTCCATCGTGTTTGGCATAAAGGTCTTCTAAACAAGCTTCCATCTTATGGTTTGCCAACTGTTTTTAGTAATTGGTTATCCAGTTTTCTCTCTGATAGCTCACTGAGGGTGATGGTAGATGGCTCTCTCTCTTCTAACTTCTCCACTAATGCCGGTGTCTACCAAGGTTCAGTTCTTTCTCCCACTCATTTCCTCTTGTATATCAATGACCTTCTTCCATTGACTGGAAATTCTATCCATAGTTTTGCCGATGATAACACATTGCATTCCACTTTCCATTTTGAGAAACCTTGTCCTGCTCAATCAGCTTCAACTTCTCGAAAATCTGCTACCAATTCCTTAAAATCTGATCTTCAGCTAATTCTCCAGTGGGGCAAAGACAACTTAGTTGATTTCAACCCTTCCAAAACTGTCTTGTCTTATATATCGCAAAAAGGATTCTTCTGCTCCTATGCTTATCTTTTATGACACTCCGATTTCTTGGCAAAATGATATATCTCTTTTGGGGATTACCCTGACTTCTAATCTCTCTTGGCACAAGCACATTACAAATATTGCTTCTTCTGCATTTAAAAAACTAGTTTTCTCTTTCGCTCTCCGCGTTACTTTTTTTCCAAACAGCTGCTCACTCTGTATAAATCACAAATCCGCTCTGCCATGGAATATTGTTCCCACAACTGTGGTGGTGCCTCCAAAACCTCTCTCAGGCTTCTTGATTCCATTCAGAAGAGGGCAGTTAGGTTAATTAATGACTCATCTCTAACAGAGTCTCTCCACTCGCTGTGTCATAGATGTACTGTTTCTGCTGCATGCCTCTTCAACAGATACTTCCATGGGCACTGTTCTTCTGAATTGGTTTCTATAATTCCCGCTGTCTCTTTCAAAACAGTCCGAATACGTGCCGCCACCAGCCAATATCCATTTACTGTCCAATACCAACTTTTCATCTTCTTAGTTTTTTCATTCAACTGCTGTTTTCTGGAACACCCTTCCATCATACATATTTCCCGAAAATTACAGTCTACAGAAATTCAAGTCCAATGTCAACAAATATCTTCTTTCGTCTTCTCAACCTCCAACCCAAGCACGGTACTAAGTACTATAGGTTCTAACACCTCTCGTGTTAGAGGTGTTAGGGTGTTGGGTTTTACATTAAAAAAAAAAAAAATATGAAGTTTTCTGAGCAGTGAAGACAGGCTGTCAGAGTAGCTGATTGGGTTTTGTCAATGATATACAGAAATTTTGCATGCAGGGACAAGGAGGTGATTATTCGCTTGATTAAGGCAATGGTTAGGCCACCCTCGAGTACTGCGTACAGGTCTGGAATTTTCATTTTAAGAAGGATGTAGAGCTGCTGGAATAAGTACAAAGAAGGGCAATAAGATTGGTGAGTATAAAAAAGGGTGGCTCTTACCAAGAAAGACTTAAGGTCTGCAAATTGCAGTGTTTTGAGACTAGGCACCTGCGAGGCAATCTGATTGAGGTGTATAAGGCTTTGACTGGATTAAGTTGGCTGAATGCTGATAGGATTCTTCTTCTTGCTCGGTTTACAAACCTGAGGTCTCATAAACTGAATTTGAGGAAAGACAGCTGTCGAACAGATGTGTGGGACCTTTAGCCAGCAGGTAGTCGATTGCTGGAACAAACTTCCATCTGTCATTATGGAATTTGATTGCTTAAATAAATTCAAGGTAGAACTAGACAAACATTTGGAATGAATGGATTGGTGAAATGGGAAGGGGTTTTCTTTTTTTTTTTTTTTTTTTTTTTTGAATGATGCTGTATAAGCTTCCTTTCTTGCATTGTATGCCTCTTCTAATGCAAATACTAAGTGATATGGCCACAACCAAGGCAAGAATTACAATTCTTCATAATCATGAATTACTTAAATTTATACGCCGTAAAGCCATATGATTTAGTGCAAATGCATTATATCTGTATGCAGTAAATTAACTGAAGTTGTTATAATGGCATCATTTCATTACGTCTCATATTGGGAAGGCTTTCACAACAAGTTGCCTATTTTGTTATACTTCGGGGCGCCTCCATAGACAGGTGGGCAGGAGCAGCAGTGCGTAGCACATACTTCTTGATTAGACCGGGGTTCGAGCCCGTGAGCCACCAAATACGGAGGATGCGGATAGGTCAGGGAATGACCACCGCATATCCCCGGAGCAATATGGCCCTAGTTGCTAATGCTCCTAAAAACCAAATAACAAAAAAAAACTTGTTATACTTCAAATAAGTAACACCGCTTCAATAGAGAGGATTGTTATTACTTCTCAGTATACCACCACATGGCTTTTTTAGGGCTATTTTGCTATTTATCAGTTTATGAGTAAAGTCGAATGGTGGAAAATATTGAAGGATATTTACAAGAAAACTGGCGTTCCACAGAGACTAGAGGCAGTGATAAAGGCTAAAGGTTTCAGCACACATTATTAGTCTTCTAAATAGAGAGTATTTGTAGAATACCTAGTTAGAATACCTTTTAAAATTCCAATACCCAGTTAACTGAGTTCTGGTATGTGAAAAGTACTAATCCAGACTACTATATTATAACTGAAAATCTGGTAGTATTGTAACATTGCCTGTTTTTATAAAGTAAGTCTTTGAGTATCTTCTTTTTAGCGATGCATCTATCGATGTCCTGTATTAAGTGTGCTGGGTTAGAGAGCTTAGCATTTCAAATTTTATGCCTTTATCAGAGAGGTATGATAATAAAGCCATCTTATTAAAATTATCCTTGGGAAGAGTTTCAACCTTACCTTATTTTTAATTATTTCATTGATCTTATCCTTTACTTTAAATTCTGATTTTAATGTTTTGGATATTTTATTCCTTGTCCACCTTAATCTATTTGACCATCTTTGACTTCTTGACTTCTGTTTATTTGACCATCTTTGACTTCTTGACTTCTGTTTATTTGACAGTAATTAAACACCTTAAAAATAAAGAGATTTTGAGTAGGTCTCTTCGTTGTGGTATATATTGTAATAAAACCTGAAGAAATCACAAGATGAGAAGGGCAAGAATGAATTAATTCATTGCTTAACTATGACTGTATAAGATGGGGCAAGCCTTGAGGAAGAGCATGTGCTAATAAATCAGCTCATATCAAAGACCATATGGGTTTCATTTGCACAATATCAAGACTGTTGTGTATTCATTGTTTTCTACATCAGCATTTAAGAGAGGGGACAAGGTATGTAATTGTAGAAGCTACTACATTTTTATACTAACTAATGGATACTGTTCAAGACTCAGACTTAAACGGATGTCAGATGAACTGATGACACTTGTAGCAGGGAAGAAAAGCACACTACCCTCTGATTAATATCCAGACAACTGCATATCTAGAAATAATCTCTATTTACAAGAAGACTAATAATGTGTGCTGAAACCTTTAGCCTTTATGACTGCATCGAGTCTCTGTAGAACACCAGTGTGTTTTGTAAATATCCTTTGATATATAACCAGACCTCACATAATGCGAGTTCGATTAACGCATTTTCTTTACTGCTATTTGAAAAAATTATACCACTTTGCACGTTGCAAATTTCCAGTTAACGCGATCTTTTTTTATGTGATAGTTGAAAAAGATTTGAATTGCGAGCTAAGCTTATCGTGTGTTGGACAGGCAGTCAACATGTGTTTGCCCACCTCAGCGCGTTCCATCAGCCATCGGAAGTAGTAATGTTGCTTCTTTGTCTCTCACTAATAAAGTCATGTGCAAATTTGCATTTAAAATTTCTAATTTTTCAATGAGCCAGATGAAAATGTTGCCACAAAGGAGATAACTGTAAAAGAACTAGATTAAATCTTTCATATTGCAGAGAACCTTAAACAAAAGATTTGAGGTTCTCTGCAATATTTATTTCACCTGGGCCTAGAGAAGATTGTTATCGACTATCAGAAATTGTCGGTGAAAAAAAAGCTAACACTGTTCAAATATTTGCATAACAAGTAGTCTTTATTGTGTATTTTTTGCAATAAACATTTAATTTTATAATTAATTTCATTACCTTTTACATGGTACACAGTTAAAAATTTATTTAAAAGGTATTTTTAAAATTCTATATGGACTTTTTTGAAGGTCATGGACCAATTATAATTTTTCCTATTGATTATTATATTTGATTAATGCATTTCCGTTCTGTGCGATGTACTCGCGGGACGAATTAATCATGTTAATCGAGGCCAGCTTATATTCGACCCTCAGACCAGTGACTTGTTCAAATTTGTTTTTGGGACGTGTGTGTTTGGGACTCACATGCACGTGATAATCCAATTCTATCCAGAGGTTCTCTGTAGAATTTCTGTTAGCACTCTGACCTAGTCAGTCCAAATTTTCAACACTCGTGTCCTCAAACCAGTCCATCACAATGCAAGTAGTATGACATGGAGTGTTATACTCCTGATATGGGCCTTCCCTAACATGCTTCCACAATATAGGTTGTGGAAGCATGTCAGGGAAGGTTATCTAGATTGTTGTTGTCCAGGTTATCTAAATAAACCTCAGCATTCCTAGTTTTGTCCAAACAATGAATGGTCTCAAGGCAAGGCATGAAAAACATCCCCAAAACATCATTTTGTCTTCACCAAATTTCATTGTCAGAACGATACATCCCAGTTGCTTTCTTCCGGCATGTTACACACCAAGGCACAACCATTAGACGATGGACCATGCACAGGTAACTCATTAATCCACAGCACAGCCATTCACATTCATTCCATTAGAGACTCAAATTGCCCTTAAATATGCAGTAAAACAATAACTAATCAAATAATTAACCAAACAGCATTGAAGTTCCTCCAATTAAATGCTCAGTGAAATTGAAAATGCAAAAACATCGATATACTAACTGTCTAGAAACCATACATGGATGGTGGTTAGGGGTTATCCCCGATCATATAGGGTGGTTGAAACCACTTCTGATACCACCTGGGTGGCTATCGTAATCTGTAACCCGGCACTAACTGTAACTAAAGTGAAAACATTGAGCTAGTTTTGCCATCTTCAAATGGCCGTGGTCCTAGAAAAATGCAGTCTCCTGGTGGTGCCCCGAGCTGGAGACCCTTCAGTGAAGAATCCGCTGGGCAAGGAAAAACTTTCAAAGGGCAAGAGCAACTTGGTCTGACAATGAAGTGAATGTGATAGAGGAGTCTTATAGGACTCCTCTATCACATTGCTGGAACAAAAGGGAATACTGGCAAGTTTTTGTTATGATGACCGCAAACACTGATCCTTGAAGTTGTTTTCTGCATTGTCACAAACTCGAAGTTACTACCAAGCATAACGGTAAACTTTACTGATACCAATGATGATACACCTACCCTCACCTGGTAATACCGTCATTAACGTTCCTAATGTTCTGTTCCTGATGAAGGTCAAGCTCTGTCCTCACTAAACAGAACATGCAACTCTCTAATCAAACTTGGAAATAACATTAGCATTAGTAGAGGCTTACGATGCAAGAAAGCAAGCTTATGCAGCATCAGTCAAAGGGAAATGAAAAACATGCTCCCATTTCACCCCTCCATTCGTTCCAAATGCCTATCTAGCTCAGCCTTAAATTTGTTTAGGCTATTAGCTTCCACAACAAAAGATGGAATCCTGTCTCACCAATCAACTACCGGCTGGCTAAAGGCAACTTTCCGCACATCTATTCTACAACTATCTTTCCTAAATTTGAAACTGTGCCCCCTCAGGTTCTTAGTCTGAGCAAGAGGAAGAATCCCATCAGCATTCAGCTTGCTCAATCCATTCAAGGCCTTATACACCTCAATCAGATCATCTCGCAGGTACCTACTCCCCAGGTGCTGCAATTTGCACAACTTAAGCCTTTCTCGGTAAGAGAATCCCTTTGTTCCCCTCATCAATCTTGTTGCCCTTCTTTGTACCCATTCTAGCAACTCTACATCCTTCCTAAAATGAGGCCTCCAGACCTGTACACAGTACTCTAGGTGTGGCCTGACTATTGCCTTGTATAACGGGATAATCACCTCCCTGTACCTGCTAGCAAAATTCCTATATATCATTGACAAGACTCTATGACCTGTCCTGGCAGCCCGTCTGCACTGCCCAGCGAACTTCATATTTGACTGCACAATTACCCCAGGTCTTTTCCACTTCCCCGAGTGTAGTGCCACATAGTTGGTACATTTCTCTTCGGTTATCATTACCCATGTGCAGTACTTTACATTTGTCAATGTTAAACTTTAGTTGCCACTTCTCAACCCATTTTCCCAACTTATCCAGATCCAGTTGGATTAGCATACTGTCTTTACTGTTGTTAACAACCCTGCCAACCTTTGTATCATCTGCAAACTTGGATATTAAACCTGATATACCTTCACCAGTATCATTGATAAATAAACAAAACAGCAATGGGCCCAACACCGAACCCAGGGGAACTCCTACGAAAAGCAAAAGCAATGTCCATTGATTACCACTCTCTGTTGTCTCCCACGCAACCATTCATTTATCCATTGTAACAACTTACCCTTAATGCCATACCTCTCCAATTTGTACAGCAGTCGTCCATGGGCAGTAGTATCAAAAGCTTTCAAAAAGCTTTCAAATCCAAGTATATGATATCAAAATTATTTTTGGCATTCAGTTCTTTGTGACTACATCATGTTATCCAATCAAATTGGTCAGACAAGACCTCCCTTTAACAAACCCATTTTGTGTCTTAACTATTACTGCAGTCTTGTCTAGATGATCCTGCAATGCTTCTTTAACCATTATTCCATTATTTTCCCCGGAACACAAGTTAAACTAACAGATCTGTAGTTACTTGTGTCACCTTTTGAACCCTATTTGTGAATTGGTGATACCTTTGCACACCTCCAGTCCATGAGGACCTCCCTTGAGTTCAAGGAAGCTCTCATAATTATGGCTAAGGGTTTGCTTACTTCCTTTGCTGCCTCCTTTAATATAACTGTACAGATCCCATCCACCCCAGGTGCCTTCCTTAGGTTTATCTTCAACAATTTCTCCTCCACTTTGTTCCTGTCTAGCCTTCCTGTACACATTGTACTCCACAAATTCCAATTCTGCACTGCTTATATCTGTGTGACACCATGTCTCTGATATCCCAACAATATCTGCCTGTGATATCTTGACTAGCATTGGTGTACATGCAAGTATACGTGCATTGGTTCCTACTTAGTTACTCTAACACAGCCCATGTATTTACTTGTTCCACTATGATTTCCAGCAGTTCTGGAAATCTCCATTACCTTGCTTTCCAGGCTGCTGCTCATTATAATAGAAGCAGTGCAAAAATCACTTTTAGAACCTGCTTTTTCCCACAGGAAGAACTAAAGGCTGCTACCAAAAGTAACAACGTCATCTCCCAGTCATGACTTGTTGGAAGTAGAAGCAATGAACAGATTTGCATTTGTCGCTACTGACCATTTCTTTGAACTCTACAACCACTTCCTTGCTCAGAGAACATTACCTGCTCCCTGGAAGTAAGCTATAATAACCCTAATACTAAAAAAAAAATCCAATTGCACTGCTACCAATGCTGGGTAAGATCCTGGTAAAACTAATTCTAAGCTGACTACTCGTCCACTACTAACGAGCAGCTCTACACTCAGATAAACATTTTGGCTTTACCCCTGGAAAATCCACTGAAGATGCCATGCTACAACTGAAATGGAGCAAATTCCACAGAACAGAAATATGTGTTAAAAATTTCTGAAGATTTCGTTGGTGCATTTGATGCCTTGTGATGGCCTAACATATTGCAGAGGCTCTGCACTGCAAATGTTCCACAAAACGTCTACCACTTCATCCACAGCTATCATCAAAATCAGTGGTGGCTTGTGACTCTGATGTACAGAGGTGCTGCTTCTTAACATTACACTAAATTTCCCTGGTTATAAGACATGTTGACATAGTTGTAATAATAAAAAGCAAGTTAAAAAAATTTCAAAACATTAACTGGACACTTACCATTATCAGAATTGGGTAATCTTGAAATTTTATATAAAAATAAAATCCATTCTTTGATTTTTATTTGTTGAAAATAGATTAATATAATTTTTTCATTCAAGTTTGGCACACTTTATATCGGCACTGCTTGCTCCGCAGGTGTTTTGTCTCATTTTGTCACCTCTAAAAAATGCGTATTGGCAACCTGCCATCTAGACATTGACTGAACCACTGGGACCAAAATGTGGAACTGTGTAGCGCACAGTTCTGCCTACGATTAAACTTCAAAGTTGAAAAAGATTTTGTGTTTCTACTTCCAGTATGAGCTTCTAAATACAGATCTCTCACTTTTTGCAGATTCCCTTGCTGATGATCTTGTTGTCATTGTAAAGGCAAACTCCAAGGCCACTCTAGAACAGCAGGCAAACATTCATAAAAACTACAAGATTGGATTCAAGTACACAAACTAAAAATTTCGGCGCCTCCGTAGCCAGGTGGGAAGGAGCAGCAGTGCATAGCACACACTTCTTGATTAGACCGGGGTTCGAGCCCGTCGCCACCAAATATGAAGGATGTGGAAAGGTCAGGGAATGACCACCGCATATCCCGGAGCAATATGGCCTTAGTTGCTAATGCTCCTAAAAACCAAACAACAAACAAACAAACAACTAAAAATTTCAGCAAAAGAAACTAAATCATATTGCTAAAAGGCACCTTAGAAGAGCATCTCTTATTATGATCTCTGATACTTCCACCATCTGTAAAGCTCTCTTCATCCCAGTCATCACTTATGGGGCTGGGGTATCAAATAACTGCAATAGGCAGGATCAAAAAAAAACTAGAAAGTATACAAAGAATCATGCTATTAACTATTACTAGAGCTTGCCTCATGGTGAGTACCCCAGCTTTGCAAGTCTTGGTTGGAACTTTCCCATTGGACAAAGAAATAGTATGCCAAAGCCTTTATTACAGACTAAAAAGAGGCATATCCACAGAACATCAGGGTATTATTCTATGATCTGAAACAGGAGAAAAAAGAAAATAGCCACAGAGCTTAAAAACATTTGGCAAATAAGCTGAAATCTATCCACCGAGAGAGAGAGAGAGAGAGAGAGAGAGAGAGAGAGAGAGAGAGAGAGATTCCTGCCTAAGGTGGCACTGGGCCCTCCCCAACTATCTTCCTGGTACACCCCGGCTTGTACACGACTTTTTTCCTGACCAGACATGGTCCCTACAGAACTATACATGCCCTAGGGCTTTTAGATGATCCAAACTACACTGTGATGCTCCTAAAAATTTGGCACCTTAACTAAGAGTCCCCAATTTATGATAACCCCAGAAACTTGATGATATCTAGGATCAGCCCCTTCGCAGGAATGAAGAGCATCTTTTCTTTACTGACGAAGGGATTATAAGGAACTTAGTGTTACCAAACCTAATTCTGAATTAGTCTGATCTGATCTTTGATATCAACAAGAACTTGCTTGAATGACATATCCAGAACTGATACCTGGGGCTCTGTCTACTTTTCCCTGCTTCCTCCTCAAATTAATGTGGTATATATATATATATATATATATATATATATATATATATATATATATATATATATATATATATATATATGTGTGTGTGTGTGTGTGTGTGTGTGTGAAAGAGGGGGTGTATACGGATTGATGTGTGAATGTAACTGCATTTATGTCACTGAATATATCATCAACATAAGGGCATGAATACTTGCAGCGAACTTGGTGTAGTGTAGGTGTGTGAGGTTAACTTGTTATGTGCCTGTGTACAGTTGTGTATTGTGAAACTGGTGTACATGTAACTGCATGTATGTCTCTATGTATCCTCTATCCTCCATGTCTGGGTATGAATGTGTTCCTTGAATGCAGTGTGTATGTGTGAATGAATAAGTAGTGTGTGCGTGAAACTGCATGAGAGAGAAAGTGAAGGGAATTTGGTGTGTACATGTATCTATATGCATGTTGTAATAGTGGTGTGCATCCTTGTATATTGTCTGTATCTGGGTGTGAAAGGAAGAAAAATAGTGAAATTCTGAGTTAATATTGAAGAGTACTAGAACCCCCACCCTCCTACTTCCCCATGTTAACCCTAAAAGGGGAGATTTTTACCCATGTACTTGTATCCATAACTTTCCAAAAAATTATTTTGACATTGAAAAGCACATCAGTAGATTCATACCCCCCCCCAATACCCATTTCTGAACTCCTTAAATGACTATAATTTGGTTCTGTAGACAAGAATAAGTAAATAATTTGCTTTTAAATTAGTATGTTTTGTAAATACATATATATAAATGAATATTAAATATAACATAATATGTAACTTTTTAAACATTGCCTCTTAAAGGCAATGTTTAAAAAGTTACATATGATGAAGAGGTATTCTGTTGATGCAATGGTTTCAATGAATAAAAGATTAATAAATCAGGTATTTGCCCATGTACTTGTATCCATAACTCTTTCCATAAAATACATTGAATAAAGTATTTATGCCTACTTTATTCAATATATTAATACAAACTTTATACATATACAGTATATATATATTAGTAATAAAAAATTAATAATTATAATGACTGTAACTAATATTTATGAGTCAATGCAGTTGCAGAGCAATCATGCATTAATATATATATATATATATATATATATATATATATATATATATATAATTTTTTTTTTTATTTCCATTTGGGAAAGTTATGTAGAAAGTTTTACATAGATATAAATTTTACCTTTCTATACTCTTTTTATTATTTGAAATTAAATAAAAGAAGAAATATTTTGTCAAGAATGGCTTTGGATATTGTTTTGGAAGCATAAGCATGTTATTTATAAGTTAGGTGTAAAGTTTTATAGATAATGAATTATGTTGTCATTGTTTAGTTACTAAATAGTAACTAAACTGCAGCTTACTTTATTTCTCAGATTTATTTGTGGAGGTGTGTGTTATGTTAACTTGGTAAATTGTGATATATAAACCCCTGAACTCAAGTTATTTCATATTGCTTGTCAGTCACACTGAATAATAATAATACTAATAAAATAAAATGACGTTATGCAAACCCTGTTTCTCCTATTTGTTTACATTCACCTAGAAATGGGTAACAAAAAAATTTCCGAAGCATATTTTTTTTTTATGGTTTTTGTGCAAAAATTGCATGTGAAAACCTATCTAGTTACCTGCCACCATCTTTGCAACTATTTGAAAGATTTATTATTTTCACTGAATAAAGGTAATTATACAAAACCCATTATTCTCTCGAAATGACCCGACACTGCAGAAATCAAGACACAGTTTCAAATTTTGCATGCTGTGAAACGGAAATAAATTTTGAAATAACCTAAAAATGGAGATATTCTAATAGGATTGAATTTATGTAATTTATTCATTTTTTTTAATTTTTTAATGATGTTTATGTACATAAGGAGAAGATTAAGCCACTTTTTTTTTTTTTTTGCCTTATAATGACTGTGGAAATTCTGAAGATATCTGATTTAATGCAACCGCTGTTCATTTGTTTAAATGAACAGCAGTAACATTAGCATTGCTAGTGAAATTTATGTTTATTTAATTTATGATACCATATAAACAGACTGAGTTGATTATGCTTATGTTTAAAAAGAAAAAATGTTCCATGAGTAATGTGTTTGTATTTGGCAGTTTTGCCTCCAACATAACATTATTGCTTGAAAAATTGAAAAATAGAACTATAGTTTTGTTTACCAGGATATATATTTACCATAAATCAAGATGAATGAGTCTCATATTTTATTTTTTTTTATGTGGATGCTTGTCATTATTCTTATTAGTTTGTTATTTTTAACAAATAAATATTTGCTATTCAATATTTGTTTGTAATCACATGATATACCAAATGCCCATATGCCTGTAAAAGGAATTTGGAGAACCGTAAAGAGAAGTTTATGTGGACTTATATTTGACACAGTTTGATATTTCCCACATTAATATTTAAATCAATATATGTGCAGAGCTCTGCATTATCTTTTCTTTGACACCACTTTGTCAAATCCTTTTCATCATACACCTTAGCCCATCTCACCCCTTCCTGTGTAACATGATTGCAAACTACTTTATACAGTTTATACTGAACAGGGTCTCTTTATCACCTGTCTTTATCCCAAGCAGCCTTCTGTTCACCAGTTTCATCAGTTTTTTTTGGTCATCCACTTTTTTCACCTAGTGCCACATAATTTTTAAAGATATGAAACAGTGTAATATGTCCAGAGTTATTTTTTCAAAACAAACAGGTTTTTAGCTGAAAAAAAGTATTCTGGGAGTAAGATAACTTTCATACCCTTATTTCTCTCTGATTTTCAAAAAAATCATAAAAGTCTCAAACGGCAAACAATCTCTTAGACTTTAAAAATTTGGAAAAAAATTAAATTAAATGCCATGAAAGCTTTTGGCAATTCTGATAATCAAGTTTAAGAGGTAATCCATCACTAGCCAGAACAGTAAATACAGTAACTGATTCATAGATTTTTTTCAGTTCTTTTTGATCAGCCCTATTTATTTTTTTGAAAGGCTCTGACATTACTTTGATAAATATAATAACTATTTCTGTATAATTAGAAGAATATAGTGGCTTTATAAGTTTTTATTTAGATTTTCTTACAAATAATTATAATTGTGACACTTTTCTTTAGCTTTTGTTATTATTTAGGTATTTACTTTATTATTATTATTGCATATTATTTATTTTGTTATTCATTTATTATTAATTAATTTATTTATTTTGATATTATTTAAATCCCATAATTTTTAACACCCATATTTAGATTTTGCTACTGTAATTGATCGCACTATTAATATCATCATTTTGGAATACTAGGACCCAGTCTGTATTATTTTTATGAGAATCTAAAACCATCCCAATTTTATGTGTCTGAAAATTGCCCCTTCATTGTAGAAAACCAGTTATGAGATAGTTGACAGAACAGAAAATAAGAGATGATAAGGCATGGCGAACTGAGTGTAATTAGCTTCTGTTGCATGACTGGTGATAATTATTTGCAAATCTTAAGTCAAAATGTAGAGCAACTAAGTGTGAAAGTTGTAGAACTGAAAATTATATGAGAACATGTACGTGGTTGTATATTCTTATACAACCAGCTACATGTTTGTTGCATGACTTTTCCATATTTAGTTAATTATTCATAATTTGCAAATTGTTTGCACACAGATCTCCATATTTAGTTTATTATTCATAAAATTATGTATCAATTAATTGGACATATTGGGAGGGAGAAGAAAAAATTCAACCAAAATATCTGCACTTTCAGGCCTTTAGTAGAGAAATCCAGTGTAGAAACTGAGAGACAAAATATGACAGTGCCTAAGGTTTTTGTTCCGTATAATTATTAACCTGCTAATCCTGAAGGACCATTCATTCTAAAAGCGCGATATGGGAGTGGGAGGAATTACTAAAGATTTCACAAGAGGGCTATATTTTAATAATGGCCAGCAACTCAAAACTCTTCTTTCCTTTCCTTTCATTTTCTTAACAACTGTGCAGCAGATTTGATATAAATCCACAATACTTCTGTTACAGCCATGGGTAAAATTAGCATTGACATTGAAATGCTGCAATAAATTTTCCATAGGGAGCTATTATAGTGTTCCAGCTATGGAATGTGTCTGAAAGTGTGAGGTTGGCTTTCTGTTATACTAGTTTACCTTTAAGTGTTGTTGAAGTAAAACATTATTGAAGTGTTACAATAATTCCTAAATTTAGATATATTCAAATCAAAGATATTATGATATTTAGTATCAGAATATTAAAATAATACAGTATTCTGATATTATTTAGAAATAACTGCTGTGGCATTGTTTTCAAATAGAAGTATTTGACAGTTTTTATTACTTATCTTTCAAAAAGTGGAATGCATATATTATGTGAGGACACTTATATATAGATAAAGATAGTATTTTAATTCTGTATAAATACTTTTTGAAGTAACAGCAATTTCTATTTTATTTTTTTATTTTATTTATTTATTTTTTTTTTGAAAGAGAAATTAAGTGAAGAATTAACTGCTTTCTATTTTCTAGGATACATCAGTGAAATATTACATAACAGGTTATGCAGCATTATCTGCTGTTGGTATTGTGCTTTCCTTAGTGACCAATCTTGCAGCTCAGCTAGTTTCTCTAAGAGCTGTAAAAGTTCTCCATGACCAGATGCTGAAAAATATTGTTCAGTGCCCAATGAGGTACCACTTATACTTAATATTTTAGTATAATATACAATATTTCTTATATACATTATACTTTTTTTTTTTTTTTTTTTTATTGGTAGTTGTTGGTGCATAGGCTTCTGTGGCCATAATGCACCTCCCAAGGTTTTTGCAGTACTTTGATCCAACCCCGAGGCAGGAATCGAACCCGCGACCTTTGGGTTGCCAGGCAGGCACTTTACCCACCCGGCTAGCCCGGTCAGCTATACATTATACACTGAAAGGACAGAATTCATGGGATACCTGGTTCTTGGGCAATGCTATCACCCCTCTCGCTAGTGCACAAACCCACCACTTGGCAGGTATATAGGTACACAGCATCACTACATTCATATAGACTATGTCAGTATGGATAAACAGAGTGATTTAACCGATTTTGAAAGAGGGATGATAGTGGTGACCAACGCATGGTGTCACTATCCCAGAGGTGGTACAGAAATTGGACTATCCCCTTTCGATAGTATCAAGAGTGTATCAGGAATACGCCATTTCTAGAATAACATCTCATTGTGGGCAGCACTCTCGGTGGAGAAAGGTGGTGGATGAACATGGCCGTCGACATCTGTCTTGCATTGTTTCAGCCAGCCGAAGAGCGACAATGGCACAAATCACTGCCGACTTCAACAAAGGAGGTGTCAGAAATGTATCTACCAAGAACATCAGGCAATCATTAGCTGCTATAGGTTATAGGAGCCACCGACCCACCAGATTCCCATTGCTAATACCACAACACAGGACTCTACGCCTCAACTGGGTGAAAGAACATCAGCACTGGACCTTGAATGATTGGAGATGGGTCTCTTGTCCAATGAGTCCCTTTTCCAGTTATTTTGAGCAGATGGGAGGGTGCATATCTGGCAGAAACTGCATGAAGCTATGCACCCATAGCCCGTCATGTCAACAAAAAATTGTTCAGGCAGGTGGATGGTCGGTAATGGTCTGGGGTGTGTTTAGCTGGCACATATGGGGACCTATGGTACATCTTGTATCACTGAACGGTCTGGGTTACATTTCCATCCTTGAAGACCATCTGCATCCCTACATGGTCATTGGGCACCTACAAAGCAATGGACTCTTCTAGCAGGACAGTGTGCCTCCCCACGGAGCCATGGTGACTGAACATGGTTCAAAGAGCATTCCGCAGCTTTTACCAGCACATGTTCACCAGGCATGAACCCAGTGGAGCATCTTTGGGATGCTGTGGAAAGTTCCATTTGAGCTTTGGATCCTCCACCCAGGAATGTAAAGGAATTATGAACAGCGGTGCAGCAACCATGGATGGAAATAAATTTGGAATGCTTTTGTGAACTAGTGGACTCAATATCTCGCTACGTGACGGCTCTTATCCAGGTGAAAGGTGCACCGACCGATTACTAGATAAGTATCCCATGATTTCACTCACTATGTGATCAAAGGTAGTAGTACCAGCAGTGGCATGTGATGCAAGAAAGCAAGTGTATGAGCTTATGCAGCATTAGCCAAAAAAAAAAAAAAAATCACACCATTCCCTCCAAATGCCTGTCCAGTTCCTCCTTAAATTTATTCAACCTATCAACTTCCACAACGACAGATGGAAGTTTGTTCCAGCAATTCACCACCCGCTGGCTAAAGGCAAATTTCCACACATCTATTCTACATCTGTCGTTTCTTAATTTGAATTTATGCCCCCTTAGGTTCGTAATCTGAACAAGTGGAAGGATCCCATCAGAATTCAGCTTGCTCAACCCATTCAAGGCCTTATATACCTCAATCAGATCACCACGCGGTGCCTAGTCTCCACCCACTGCAATTTGCAGAACTTAAGCCTCTTCTGGTAAGAGGATCTCTTCATTCCCCTCACCAATCTTGTTGCCCTTCTCTGTACATGCTCAAGAAAATCTATATCCTTCCTAAAATGAGGCCTCCAGACCTGTACGCAGTACTCAAGGCGTGGCCTGACCATTGCCTTATACAGAGGGATAATCACCTCCTTTTCCCTGCTAGCAAAATTCCTACATATCATTGACAAAATTCCATGACCTGCCCTGGCAGCCTGTCTGCATTGCTCAGAAAACTTCATATCTGACTGCACAATTACTCCCAGGTCTATTTCATTTTCTACCACCTTAAGTGTAGTAACGTACCACACAGTTGGTACGTTTCTCTGGGGTTACTTCTACCCATATGCAGTACTTTGCATTTATCAAGGTTAAACTTCAGTTGCCACTTCTTAGCCCATCTGCCCATATTATCTAGATCCTGTGGCAGTAGCACACTGCCACTGCCATTACTGTCATTAACAACCCTGCCAACCTTTGTATCATCTGCAAACTTCGACATTAAGCCTGATATACCTTCATCAAGATCATTGATAAATACAAAACACAGTGGATCTAACATATACAAAACAACAGTGGACCTAACACCGAAACCTGTGGGACTCCACTAATAACATTAGTCCAAGAAGAGCAGCACCCATTGATTACCACCCTCTATCTTCTCTCATTTTACCATCCTTTTATCCATTGTAGCAACTTACCCTTAATACCATTCTGCTCCAGTTTGTACAATAGTCTTCCATGCGCAACAGTGTCAAAAGCTTTCCTGAAATCCAAATATAAGATATCAAAATTAGTTTTTGCATCCAGTTCCTTTGTAACCACATCACTGAATTATTGCTGCAGTCTTGTCTAGATGATCCTGCAATGCATCTTTAACCAGTGACTCCATTATTTTACCCGAAACAGAAGCTCAACTAACTGGTCTGTAATTACTCGTGTCACCCTTTGATCCTTCTTTGTGAATTGTGGATACATTTGCACATCTCCAGTCCGTGGGAACCTTCCCTGACTCCAAGGACGCTCTCATAATTATGGCTAAGGGTTTGCTTAGTTGCTTTGCCACCTCCTTTAATGTAACTGGATAGATCCCATCCACCCCAGGTGCTTTTCTTATGTTTAACTTCAACAATTTCTCCTCCACTTTGCTTTCAGTTATTCCAAAATCATTAAGTATCCTGCTACAATTTGATAACCTTCTGCCATTTTCAAACCTTAATAATTCCTCATGTGTGAATGTAGATGCAAAATACTCATTCAGTTTGTTTGCTATCTGAGCAGGATCATCAACAGTCGAACCATCGATGTCAAGTGGACCAATCAGATTCATCCCCTTCCTTTTAGAGTTTATATAAGTAAAGAAATCCTTGCTGTTTTTCTTAGCATCTTTTTCCAAAGATTTCTCGTAATCTGCCTTCGCCGGCCTAACCTCCTTTGTGACCTGATTACAGACTAGCTTATATCTGCCATAGGCTTCTGAGTCGCTTGATAATTTATATGCATCCCATGCATTTTTCTTCTCTATTACGAGTCTAGTTCATTAGATTACCATTTAGGCCTAAATCTTGAACAATATTTCTTAATAGGTATGAAACTTTTAGTAGCATCCACGATTAATTCCTTGAATGCTTCCCACTTAGAATTTACTGTTGGTAACATCGTCAGTTTATCCCACTGTACAGAATTTAAAAACTGTCTGAGACCACTGTACTCACCTTTACGGAAGCAAAACCCCTTTCCTTTACCCCTGATGGTAATTAAATCTTTAAGTATATCCCACATCAGTACACTGTGATCACTGCCACCTGGTGGTTCCTTTATCTGCCAATTCTTAATACATGAATGATCACTGCTGATAACCAGATCAAGAGTATTACTTTCTCTGGTTGCCTCTCGACCATGCTGCTGCAGAAACAATCATCCAATAAATCCACAAAAGTCTGACTAGTGTGTGTGTGAGTGACCAACCCACAAGTTCCAGTTAATATCTGGGAAGTTAAAATCCCCCATTATAAGACATTCCGATTTACTAGCCCACTCTATTTCTCTGTACAATTGTTCATTGTACTCATTTGAGTTATTAGGCCTATAACACACTCCTATTCTTATTTTTGCTTTCGCAGTGCTGACACCAAACTGACTCAACAGTGCACTGTTCATCTATATCAGCTCGATGCACTTCTTTTGATTTTATGTTTTTCTTAATTAACAGCATAACACCTCCTCCCTTTCTATCCTGTCTATCCTTTCTGTACACATTGTATGCCCCAAATTCCAGTTCAGCATTCCTTATATCTGATGCGCGCACACACACACACGCACACACGCACACACACACACACACACACACACACACACTCACACTCACACTCACACACACACACACACACACACACACACACACACACACACACACACACACACACACACACACAGAGAAAGCATGATCACAGATAGTTATAAAATTGGTTTTTATTTTTAAAAAAACTTAATACATAATAAAGTCACCTTTTAGCATTATTAAAGGCATAAGATTTAAGAAAGCATGCTTATACAACATCAGCCAAAAAAAAAAAAAAAACCCCACCTTCTCATTTCACCAATCCACTTGCTCCATATGTTTGTCTAGTTCTGCCTTGAATCTGCTTAAGCTATCAACTTCTACAACAACAGATGGAAGTTTGTTCCAGCAATCAACCACCCACACACATCTCTTCCGCACATCTATCTTACAGCTGTCTTTCCTCAATTTGAATTTATGTCCTCTCAGATGATTATTCTGAGCGAGAAGAAGAATCCCATCAGCATTGAGCATGCTGAAACCATTCATGGCTTTATACACCTCAATCAGATCACCTCGCAGGTGTCTAGTCTCCAGACACTGTAATTTGTAAAACTTAAGCCTTTCTTCGTAAGAGTACCCATTTGTTCCATTCACTAATCTTGCTGCCCTTCTCTGTACTCATTCCATCAGCTCTGCATCCTTCTTAAAATGAGGCCTCCAGACCTGTATAGAGTACTCAAGGTGTGGCCTGACCATTGCTTTATACAAGGGGATAATCACCTCCTTATCTCTTCTAGAAAAATTCCTGTATATCATTGACAAGACAGCATGAGCTAATCTAGCAGAATGTCTGCACTGCTCAGAAACTTCATATATTACTGCACAATTACTCCCATGTCCTTTTCCTTCTCTACCACTGTCAGTGTAGCATCACTTGCAAAACAATTACGATACTTAGGAATTACAATCAACAGTAATTTATCCTTCACCCCTCACATCATCCACCTGAAAGAAAAAGTAAGGAATTACACAGCATTAATAGCAAGAGTCTCATGCAGGGACTGGGGATTAAACAGAAAAACCCTCCCTGTACTACAAAGCAATTTTCATCCCAGCCATTACCTACGGATCCCCAATATGGTACAAAAAAGCAGGAACAGTAGTAAATAAAAGACTACTAAACACAATCCAGCATAGCAGAAATGTTTATCTTCAACAAATTCTCCTCCACTTTGCTCTCAGTTATTACAAAATCATCTAGCTCACTGCCAGAGTTTAATACACCTCTGGCACTCCCCTCCACGAATAACTCCTCATGTCTGAATGTAGATGCAAAATACTCATTTAGTTTGTTAGCTACCTGAGCAGGATCATCAACAGTTGAACCAACGATATTAAGTGGACCAATATGATTCATTTCTTTACTTCTAGGGCCCCAGATGCCAAGCGAATCTGTGATCAAGTGACTTTGCTCTGAATTAGTGCTCTTTCTTGAAGTAGAAATCATTTCCTTATTTAAAGCATTTATTAACACACAAATAAATAATCGATAGTAAGGAAGGAAACTTTACTAGACTAAGAAGGAAAGCAATCTTCTCTTTCCCTTTTATTTTCTTGTAATATTTTAATTACTAACCTCCTAGTTCTTGGTCACAGGGTGGCACTGCTCCTGCCTCCACATGGCAGGGCCGGTACCCTGGAAGGGAAAAGCTCTCCCTTCCAGGGCGAAATGGAGTGAACTGATTCCAATACCCAGGAATTCACTGGGTCAATGTACCCGAATAGAACTGACCCAAGATATGAAGTATCGAATTCTCTTGGAGATACCTCTAAGGCAACCAGAAAAGGCAATAGAAATGATCTGCCTCCACAAAGAGATTAAAATTAAAACCTGACGTTAAAACTTTAAATTCTCTAACATATATTATTATACATTCAAATACTGAGAAAACGGAAGGCCAGTTGTCACCTTTCTCATACAAAATACTCTTGAAAGTTATGTCGGCCCCCCAAAGCAATTTAAAAGACTAAATTCAGGCGATATTTTGGTAGAAACAGCCAATGCTAAACACTCCGAAAGATTATTACAAATGAAACCTTTGCAGGAATACTAGTAACGGTATCCCCACAAAATACATTAAATACCTCAAAAGGTGTCATTATGATAAACCTTTGCAGGAATACTAGTAACGGTATCCCCCACACAATATGTTAAATACCTCATAAGGTGTCATTATGGAATGGGACCTTCTAAATTTGCCTGAAGAGGGAATTTAAATGGAGCTTAAGGAACAAGGAGTCATCAGTGTTAAAAGAATTACAATTAAAAAAGAAACCAAAACCACCCAGATCATTAAAAGCAGGATATCTACCCTGCAATATAAGACCATATATCCTGAATCCTCTCTGTTGTTTCAACTCTCAGAAGTTTGGTCACTGGCAGACAGTATGTAGAGGGAAATGAACATGTGCAAACTGTGGTTCTCAAGATCATGCCACTTCTATATGCACAGCTGGAAACCATAAATGTGGAAATTATAAAGGGGAACATACTGCATAATCAAGAGTATGAAATTTGGAAGAAGGAAAAAAGAATACAAAAATACAAAGCAGAAAATGGATTTTCATATCAAGAAGCTAAAAAGGCGATTGCAATAAACATAGCAAACAAACCGTCTTATGCACAGATTACCCCTCTACATATAGTTACCTGATGACACAATGGGGCGTTCATGAGACTTAATTAAGCAGCGACTACTACCCCATAATTTTGAAAATCATGAAGAAAACGCCATGCCAAGCCAGTAGGCACCCTAGATGGAAAATATATGAAGTAGATTGGGAAACATTCAGGTCACTAGCAAAGTTAGACTGCAACATTATTAAACGAGAATCAATACAAACATCAGTGGCCTATGTTACTGATAATATTCTTCAAGCCACAGAAAAGACAATACCTAAAACATCTTCTAACATTAGAATATATCCAAAACCATGGTGAAACAAAGAGTGCCAGGAAGCTAAAAAAAGAGAGAAATAGAGCCTGGAACCTCTTTTGCAAAAATCCAACAACAGACAATCTGATAGAATTCAAGAGAGCCAGAGCTAACATCAGGAAAGTGCAAAAAATAAGCAAAAAAGCTGCTTGGATGAAATTTGCAGCCGCTATAACCATTTCCACACCAGCTACACTTATCTGGAAAAAGATCAGAAGGATGACAAACAATTCTCAAATAAACCCCTCTCCATTGCTAAATTGGAAGGGACAGTTGGTTACAAATACCTTAGATATAGTCAGTGGGCTTGGTGAAAATTTTTCAAATACATCTGCTAATTGTGCATACTCGACTGCTTTCAAAACATACAAAAATGAGACCGAAAAAATGAAACTAAACTTTTCTAGCAATCAGTGCGAATAATACAACTTGCTGCTCACAGTAGCAGAACTAAAACAAACTCTTATACAGGCTAAACACAGTGCAGTCGGTCCTGACGAAATACATTATGCAATGATACAATTAAATGAACAATCCCAATTAGCCCTGATAGATCTATACAGCAAAATATACCTTGAAAATTCTTTCCCAAACAAATGGCACCATTCAATAATACTAGCTTTCCCAAAACAAAGAAAAATCTATCAGACCCATAGAACTGTCTTCCCATAGCTTTGAATAGCTGTTTAGGCAAGATCTTAGAGAAAATGGTAACAGTAGACTAACATGGTATCTAGAAAATAATGATCTTCTCAACCCAGAACAATATGGCTTTAGAAAAATTCACTGTACCTTAGATGTACTTATACAATGGGAAAATCAAGTGATAAATGCTTTTCTCGGGAAAAAAACACCAAGTCATGCTTAATTTTGATATCGAGAAGGCATATGATACCACGTAGCACTATGGTATACTTAGAAGGTTATATCAACTTGGCCTTAGAGGACATCTATCCCTCTAAATATAGTTTCCTCAAGAATCGAACCTTCCAAGTTCAAATGAACAATACACTTTCCAATATATATTATCAAGAAGAAGAGGTGCCACACTTTTTGCAGTCCACTTCAGCACAATAATAGAACAAATCCCAAAATATCTTTACAACTCTTTATGCTCATGATTTCAGCATTTCTTATGAAATGCAGCATATGAAGACAATAGTAGTTACAAGTAGCCATAAACAGAGTCATAAAATGGACAGAAAGAAATGGATATAGAATTTCAGTACAAAAGACTGCATGTATACATTTCTGCAGAAAAAGAAATCTCCATCCTGACCCCGAACTCAGGATGAAAGAACAGATCATCCCAGTTAAAAATAGTGTCCATTTCTTAGGACTTGTTTTTAACAAAAATTGACTTTTCTAGAACATATCAGTCACATAAGAGTCCACTGTCTGAAGAAAATGAATATCTTGAAGGTCCTATCTGCTATATCCTGGGGAGCAGAGTGGACAATCCTACTACGTTTACATCGCCTTCTCATTCAGTCTAAGCTAGACTGTGGTGCCCCAGAGTATGACTTGGCAAGACCTAGTGCCCTGAAATGGCTCGACCCGGTACATTATTGCGCACTCCGTTTAGCCATTGGAGCTTTCTGCACCTCACCCATGCAGAGCCTGTATGCTGAAGCCCAAGAGCCTCCTCTACAAATCAGAAGACAAAATCAGTTACTTCTTATGCAGCTAAAATAAAATCCTTACAAGGTCTCCCCTTACAGAAAACTCTTTTTGCAAATGAATGGGAATAACATTATCAACAACAACAAAGAATCAATAAACCTGCACGCATGAGATTAAAAAACCTTCTTCTCAGTAGAGAGCATAACCTGGATAATACACCACCATGGATAATCAGACAGCCTTTATGCAACTTCTCCTTCCACCTTTGGAGCAAATAAACTCTTTCTCATAGAAACCATCAACAGCTGCATGCTGCTTAGAAGGCACAATTTTCAGATCGTTGCTTTCTATATACAGATGGATCTTAAACTGATTTGCATGTGGGAGGAAGTTTACTTTCCTGACATCACATTGGCCCAAAAGACTGCAGCATTTATACTGCAGAACTGCAAGCCATTATGTCAGCACTAAACCAAATCAACCATTCAAGTTTCCAAAACATCATCGTTTTTCACTTACTCCCGTAGTTCCATGATGGCAATACAAAATATCAATTCTAACAAACATCCACTACAACAGTAAATTCAATACAGAATATCAAAACTCCTTGAACAACATTGTAACATTAGATTTTGCTGAATCCCAAGTCATGTCGGAATACATGGTAATGAGCAAGCAGACAGAGCTGCTAAAGAAGCCAACACCAACATTTCTGCATCAGAATATATCCCTTTTTCAGACTACAAACAAGTTGTTCATCACAGTGGGATACATCACCTGCCAAAGCAATGGCAAGTACTAAACACTAACAAGTGGTTAGTACAAGTTGCTACAATGGATAATAGGATGGTTAAGTGGGAGAAGACAGAGGGTGGTAATCAATGGGTGCTGCTCTTCGGGGACAAACGTTATGAGTCGAGTCCCACAGGGTTCGGTGTTGGGTCCACTGTTGTTTTGTATATTTATCAATGATATTGATGAAGGTATATCAGGCTTAGTGTCGAAGTTTGCAGATGACACAAAGGTTGGCAGGGTTGTTAATGACTAATGGCAGTATGCTACTGCAACAGGATCTAGATAATTTGGGCAGATGGGCTAAGAAGTGGCAACTGAAGTTTAACCTTGACAAATGCAAAGTACTGCATATGGGTAGAAGTAACCCGAGAGAAAAGTACCAACTGTGTGGAACTACACTTAAGGTAGTAGAAAATGAAAAAGACCTGGGAGTAATTGGGCAGTCAGATATGAAGTTTTCTGAGCAATGCAGACAGGCTGCCAGGGCAGGTCATGGGGTTTTGTCAATGATATATAGGAATTTTGCTAGCAGGGAAAAGGAGGTGATTGTCTGTCTGTATAAGGCAATGATCAGGCTATGCTTTGAGTACTGCGTACAGGTCTGGAGGCCTCATTTTAGGAAGAATGTCGATTTGCTTGAGTGTGTACAGAGAAGGGCAACAAGATTTGTGAGAGGAATGAAGGGATCCTTTTACCAAGAGAGGGTTTTAAGTTCTGCAAATTGCAGTGGCTGGAGACTAGGCACCTGCACGGTGATCTGATTGAGGTGTATAAGGCCTTGAATGGGTTGAGCATGCTGAATTCTGATGGAATCCTTCCACTTGTTCGGATTATGAACCTAAGGGGGCATAAATTCAAATTAAGGAAAGACAGATGTGCGGAATAGATGTGCGGAAATTTGCCTTTAGCCAGCAGGTGGTGAATTGCTGGAACAAACTTCCATCTGTTGTTGTGGAAGTTGATAGGTTGAATAAATTTAAGGAGGAACTGGACAAGCATTTGGAGGGAATGGTGTGATTTTTTTTTTTTTTTTTTTTTTTTTTTGGCTAATGCTGCATAAGCTCATACACTTGCTTTCTTGCATCAAATTCCACTACTACTACTTCTCTAGCTTTTGCACATGAGTGCCAAAACTGCTTCAAAGAGTTAAACAAATATTACTCCCTCACTCTCAAAACCGTACTGGAAAGGAAAAATATAGCAGATGTTTTTCAGTTCCTCAAGAAAATAAATTACAATAATCAAATATGAAACGAAATATTATCTCTGAAAGCAAGCTATAGTCACTCTGTGACTCTTGGAAACTATTAGCAACAAGATACGAATTAAAACAAAACCGTTGTTTAAAATCTTACAGGTGCATTTTAGCCACAGTAGCTCATGCACCAAGAATTCTTAAATCAATCGATCAATCCTTACTTCTCGAGTTTACATAAGTAAAGAACTCTTTGCTGTTTTTCCTTGCATCCTTTCCCAAAGATTTCTCTTAATCTGCCTTTGCCTGCCTAACCGCCTTTGTGATTTGGTTACAGACCATCTTATATATATCATGGGCTTCCGTGTCACCTGTTAATTTATATGTATCCCGTGCATTTTCTTCTCTGCCACATGTCTCATTAGTTCATCTGACATCCATTTAGGCCTAAGCCTTGAACAATTTCTTAGTTGGTATGAACAGCCTAGTAGCTTCCAAGATTAATTCTTTGAATGCTTCCCATTTTGAATTTGCTGCTGGTAAATTCAAAGTGTTTAACCTTTAGCCACCTGTATGACAGCAGCAACCCTTCTGGGGAAACGTTCTGCCAAATTTCAGATGGTATTGGCAAGAATTTGTTTCCATTTCTCCAAAAAAAAAAATTACTAAAAACATATCTGTTGCTGGAGCTGAAAAATCTTTTCCCACTAGTTATGTTAATTTAAGACCCATCTCTAAGACAGTCTTTAATTAGCATATCTCCACTTTCTGTCTTATAGACATTCTGTTTCTGCTGCATGCCTTTTCTGTTGATACTCCCATGGGCTCTGTTCTTCTAAATTAGCTTCTATAATTCTGGCTGTCTCTTCCAAATATGTGCCTCAGCCAGTCAACATCATTTTTCACACCAACTTCAAAATTACAGCACCAGTTTTTCTTCTTCCTTCATTTATTCCTTCAACTTCAGTTTTTCTGGAACAACTTTTCTTCATTCATATTTCCTGAAAATTATGATCTACAGAAATTCAAGTCTAATGTCAACAAGTATCTTCTTTCATCTTTTCAACCTTCTGCCCATGCACGGTACTAGGTACTATAATTTATAATACCTCTCATGTTGTCGACCGGGCTAGCCAGGTGGGTAAAGTGCCTGCCTTGCAACCCAAAGGTTGCGGGTTTCAATCCCGCCTCGGGCTTGGATCAGAGTACCAAATGCAAAAACTTTGGGAGGTGCATTATGGCCTCAGAAGCCGATGAGCCAACAACTAACAAACAAAAACAAAACAAAAAAAAAAAACCTCTCGTGTTAGGGGTTTCATTAAAAAAAAAAAAAAAAAACAGGCTAAGGGCAATTAGACCAAACTGTACACATTTTGCTAATACTTAAACATCCCTTGTCAAACTTTACATTTTCCTGTTAAGCCAGTATCCCAAAACATTGCATTATACAATATTATTATCTTTTCCATAACCCAGTAAAGATCATAGGATCAGTATAACATTACTGTTCAAACGGATATTGAGTGTTAGCCCTCACTTGCTGATTAAGCAAAAATATGGAGATTATAATCAACAAATGGTTAATCTGCTACTTGAAGACAACCAACCGGTTTACCAGTATGCCATGTAGATTTAGATACAGCAAATTCTGAAACCCACATTTCCCCCCATTCATTTACATGGGAGATTGAAGAAGACCCTTATGGAAATGATTATTTACTTGTGATATCTCTTCTGAGTGAAAAACCTCATCTCGGCAGGAGGTTCATAAGCAGTATGTATGAACCTTCAGTGTTATTAGCTCTCCCAATAAGAAATAAGGCTGACTGCAGTTAAGTACATTACTGAAGGTATTGTCTGTGCAGCAGCAGTTTCAATTCCAAAAACATCAACAGAGTTTACACTATTTTCAAAACATTGGTAGAATTCAAAATGCACAGCAGCAAGGAAAGCCCAAAACAAGGCATTGGTGGTATTCTGCTGAAATCCCACCAAATAACCATTAAATGTGTGCAAGCCAAAGTATACTATATTTTAATATCAGAGCCAAAGATAATCTTGAATCTGCTTTATCTCCTCCATATCCCAGGTCATTAGCTCAAAGGTTGTCTGGGATGATATTCAGAAAATAAAGGGAGATTGTCGACCACGTCCTTCAGTGATCTGTCAAGGGGAAATATTTGCAAAAGTCTGCAATAACATCATTCCCCATAGAGTTCTTGCCCAAAAGAGACAAGAGAAAAATCATTAACCTGCTCTAAGGGCTTCAACCATACAAATCCTTTACACAGGAAGAGTTAAGTGCAGCACCCATTCTGTCCAGAGCATGCACTGTTGTGGCTGATCACATCCACAATGAAATGATAACTACATTTCAACACAATCTCACAATCATCTTGTACTCTCATATAATATAATCTTTGGTAAAGAAGCTCCAGATTCTTGTAGGAAGGCAATCATTCTTGTCTTCCCAGGTAAGGATCCTAGAAATCCAAATAACTGTCTTTCTGTTATTGTGACAAGCTGTTTTTTCAAAGTCGTGGAAACAGTATTCAAATACCATATAAGGCAAACATATGGTATTTGGAAACAAATGGTCTGCCTTCCAGGACACTACAAGGCTTCCGAAGAATCAGGTCAGCTTTGGATCATTTAATTAGACTCAAAATATATATACATGATACTATTATAAAATCTGAGCATGTGGTGTTAGTTTTCTTTAATATCGAAAAAGTGTAAAACACAACTTGGTGATTTGGAAAATTAAAAGAATTGAATGACTCTGATCTTAGTGGTCAGCTTCCTGTATAAATAAGAACTTTCCACTTACTTCCTACTTGGTCCTTGACTCAGACATCAGTGTTTCTCAAGGCTGCCCTGGAAACCCTGTTCAAGGAGCAAACTAACAAGGTGACCACAGGACTTAGAGCCCAAATCATCAACTTGTGAAATAAGCTGGACACACTCCTGATATAAACTTTCCTAGAGAGTGAAAGAGCAACAGCAAAGCTCCAGGCTTATGGGGCGAACAAAATGCCACAGTGCATCCCCACATACGCCCAAGTGGTAAGGACCATAACAACAAGAGCAACAGCCGACTGCCGCCGCCCCCAGCAGGAAGAAGGGGCCCCCCTACTACAATGCCCACATCTGGTCATCTTAAAGCCAGCCACACCAGAGACTCACCACACAAGGGAAGATTTTAAAACCACCAGAATAAAATCAATAAGGAAGACTCGCAACGTTGGTGTCATTATTGAGACTGAGACAGGAGGAGGCGAACAAAATCATTGAAAATCTGAAGGTGCCCTCCCTGGGCCTCCATGCAGAGATCCCCAAGAGGAAGTGACCAAACATTGTAGTTTATGACACTGGAAGTTACCTCTCCTCAACCTGACTACAGGACGAAATCTACAGAAGAAACCTGCAGTAAGACATCCAGATACTGACCCATCAGAGCTAATCACCTGAATACCAGACAAAGGCCCAGGAGTGGTAATGCCACAGACTGGGTGATTGAGTTAGCCCCAAGAGCCTGGAAGATAATCAGCCAAAAGACACAGATTTACATCATTTGGGGCAGCCACCACTTTAGAGAGCACGTAACTGTGCCCAAATGCTTCCGATGTTGCCGATTCGGCCACACTACACATGTGTGTGCAACTGCAAACCTTCCCAACTGAGTGCTACCAACAGGATTGCCTTCAGTGGACTCTATAGCAGCTGACCAGTTGTGAACACCATTTTAGAGATATATAATCAAATGTAAGGAAGATTGGATCTTGCCATGATACTTCATGTTGGAAGAGGTGGGTTTGCTAGAGCTTTGCTCTGGAGACTAAACATGAGTTTTACCACTTCAAGCCTCTAAAAAACAAAATGGTGTGGTACTGCACTGATTGATGAGCGTCATCTACCACCTAGTATTTCATGCTAACGCAGAAGGATGGGATTACTCCGTATGGTGCAGAAGCCACACTTTGACCTCTGCTTACATTGGTTCACACTTTGGTAACCCTTAGTATGTTATGTGCTGGGTATAGTGTTGTACCCAGGATTACTGAGTCCCACCATTGTGAAAGTGCAAGCACAAAATGATGGACTTCACCAAAATTCAGTCCAGTTGACTCAAGTGTCAGCTGAATATCAGTTACATCAGCAACTCCCAGTTAGCAACCCTAGTCTGTCAGTCTGTGTCAAGAGTCAAGGACAAAGTGTGCTAAGTGCTAATGGCACCAGGGGTTCCCCCATCTCTGCATTGCTTTCAATTTGGGTGTACCAGTTCACTGGGAAGGCCAGAGATTTAAAAGTGTGTGGACCATATAAGTGTGTAATGTTATGTACCATTGTTCCTCTGGCCATTTAGCTGCTGGACCCCTGCTGAGGCCCAACACTGCCTGCACTTCGTCCCATGGAGGCAGACCAAGTAACCAGTAGTTTAAATTTGTACTCTGGCAGGTCCTGCCACGTAGTTTCCTGAGATTTCAGTGGCTAGGACCTAAAAAAAAAAAAAATTCCGATGGTGGGGTGAACAGTGTAATTTAGATACAGTTATTTTTGACGTGTGGGGCATTCACTTGCGTACACTTAGAGTGGTGTGGGGAAAATTAAGATTGAGGGATAAAGATGTAAGAATGAGATCGATAGGGAAGATGACCCCCAGCAGTGTTGTACCCAGGACTGCTAGGTTTGCCAGAGATGGTTTAAAAGGCATTTTTCCTCTATGTTGCTGTTGTTGGTTGGATTGGTAGTGAACCTGATGCAGGTTACACTTTTCCCTCTTGATAGTTCAAAGACCCCAGGTGGAATCAGTGGGGCAAGCCCATGTCCCACCAGAGAGAAGAGTGGGGTCAACGAGGCGACAGCAAAGCCGTCTCCCCCCCACCAGGGTGAAGGATAAGAAAGGGCTGGACAGGGGAGCCAGCCCAGATCACCAATATGGCATGTATGCAGCAAAGCTGCGGCTTCATCAGGTCTGCGACAGCATCCCGTCCAATAGTTGGTCAGTTTTGGAATAGGATCCCATCCATTGCTGGTCCAATAATAATGATGTCAATGTGGGATGATGTCAGTCATGGGACTTAGGTCCCATCAAGTAAAGTCATAGTCGTGGTAAATCTAAGGAAGTTGTGGTAGTGCTCGTAGTCTGGTGAACAGTTCGTGCGCAAATTGTGAGGGCTCTGTAGTCCTTCTCCTCCTCCTCCCAACAGCACAAGGTGTTCCCGATCCTTCAAGTTGAAACATATTTTTGTTATGAGGTGGCATCTTATATCCTCAAAGAGACATGTGTCCATGTCTAGTTTTCACCGCAATGGCATAGTGGTGATTCTTTTAGTCTGAAGGTCAGAAGTTTGGCATTAAAGGAGCCATGCCCCATTAGAAGATGTAGAGCCCAGTGAGAACCCAGTCGGCTGGTGGGGGTAGACTTGGGTAACATCCAGTATGAATTTCCAGGTTATGGCGCAATAAGTTTTTATCCAATACGATTCCAAGGTATTTTAATTCTGTAGTTAGTGGTAACTTTAGTTGATTCTGCCCATCAGGACTGCCAGGTTTGTTGCTATTGTTGGTTGGATCGGTATTGAAGCTGATGCAGGTTACACTTTTCCCTCTTGATAGTTGAAAGAGCATGCCGCAGCGGACAATTTCCAAGTCCAAGGGGGGAGTGATCCCACCAGGGCCTGCAGAGTGTGTGTGTGAGGTGACAGTGCAGCATGCTCTTGTGATAGTGAGCAAGATGCTACATTATATTGATTCTAATTTCCTTTTGTTGACAGCTGTGGTTGCTTTGTTTTACCAAATCCCTATAGTGTATAAGCCGGCTGGGATGAAAAAACCTTGTAAAAGATGAACAGGGTCCTTTTCCTTAGGCCCAATCTTTTTCATGTGACTCTTGCTATGAGGGCTGAGTAGTTCCTGATCTTTTTCTGGAGATAAATGAGTTGTGGGGTAAAGAATAAATTTTTATCCAATACGATTCCGAGGTATTTTAATTCTGTAGTTAGTTTAATTGTAGTTTCTTTTATTTTGATTTGTGTTGGCCTTCTGGTGTCGAGAGAGCCCTTGAGGAGTATTGAGGATGTCTTGGTCAGTGATATCGTTAGGTGGTTCTGTTTTGCCCAAGTTTGCAGGGTGTCAATTGTCTGGTTTGCAATGGCTTCCAGCTGTGCTCAGCTGTCCGCCTCCAGCATCAGTAAGACGTTGTCTGCAAAAGCTTGTGCCTGCCCCATTGAGATTCTGATTGAGGAAGCCGTCCATCACCAGGTTCCAAAGGAGTGGCCCCAGGACTGAACCCTGTGGGCATCCCTGGAAGACAGGCCAAGTAAGTTGAGAGTAGGGAGCACATACTGACATCCTTCTGTCAGATAGGTAGGTTTTCATACAGTGGTACAGGTTGTTGGCCATATTTGCCTTCCGGAATCTGCCAAGGACACTTGGCCACCAAAGTGAGTCAAATACCCTGGCAAAGTCAGCAGAGATCATCAGGAAGTATTTGCAGTTACAGTTGGTAGCTGCAGTTATTATACGTTCCAAGGCATCTACAGTGGAGCAGCCTCTATGAAAGCCAAATTGTTTGGGGGGGAGGGGTTGTAGGCCCGCTTCTAGGTAGTGGGTTTCTATCCTGTTGTGGAGTAAATGTTCAGATAGTTTCCTCAGTACCGGTAATAGTGCTATACGTCTGTACAACTCCAGAAGTTCCTGTGATTTTATCAGGTTCTTCAAGATTAGTCAGATCCATGTGGATCTCCAGTCATGAGGGAAATAGCACGCAGAGAGACAGTGGTTGAAAAATTTAGGATATTTGTTGGGATGTATTCCACAGCCTTTTTCACGATCTCTGGTTCCAGATAGTCTTTACCTGGCACCTTGTTGTTTTGTATTTTGGTTGTGGTCAAGTAGAGGTCCGCTGGTGTGAATGGGTCTTCCCATTCATTTGCGTTTTCTTCACAGAGACAGAGTTGCTCCGGTGAGTGAGCTGAGGGGAGTTGCTGGCAGGTGGTATTGAGGATATTGTCTATTGATTGGTGCCATGATTTGGTATAGAATCCAGCAGGTGTTTTAGTCGAAGGACTACCTCTCCTTTGGTTAGCTTGTTTGTTGCAACTTTATATACAACCCCCTAGGGGTACTTGTTCCCGGTAGTTGAAACTAGCATTTTCCAGGATCGTTTCTTCCGGATTCTGATCAATGCAGTATATTCATTCCTGATCTCGTGGTATTGCTGTCTGAGGACCTCCACCTCTGCCGGTGGCCAGGATCTTCTTGCTTGTTGAAAGTTTTTCCTGCGTGTATTTACCTCGTGTCAGAGTCTCTGAAGTTTAGGGCACCTTGCGGTGGTTTCTTCCTTTTGATGGTTGCATTTGCATCTTCTGTAATTATGTTTACAATGGTGTGTTGGTGTTGGTCCCCAGGGTAAGGTTGCATATTCAAACGCTTGGGCAGAGCCAGTCAGTGCTACTTGAAATTGTTCCCAGTTGGCCTTGTCGATGGTTATTCTAGGTGTGGATTGTCTGTTAAGAGCACGGCACATTTGGAATGTAATAACTCTGTGGTCAGAAGCTGACTACAGTGTCTCTGAATTGAAGATATATGTCCAGCAATGGAGCGGGTGGCAAAGCTTACATCTATTGTTGCTTCCCATAATGTCCTTGAGAAGGTAAGCAGATTATTCAGCTGGTTTAGTATTGCCAGACTATTGTTGATAAGGAATTTTTCAAGGCACTGGCCATTACTTTAGATTACTTTAGTTTAATTACTGATTACTTTAGCGTTGGGGAGCTCGTGGAGGACATTTTGCAGGTAATGTATTGCAGGGAGAATATCTTCGCCAAGTCAGCAGTATAATGATATTGCATAGAATTCTCCTAGTGAGGAGATGATTTGGGCACAGGCAGCCCATTCATTGCAGAGATGTGTTATCTTTGTTACTGTGATCAGGATTGCAGACTATCAAGGCTGCCCATGGGGTATCTCCGTCATGCTAAACTATTTCATACATGAAAGGATAGCCCCCTTCACCTTTTTCTTGTGCGTGTAGAGCTCTTGGAGGAAGAGGACATCAAGATTGTTTTCATTAGCCTTCTTCTTTAGTTGCGGCAACAGCTTTAGCCGTTGTGCATTATGTTAAGTAAGTTTCATTGTGTTTACATTATTGCTTTTATGAAGAGTTCCCATAATTGGTTCTTGATTGTTGAGTGCTTTTGGCTTTTATGTAGATGGGGCAGTTTCTGTCTCTAATGGAATGATCTGCTAGTAGTTTTAAGGCTTTGCAGTTTGCGCACACTGGTCAGGTAGTTTTATTAGGGCACGGGGTTATAATTGTGGCCTATGCTTGCACATAAAAAAGGAAATGTAAAAAGTATAAAATACAAAATACAAAAATATATTGATGAATTTTAATGTTTAGAGTTTAATTTTAATTTGGCTGGAACAAGGATCTTAATTTATAGAAGTTTACCTTTGAAGTTTAAAGTTTAATTGAGATAGTGGAGATCTGCCTCTCCACTATCTCAATTAAATAGTGGTTAAATCTCTAGATAGTGGAGATCTGCCTCTTTGGGGCAGTGGTAGTAACATATCCTCAATGTTTGATTTATTATACGGAGGATATGACTAAGGATCAAAAGATTAAAATTGATAGGATAGAGAAACAAAGTGCAGATGAGCTTATTGCTCATGAAGCGTAGGTACAAGAAGGTGTTAGGATAGTGATGATGATGATGTGGGTTCCTATTTGATCAGGTGTGCGACTATGCCAAAGCTGGGATCTATATATTCACACCAGTTTCCCCCCAGGAGAAGACTGATAGCTGTTTGAAGATACTGGATTGTGCCTATGATGTCCTCACTTAGTTTGCAGTAAATGGATAATATATACACGCATGGGCAACAACAGCATTTTGCAAGGTGGAGCAAGTGCACCACCTTTAGATTTCAAAGTAATACACAATTTTTAATATTTTCATTGATTTATAGAAACATAAGATATTGCATGTATTTGAAAATTTGGTGAACAAAAAATTTATTCCCACATGCACCACCTTGCAAAATATCCTTCCGGCATCCATGCTTACATGGAGCCCATACAGGAAGTGATTTGCATGCAGAATACAGTTGGTGTACATAGTAAAGAAATTTTCTTAACTGTAATATCCAGCTTGAAGGGGTAATATGTCCATATTTTCTTCCTGTGCCTTAATTTTAATTTGGCCCACAGCACACTCTCCTTACTGCACATTAAGCTATATGAATTTTAATGCTTGTGTACATTGACTGGTGTAGGTCTGTTTTTCATAAACAGTCTTAATTAGTAAGAACTATTGGCCTTCAGGTATATGGACATTTGGAGTCGCTTATATGAGGGCAATTCAAAAAATAAGTTACACTTGACCATTGTAGCCCAAGAGACATTTATTGAGGTATGTAACATTATGCAATAGAAAGCACATACCTTGCACTACTTTTCCACATAGTCACCGAGTTGGTGTAAACACTTCTCAGAACGTGTAACTAAACGTTTGATTCCCTGATGATAGAAATCTACTCCTTGGTCATTCAGCCATGGTCGAACTGCTGTTTGGACCTGCTCATCGTTTGCAAATCGTTGTCCCCTAGATGTTCTTTCAGCTTGCCGAAAATGTGATAGTCACAAGGCAAAAGATCAGGACTGTACGACAGATGTTGCCATACCTCCCATCCAAAACTTTGGAGCAAGTGTCATGTTGTGCATGCGTTGTGTGGCGTGGCATTCTCCTGAATGAGAACAACACCTTTGCTTAACTTTTTAGGCCTCTTGTTTTTCATGGCTGTTTGCAAAGACCGTAATGTTTGGCAGTATGGGGCAGCATTAATTGTTGTGCCTTTTATCATAAATTCTGTGGGCGCCTCACTAGCCAGGTGGCCAGGAGCAGTAGTGCACAGCACACGCTTCTTGATTAGACCGGGGTTCGAGCCCGTGACCACCAAATACGGAGGATGCAGAGAAAGGTCAGGGAATGACCACCACATATCCCTGGAGCAATATGGCTTTAGTTGCTAATGCTCCTAAAAAAAAAAACCAAAAAAAAATAATAAATTCTGTGTAAACAACTCCACAGTCGAAAAACACAGTGGCCATGACCTTTCCTGCTGATGGTGTAACTTTGAATTTCTTCCTCACAGGCAACATTATGTGTCTCCATTCCATAGACACTCTTCATTTCTGGAGTGAAAAGGTGCACACATGTTTCATTGTCAGTGATGATATGGCATAAGAAGTCATGGCCTTCCACAGAATAGCATTGAAGGAAGGCTAGAGAAGACAAAAAACGTTGACCTTTGTGTTCGTCTGTCAGTGACTGAGGAACCCATCATGTACACAATTTGCAATAGTCAAGATGTTCACGGACGATGGAATGAACACTGCCTATCGAAATATCCAACTTCATTGCCATTTTTGCGACTGTCAGTCTTCGATTATTGTGAATCATTTCATCAACCTGCATCGCGCTGTCTGCAGTGGTCGACGTTGATGGCCTTCCTTTTCAATCAGTATCCATTAATTCTGTGCAGCCACTTTCAAACTGCTGGCCCACTTCACAATGGCTGGATGCAATATTACATTTTCCCTATACGCTGCCTTTATTTCACAATGAATCTCGGAACAATTCAGATGTTTCACCCAACAAAATCGTACTGTTCTGCGTACCTCGAACTTGGAGTAACATTCTAGCTGACATGTCATTATGAACGCTTGCTCCTGCACAACTGTTACCACTACGTCAACGAAAATCACCTACTGGGGAGTGCATGATATGAATTCCATTCCACGTAGACACCACAGATGCCGGCAGGTGTAACTTATTTTTTGAATGCCCCTCGTATTGTGTTGAGAGTAAGTTTAACTTATGATCTAGAATAATACCTAAAAATTTATGTGTCAACCATGGAGAGAGAGAAAGAGAGAGAGAGATCAAAAGAGTTTAACAGTCAGAGGCCCGAAAATGTTAAGGTTGCCCTTAAGATAAAGAAGCTTAGTCTTGTTAGGAGAAATGGCAAGTTTATTAATAATGGACCATGAGCACAGGTCATTCGTGATGCTATTGTCAGTACTTTCCAAAGAAGAATGAGAATTACCAAGAAAAAGAAGCACACAATCATCGGCATATGCTCTTTTAGAAGCATTCGGAGTTGAACAGAGAAGCCACTCAACTAGAACCAGATCCCAGATGAGTGGGCCAAGCACTGAACACTGTGGGCATTCTCAAGAGTGTGTTACTAAGGTGCTGAGTACCACAAATGAGTTCGACAGAATGGTGGAGCAAGTAGTTGCAAGTTAAGTTATAGAGTTGCGAGGAACATTGAGCAGCCCTGAAGAAAACAAAAAAACCATCCTACCAAAGGGAGTCAAAGCTCCAGAGAAATCTAATGAAAACAGCCATAGCATATTTAAACGTGTAGTTGTGAACTCTGAAAAGAAGTTCAACCAAAGCGTCCTCAGTTCCATGCCCTGACAAAAAACAAACTGTTCAGAGAGGTAAAGTAAAAACTGATAAAGAGGATTTAGTAAAAAGACAATCTAGAAGGGCAGCAATAAGTCGCTCAGGGGTTTTATCCAAGTTGGATAATAATTAGCATTAGCATTAGTAGAGGCATATGATGCAAGAAAGCAAGCTTATGCAGCATCAGCCAAAAAAAAACAAAAAAAAAAAAAAAAAAAAAAACACTTCCACTTCACCCCTCCGTTCGTTTTAAATACCTGTCCAGTTGAGCCTTAAATTTATTTAGGCTATCAACTTCCACAATAAGGGATGGAAGTCTGTTCCACCAACCAACTACCTGCTGACTAAAGGCAAATTTCCGCATATATCTATACTACATCTGTCTTTCCTCAATTTGAATTTATGCCCTCTCAGGTGATTATTCGGAGCAAGAGGAAGAATCCCATCAGTATTGAGCATGCTCAAACCATTCAAGGCTTCGTACACCTCTATCAGATCACCTCGCCGGTGCCTAGTCTCCAGACACTGTAATTTGCAAAACTTAAGCCTTTCTTCGTAAGAGCAACCCTTTGTTCCATTCACTAATCTTGTTGCCCTTCTCTGTACTCGTTCCAGCAGCTCTACATCCTTCTTGAAATGAGGCCTCCAGACCTGTATACAGTACTCAAGGTGTGGCCTGACCATTGCCTTATACAAGGGAATAATCACCTCCTTATCCCTGCTAGAAAAATTCCTGTGTGTCATTGACAAGACACCATGAGCTACTCTTGCAGTCCATCTGCACTGCTCAGAGAACTTCATATCTGCTTCCACAATTACCCCCAGGTCCTTTTCATTCTCTACCACTGTCAGTGTAGTACCACAGAGTTGATACATTGCTCTGGGGTTGCTGTTTCCCATATGCAGTACTTTACATTTCTCAATGTTAAACTTCATTTGCCACCGCTCAGCCCATCTGCTCAACCTTTCCAGATCCTGTTGCAGCAGCATAGCATCAGCAGGCTGACCATCTGCAGTTGGTCAGCTTGCGGAGTATGGTGCTTAATAATGTACTTAATAATTGCTCCCCTTTTATCAGATTTACTTCAGAGGTGGAAGCAGAGGGAACCTTGACATTCCTTGACATGTTGGTTATTAGGAATCCACTAGTAACATTAGTCCATGAAGACCAGTGTCCATTAATTACCACTCTGTCTTCTCCCCTCAGTGATCCCTTTATCCATAGAACCAACTTGCCCTTAATGCCATACTGATCCAATTTGTACAGAACTCTTATGTGCAACACTATCAAAAACTTTCCTGAATCCAAGTTTCAGATATCAAAATTATTTTTTGCATCCAATTCCCTTGTGACCACATCGTAATATCCAATCAAATTGGTCAGACAAGACTTCCCCTTAACAAACCCATACTATGTCTGAATTATAACTTCAATCTTGTCTAGCTGAACCTGTATTGCTTCTTTTACTCATGACTCCATTATTTTCCCTGGAACAGAAATTAAATTAACAAGTCTAATTAATCATGTTATCCTTTGATCCTCCTTTTGTGAATTGGGGATACATTTGCACCTCTCCAGTCCATAGGGACCTCCCCTGAATCCAGAGATGTTCTCATAATAATTACTAAGGTATACTAACTTCCTTTTTTCCCTCCTTTAATATAACTGGATAGATTCCATCCATCCCAAGTGACTTTCTTATGTTTAACATCAACAGTTTCTCCTCCTCTTTCCTCTCAGTTATTACAAAATCCTTTAGCTCCCTGTTAGAGTTTAATAAAGTACTGACATTTCCCTTCCAAAATAACTCCTCTTGTGTTAATGTAGATGCAAAATATTTATTCACTTTGTTGGCTACCTAAGCAGGATCATCAACAGTTGAACCATTGATATTAAGTTGGCCAATCTGATTCATTCCCTTTCTTGTAGATTTTATATAAGTAAACAAGTCTTTGCTGTTTCTCTTTGCATCCTTTGCCAAATATTTCTCATAATATGCCTTTGCCTGCTTATATCTCCTTTGTGACTTGATTACAGACTAAGCTTCTCTATCATAGGCTTCTCTGTCATCTGATAATCTATATCCATCCATGCATTTTTCTTCTCTGCCATGAGTCTCATTAGTTTATCTGACATCCATTTAGGGCTAAACCTTTAACAGTATTTCTTAGTTGGTATGAAAAATCCTAGTAGATTCCAAGATTACTTTCTTGATATCTTGATATCTGACTTCCTTCATAGCATTCAAATGCTACCCCATTAAGAATATGCTGTTGGTAACATCATCAGTAGGTCTCACTGTATTGAAATCAAAAACTGTCTGAGACCACTTACAAAATCAAAAACCCTTTCCTTTTTTTTACCTTGATGGTAGTTACATCTTTAAGTAAACTCCAAATCAGTACACTGTGATCACTGCCACCTAGTGGCTATTTTATCTGCAGATTCTTAAAGCATGATTTTAATTGGATCGAGTATTACTTCCTCTGGCTGCCACTCGAACATGCTGCTGTAGAAAAGGTCACCCAGTAAATCCAAAAAAGTCTTGCTGATGGGCAAGTTACCAACCAAAAAGTTCCAGACAATATCTGGGAGTTAAAATCTCCCATTATAAGAAATTCTGATTTACTGGCTTTCTCACTTTTATATTTTACACCTTTTTTGACTTGGCAATTTATAACCTTAGATGCTAATGTGCCATACAATCTTAAAACTACCAACCAACTGGCCTGCTGTATATCTTTGTACAGTTATACAGCAGGCCAGTTCTCTCGTTTTTCCTTTCCCAGTTCTTATGTCACACCAAACTGACTCAACATTGCACTATCCATAGCATAGCTCCTCCTCCCTTCCTATCCTGTCTATCCTTTCTGTACACATTGTACTCGGAAATTTCCAATTCTGCATTCCCTATATCTATGTGACACGAAGTCTCTAATATCCCAACAGTATCCACCTTTGATGTCTTGAGCACTTCAAATTCATCAATTTTCTTTATAGTACTCCTAACATTGGTGTACATGCAAATATACATGGACCTGTTCTTACTCTTAGTTACCCGAACACAGCTCATGTATTTACTTGTTCTGCTATGACTCCCAGCAGTCCTCTGCTTTCCAAGCTACTGCTCATTCCAACAGAAGCAGTGCAAGAATCAATTTCACCTCTGCCTGTGGCTACTGTTAATGTATTAGTCAGTAAATCCTCCCCACAAGATAGCAGTTTCTGGCCCACCCACCTAATGATATTGAAGCAATGTTAGGTGTTAACAAAAACATGTTAACACCTAACATTGCTTCAATATCATCAGCAAATATTCTTGCACCCTTTCTATTTAAGTGTATCCCATCCCTGTAGAACAGTCTCCTGTTAAACCCAGACCACACTAAGAAAAGTTCTAATCCATGAGCCTTGCACATTCTCTCCAGGGCCAAATTGATTGTCAAGGCTCTCATCATATATTCCCTCCTACCAATTGGTACTGGCACATTTTCACAGAATGTACGGCAGCTGAGCTACAAAAATCGGAAAATGAGTGGTCTAGATCAGACAACAACTGTAGCCCGGACAAGCAAGCACTAACTATGACAAACATGTTAACAAAAACATTAAACCTGTCAATCCCACAGAAAGAACCGACGAAGCTGGTGATCCCCTGGTGCCCTGAACTGACTATTCTCTGGAGAAGGGTGCACAAGGAAAGGAGACACTTTCAAAGAGCCGGAATTTCTTGTCCACAAAGTGAAGTGGATGCACTGAGAAATTCATATAGAACTCTCAGGAATATGTATACACCCCTCATTATCAATAGGATAAAAAGAATCCTGGAGGCACTTGTTGGGAACATCTGGAAACAAGACACCTGTGGAGTTGTCTACAGAATAGTGACCAACAAGCTGCTGAGGGGAGATGTTCCAGAAACAACTGTTAATATATAAAACCAGATGAACCCCAACCCTGTGTTGGGCAGAATCTGTGAATAACATCTTACACAGTATTATCCAGACTGAGGCTGGGGTGTATTCCTATGCCCAGATAGACATCATGAAAAAAAATTCTGATTATGACAATGTAAAAATAGTCACTATAGAAGAATTAGAAATAGCATTATTTGAAACCAAAAACAAATGCCCAGGTTTTGACCTCTTAAGAGGTTGAAATCATCACAAAATTAGCTGAAATAGCACCAAACAAACTAATTGCCTTATATAACAAATGCCTAACAGAGGGAATATTCCCTCAAATTTGGAAAAAAGCTGTCTTAAGATTAATCCTGAAAAACCATGAGAAACCAGCTGCTGATCCCAAATCATACAGACCAATAGCCCTACTCCCTGTACGAGGAATAATATAGGAAAGACTAATATACAACAGATTATCTCAGTACTACACAGAAGCAGGCTTAAATTAACACTCAGCCGACCGGGCTAGCCGAGTGGGTAAAGTTACTGCCCGGCAACCCAAAGGTCGCGGGTTTGATTCCCGCCTCGGGCTTGGATCAAAGTACTGCAAAAATCTTGGGAGGTGCAATATGGCCACAGAAGCCGATGCGCTAACAACTACCAAATCAAAAAAAAAAAAAAAAAAAAAAAAAATTAACACTCAGTATGGTTTTAAGCAATGCAACTCTAGAGAGGATGCCATGCACCACCAACTGACAACAGTTAAAAATATCTCTAAATAGGCCTACAAGGCTGGGACAATTTATGTTGATAATTAAGCTTCACACCAGCCAGAAGATAAATAAATTCAATACTGTAACTAAAAACACTTTATTTACAATAAAATAAAATAAGTATAAAATAGATATATATTTACAATAAATAACACTGATATACTAAAAATATACTAATATACTAAAAATAAAAATTAAAAGCGTTAAATTTGCTGTAGCTTTCGGAGGCAGCAGTCTCCTTCCTCAGCAGCATATGGCTACTGTGCGGCACATCCTTAAATAGCAGATCCACGGCACACGTCACATGGTTCCACAGTTGGAATTTTCCATTTGCGCACCGGGACCGGAAATGGCTCGGGAGCACGCTGGCTGAAACCGTTCATCACGTCCAATTATGACGGTTTCCAGGAGGGGGGTGTAAACGTACACCCCTATCCCTATTAATAGTATTGCTAGCTGCCCCAATACGTAAGCTCTCAAGCCACTTACGGTCTCAGAACCCTTGTGCATGATCTGTTATGACAGCATCCTCTGGGGAAATTTGATGTTGTTTCTTCCAGAAATGTTCTGCCACAGCAGACTTTATTGCGTTTACATGCTCTTCCAGCCGGTTTTTCAATCGCCGCACTGTCTCACCCACATAACACACCCCACAATCTGGGCATTTAATTTCGTACACCACCCCACTGCTGGCTTCTTTCTGTAGATCACTTATTCTTAATGTCATTAGTACCAACGTGTACAACAATATCACCTTTTGTGTCATTAAAAGACAATATCTGCTCTATGTCATCAACTTTTGCCCATGGCAAAAGTTAATGGCGAATTAACTTTATTAATGGAATGGTGAATTAAGTTTAATGATGGGGCGAATTAACTTTATTAATGGAATGGTGAATTAAGTTTAATGATGGGGCGAATTAAGTTTATTAATGGAACGGTGAACTTGTGAACTTGGGCACTAAATTTGCCTTGATGCCCATAAACCACTGGTCGCTGAAATAGCAATGGGCATCAAGACAGCCGTTTATAAGTTAACAGCGACCCAGGCTAATGAAGTATGCATTAGAGTGGTGGCTATTTTGAATCAGGCCAAGCCAGCCATCTCCAACCTTAGTATTATTCATAGAAAGGCTTTGAGGGAGCTCAAACAGGATGACAATATTATTGCCCTACCAGCAGATAAAGGTAGGGCTACGGTTATTTTGGACAAAGAACAATATTATAGTAAAGCATTAGAATTATTATAGGATACCGCTATATACAAAGTTGCCCGCCGTAATCCGTTGGTTAGTTGGGAACGACAAGTGAATAGCCTTTTACAAAGTTGCAAAAGTCAGGATGGATATCTAAGGAGGTCTATTGGTCGTTACATGCTGCTGGATGTTGTTCACCCAAATTTTACGGACTCCTAAAAATACATAAAGTAGGTATACCGCTCAGAACTATTGTGTCATTTATAAACAGTCCTACGTATGCTTTATCTAAGTACTTAGCTAAGCTAATTGCACCCATAATAGGACTTTCCGGGTTTGTCATTAAGAACAGTAAGGAATTTGTGGACTTTATAAAAGGACAGCCTATACGGTAAGATGAGATAATGATTTCATTCGATGTTATGTCACTGTTTACTTGTATTCCCATTAAGTTTGGCTTGCAGTGTGTTAGAATGGCCTTAGAAAAGGATGTATTGTTAAGTACCAGGTCACCTCTAAGTATTGATGACATTTGTGAAGGAGTGGAGTTTTGCTTATCTAGTACTGTTATGGTATTCCAAGATGTCATGTACAGGCAGGTCCATGGCACAATCATGGGGGTTCCCCCATTAGTGCCATAGTGGCCAATTTATCTATGGAAGAGTTAGAAGTCAGGATTTTTTGGGATTTTAGAATTTCCCATGCGCAGATCGAGGAGATATGTTGATGACACATTCTCCATTATACAAAGGGGGAAGGAGGATCAGGTACTTAATAGTTGCGCCCCTTTTTATCAAATTTACTTCGGAGGTGGAAGGAGGGGGAACCTTGACATTCCTTGACGTGTTGGTTATTAGGGAAGGTGGCAGGCTTAAGTCCAAGGTATTTAGAAAGCCGATGTTCCGGGGTCAATATGCCCATTATACCTCGGCACAGGTCAGCTAACACAAAAACAGTGTAGTCAAGGCTCTAATAGACAGGGTGTGGTCCCACTGCAGCACCTCCGAGGATAAAGATAATGAAATTGTTCGGGTCACAGCAGACCTCAAGAAGTGCGGCTATTAGAGAGCCATTAGAGGAGTAGAGTCCACCCGTAATGAGCAAGTTCACCCCTGTGAGCACCGCATACATTCCCTACTATCCGGGCCTTTCAGACCACATTGCACGTATGATTCAGGGGTGTCAGATACGCTGTGTGCAATTTCCCAGGTCGGAGGTTGCACACACACCGATATCTTGAGTTAAAGACCCCATATCCAGAGAAGCCAGCAGTGGGGTGGTGTAGGAAATTAAATGCCCAGATTGTGGGGTGTGCTATGTGGGTGAGACGGTGCGGCGATTGAAAAACCAGCTGGAAGAGCATGTAAACGCAATAAAGTCTGCTGTGGCAGAACATTTCTGGAAGAAACAACATCAAATTTCCCCAAAGGATGCTGTCATCACAGATCATGCACAAGGGTTCTGGCACCGTAATTGGCTTGAGAGTTTATGTATTGGGGCAGCTAGCAATACTGTTAATAAGGATAGGGGTATACGTTTACACCCCTCCTGGAAACTGTCGTTCTTGGACGTGATGAATGGTTTCAGCTAGCGCGGTCCCGAGCCATTTCCGGTTACGGTGCGCAAAGGGAATATTCCAACCGTGGAACCATGTGCTGCAGTAGACGTATGCTGCTGAGGAAGGAGACTGCTGCCTCTGAAAGCTACAGCAAATTTTATCGCTTTTAATTTCTATTTTTAGTATATTTTATCAGTGTTATTTGTTGTAAATATATACCTATTTTATACTTATTTTATTTTATTGTAAATAAAGTGTTTTTAGTTACAGTATTGCATTTATTTATCTTCTGGCTGGTTTGAAGCTTAATTATCAACAACAGTTAAAAATATGAAGGAGAAATATTCGCTGCGGTCACGGAGAAGAACAGACTGTGGATTTTTGACTGCTGAAAAAGGATAAGTAGTTTTGATATTTTTACCGTATTCTTCTTTAATTAACACACTACATTGTGTTCTACAAAGCTATTAAATTGCCTTAGTAACGTTCATTAGCTTATTTTTTGAGTTTAAAAAGTGATTTTTTATAAGTACCGATGTTGGCACCAGTATTGTTGAACTTTCTGCCATTGTTGTAGTCGATACGAAATAGCATAACGTATATCTCAAACTGATAGCATAAGGTAAGTGACTGACAAAAAAACTGCATCACTTGTGAATTTTACAAATTCATTTCTGCAACCCACATTCTGCTGTGGGTTGCAGAAATGTTCGAAATACATTTGTTAGATGGGATATATGTCTCTTTGAATGAAATCCAATAAAAAATACTCCACCTGATATACCTAATTGCCTCTCAATATTTTGTTGTTCCTCCTCGAGCTGCAATTAGAGCCTTGCAACGATCTGGCATAGAGTTAATCAACTTCTGGACATACGGTTGCCCAATTTTGTGGTACCACACCCTTACAATGGTCTCCTGCAGCTGAATCTTTTGTTGGCTTCTTCTGAGCAATTTTAGATGACGTTATGTGCCAGCAATTTTCAATAGCGTTCAAATCTGGACTGTTGCTGACCCAGTCTAACACTGTAATGTTGGCATTTCTGACGTATGACTGCACCTTAAGGGAGAAAAGTGAGGGAAACATTAGTGTAAGAAAACAAACTCATCATTAAATCTAAATAGCATAAAACTTACCAATTTTGCTGTGTGGCAAGGTGCTGAGTCATGTTGGAAAATGGACGTCTTTGTGGTGATCCAAAAACTCCGTTGCAGTTTTGGACGTCTCTGTGGTGATCCCTAATAAGAGGTTTCAGGCACTCCTCCAAGATAGCAGGGTAGGTTTCTGCATTCACCGTTCCATTAATAAACTTAATTCACCGTTCCATTAATAAACTTAATTCACCGTTCCATTAATAAATTTAATTCACCATTAACTTTTGCCATGGGCAAAAGTTGATGACATAGAGCAGATATTGTCTTTTAAGGGCACAAAAGGTGATATTGTTGTACACATTGGTACTAATGACATTGAGTAAGAGATCTAGAGATTTAATTAACAAGTATGGGTCAATGTTGAAAAAATTTCACAAGTTAGGGTTGAATTTGAAAGTATCTGTAATTCTGCCCACAACATGACAGGAGGGAGTATATAATAAGAGCCTTATCAGTCAGTTAATTCCTGGACAGATTGTGCAAGGCTCGCGGGGTAAAATTTTTTCAGTATGGTCTGTGTTTCTTAACAAGAGAGACTGCTTCTACAGGAATGGGGTACACTTAAATAGAAAGGGTGCAAGAATATTTGTTGATGCTATCGAGGCAGTGTTAGGTTGGTCAGAAAACTGCTATCTTGGAGGGGAGTACACAGACTAAAAGATTGACAGTGGCAGCAAGCAGAGGCAAATGTCATTCTTGCACTACTTCTATTAGAATGAGCAGCAGCATGGAAAGCAAGATGCTGGTGATTTTCAGAACTGTTGGAGTCATAGTGGAACAAGTAAATACATGGACTGTGTTAGGGTAACTAAGAGTAAGAACGGGTGCATGTATACTTGCATGCACACCAATAATTAATAAATTATTGAAGTATAATTAATAAATTTGATGAGTTTGAAGTACTGGTCAAGACATTAAAGGTGGATATTGTTGCAATATTAGAGATGTGGAGTTACATAGATATAGGCAGTGCAAAATTGGAATTTGGGGAGTACAATGCGTATAGAAAGGGAGGAGGAGTTATGCTGTTTGTTAAAAAACAGATAAAATCTAATTAAGTCCATCTAATTGACATTGGTGGACAATCAAATGTTGAGTCAGTGTGGTGTGACATAAGCACTGGGAAAATGAAAATGAGATGATGAGAGTAGGTGCATGTGTTATAGTCCTAATGAATCTGATGAGCATAATGAGCAATTGTGCAAAGAAATGGAGTGGGCCAGTAAATCAGAATATCTTATAATGGGGGATTTTAACTTTCCAGATATTGACTGGAACTTGTGGCAGTGGCTTCACTAGGGTTGGAGTCACCCAGTGTGGTAGCTCATAGTGTCACCCCATAGACCTCCTCCCATACCAGACCATACAGAATCCTTAGTAATGTTTTTCTACTAATGTTACTTGTAAATCATAATTCCCGTAAAGCACCGAATGTAATGGCAATAGTAGTGACATAAACAACTAGGAAAATTAAAATTGCATCTTTAAATTACTATATCATACACACTGCCTAAATGTATTTATATTTACATAGATTCATGTGAGTAAAGTGAAAATTCAGTAAGAAAACAATAGAATTTGAAGTAAAAATGTTTAAGAACTACATCAAAATTGTGTTCATTTTAACATTAAACTTTACCGTTACATGAAATACATTAATGGATTAGGTGGGCATAATCAGTAACGGCCGAAATAATGTAGAAGTTGCAGACAAATCATATTTCCATATGCATTTGTCACAAATGCATATGGAAATATACAGGAATACCTCGCGTAGCATGGTTTAGAACAGTGCAGTTTACAAATTGAAAAAAAAAATTAACTGCATTACGCACCAATACATTTGATATGTATGTATGTATTACAATGCCAGCATGTAGGCCAATGCGTTATAGATTCAAGGCCACGCTGACTGTTGTCGCAACTTCCATAATACAGGGTGTCTCAAAAATACATGGCATAACTTCAGAAATGAGTTTCTCATATGTTGACAATAAAAATATTTTATATCAACATAGTTCCGGATATGCATTTTTTTTTTTTTTTTTTTTTTTTTGTTAGTTGTTGGCGCATCGGCTTCTGTGGCCATAATGCACCTCCCAAGGTTTTTGCATTTTACTGTGGTCCAAGCCCAATGCGGGATTCGAACCCGCGACCTTTGAGTTTCCAGGCAGGCACTTTACCCACCTAGCTATCCCGGTCAGCCCAGAAATGCATGGTTCCCGAGTTATTAACCGGAATGTCTTATCTCCCGCAGGTGATTTCCTTCATCACAAGGTACTGACAGAATCTGGTGGTTTTCCATTCCGACCATGTACTCAAATCAGGAGCAAGCTGATATGCACTTTATGTACGGTTTGGCAGACGACAATGCTCTGGAGGCTCGTTGTTTGTATCACGAAAGGTTCCCAGAACGAAGATGTCCAGACAGGAAAACGTTTGACGGTATCCATCACCGCCTTTGTGAACATAGGACCTTTACACCTTGTGCTGCCAACAGAGGACGACCAAGATCTACAACTCCTGAAGTAGAGGAGGAGATTTTGGATGTTGTGCATGCCAATCCTGGAATCAGCACACGCAGATAGCAATGCAACTGGCTGTTCAACGTTCGACTATTTGGAGAGTGTTGCGATAACACCAACTGTATCTTTACCATCTGCAACGGGTACAGGCCTTGTCACCAGCAGATTAACCTGCGTACATAAAGTGTATATCCACTTGCTCCTGATTTGAGTATATGGTTGGAATGGAAAACCACCAGATTCTGTCAGTACCTTGTGATGAAGGAAATAACCTGCAGGAGATAAGACATTCCGGTTAATAACTCGGGAACCAACCATTTCCGGAACTATGTCGATATAAAATATTTTTATTGTCTACATATGAGGAACTCATTCCTGAAGGTTTGCCGTATATTTTTGAGCACCCTGTATACGGACTCTGCTAGCTTTGATAGATTAGTAAACACTCTAGATTCTGAGTGGTGAGGTTGTTGATTGTGCGTAAGCTGTGTATTTTTATTAAAAATTATTTTAATGTATTTTAAATGTATTTTTATTAAAAACGTTACACCTTTATTCGCAAATATGAGTGGAAAGAAGAAATGTAATGGCGCCGAGTGTTCTTCTAGATCCAAACATTGAATGAGGTATGAAAGTAAGGCAGGCGTTGCAAAATGACATTCGATGTTATAAAGAGATATATGCAGATAAAAAGAAGAAAAAAACTGTTGAAACTATGCTGATCAGTTATTTTTCAAAAATACAGTACATACTTCACTTATATTCTTTTGGTATATACATATTGTAATAAAAATCATTTGTACTATATTGACTAGTATTTTTAATTTTTATCATTTTAGTTTCTTTTTTTGCAAGAATTTTGTGTGCATCAATTTATAGTAAACAAACACCTATATATCTTTGCAACTCGATCCATATAATCAAATTGTCAGAATGCATTACATTAAAATACATACTAATACTACCTTGATCAGCGCGGTTTCGCATAGCACGGTATTTTTTTGGCACGAATTAACCATGCTATGTAAGGTATTCCTGTACTCATAAATGAAATAATACCAAAAAAATAAACAAGAAAACAAATACACAAGCATTTTGGTACTCAGTGAACATCTCGACTAAATTCGAACTTTCCTTTCCTTTCTTGGCCTTCAAAGCTGCAAACTTGCGAATCACTTCATCGAAATCAGTGTCTTTTGCCAACTCATTTTCAATTGATAATATTGCAAGATCGGAAAGCCTTGGCTGTCCCATCATAGATTGCAATAGTTCTTTATAAGTTTCAGCTTTGAAAATCTCCTCTCACATGGAGCCATGACACATATTGTCAGAAATAATTTTAGTCTTAGTGAAAGGGTTGGGAGAGAGAGAATCTACGAAGTTCCATTCAGCTATGAATGTCAAAACATCTAATATTGCCCAATCTTTGGCTTCTTCCAGATCAATCTCTGCTGCTTTCAGGTGCCTTCTCAGCCTTGGTATTTCTATTAAAAGTGCACTCTCTGATACCTCATCACTGAAGAAGAGTTATGGACATCTTTAACTCTTCTTCAGTGGCAGATATGAGACTCTTCACTTGAAAAGCCTCGAGCATGCCTGCTACTTCCTTGATGTGATCTAGAGTTCAGAATGAAAGTGATCAATGCACCCAAGCATCGCCCTCTTAATTTTCTTCTTGGAGAGTGAGTCCAGCATCGCTTGTTTGCTCCCCTGCCATCCTCTTCTTGAACCTGGCTCTTCTCTCTCTCTCTCTCTCTCTCTCTCTCTCTCTCTCTCTCTCTCTCTCTCTCTCTCTCTCTCCTTCAATTCCATATTCATCTGATTTTAAAAGTGCCTATTCAATTGCATGCTCCGCTAGGTGATTGCACCTCTCACTTTGTCACAGCCTTGTTGAGAGTTAAGCCCTTAGTCTGCAGGTACTGCTGTAAGATTAACTTCCTGAAGTACGTCACACCAGAAATACAGGTAGCACAGAAAAGTGAAATCACAGACAGCAGGCAAAAGACCTTGTGCCGCACCTCTTGTGTCCAAATTTTCATGTGGATCACAGAGCTTCAATTGCCACCACAAATTTATTGAACTTTTCTTTAACTTGCTTAACTGCAGCATGATGAGCACTCCAGCGTGTTATTGATAGCCTTTTAACTGACATTCCAATATGGTCAATTAACACATCCCATCGATGGGTGGAAGCAGCAAAGAAGGAAAACATTGTCTCGAGAGTTTTTTGTCTCAGTTGCATTTTCAGGCAAAGAGTACTGACCACACAAGTTAAGCAAATGGTCCACATATCCATTAAAAATAGCTTCTTTGTTTTTTCCCTTAAGAATAGGTTGTACACCTTCATGGATTCCAGCCATAGTAGCAGCATTATCGTAACCTTGAGTGCAGCACATCATTATGTCCAGTCCATCATTTTCAAAATTTTTAAGAATGTGAGAACTGAGGTAAGCAGCTTTTTTCCCATTTAAAGGTAAAAATCCTAGAAATACTTCACTTCAACTTTCGTGTTGTTGATTTTTGCATATCTGATCACTTAGGACAATTGGTCAGTATGTGAAATGTCAGGTGTGCTGTCGAACATGGTCCGAAATTACTTTGCAGACTTTATGTCTATGACAAGCATCTCCTTTATATGATTTGCCAGGGCACTTATAAACTCATTCTGAGTTTTTGGTGCAAGATAAGAGACTGATACTTTAAGTTTACGTGTGCTCCGCTTTAATCTCATTAGGTGCTCTTTCAGCACTGGATCATATTTTGAAAGCATCTCAAACTTCTCAAGAAAGCTCCCTTAATTCAATGAAGATTCATCTTCTTTGTGGCCACGGAATGCCGGATTCTGCTTGGCAAGAAACAATGTGATATCAAGCAATCTTCTGTGCAAGATGTCCCTCCACTTTTTCATCTCCATTTCCATCAAAGCAATAGTTTTGGCATCAATGGTTTTGCGCAGCCTAAGTCCTGCTGCCAATGTTTTCCAATTTTCAAGGCAACGTAGGTACTCTTCGGATGTCTCATGGTTATGTACTTTCGGGCTCAGTTTCCACCACATCTGAAGCCCAGTCACAAATTTGGACGTACTATCTGTAGCACTAATGGCAAACAGTCGACAGCAAAAACAGTATAAATTTTCACTGACAAGTGAATAAACCATCCATGACCGCAGAATTTTCTCACCATTTGGCATCACCTTGTAAAACCACTCTTTTGAAAGCTGGTGCACATCTCCCTTTACTTTTGCAATTTTTCCTTGCCGCAACACTGAAAGGCTTTTTTGTTCTGGAAAGAAGCACTTCCCCTTTTGATGATTTCAACCCGGAAATGTTCTCGAACTGGTATCTCCTAGAAAGAAACCACATAAAATCTAAAAAATCTTTCTCCTTAATGTCACTCATCTCATTTACAGCATCATGGCTATAGTCACTTTCAGCACTCTCTTCTGCCTTCAATTCTTCCATTTCCACTCTTTGTTCTTCTGCTTCAAATTCTGCCAATTCCACTCCTTGCTCTTCTGCAGAATGCATGCTTGCATAAGAAGAATCAGCTCTATCAGTTGGAGACTGACAAGCAGCGTCTTTTGATGAACCCTGGCTATCATCCAGTCTTTTGACATATTGAAGCATGGATCCAGCTAGTGTTTTGAGTGATTTATTTCTTGCCTCTTTTGCTTTCCTTTGCTGGCATCCACTGGGCCTCTTTGATTTATGCACTCCTTGTGGCATGATAGAATATCCCTGCACAATAAAAAAAAAAAAAGACAAATTAGCAATATTTAGAAAGAAAAAAAAAATGTAAAATGTAAATCTATTTGATATGTTAGTTATCAAATGTAAATAAAATGTGTCACTATTTTTTTAAACCATAATTCAAACTTAAACCCTGAAAATTTCATTAAAATCAGATTTATATTTGCAAGACAGTAATGTTTTTAAACAAAATTAAAAACAGACTAAAATTTAAAAAAACCCTGAATTTAAGATTTAAGTATATTTCTAAAAATGTATCAAGAAACATTGCATTTCCCACTAATTCATGTTTTAAACTATCTATTTCTCAATTTAGTTATTAAAGAGTTATGTAATCAATAATCGTAATACATGTAAGATTAATACTTGTGATAAATAAAGTTGTAAATTGCTTAAATGTATTTCTTAGATTATATAAATACTAACAACAGAATTGTTTTTAAAATCTTTCTACATTGAATTCTACATGCCTTTTTTGATTTTTTTCCTTCATTTTCTTTATATATACTTTATTCTCAAAAAATTTATTGATATAGGTTCACAAATACTAATTACCACAATATTGTAGCTAAAATACCAGAAAATTTGACAAAGTCAGCGACTATAAAAACACCAGCAGCAATGAAAACAACGGTGTATGCTTATAGAGCATGCAGGCGAAACCACGTGATTTGAAGCGTCCTTGTAATTGGGTAATAATGACAGCTCTGACTGGAGTGCATGTGCATTAGAAGGTACAAAAATAAATTAGCATAGAGTTTTAACCTTGTAGGTATATTGATATAGTAATGACTGATGAGTATAATAAGAAACTATACAGGGAAATAGAGTGGGCCAGTAAATCAGAGAGTCTTATAATGGGGGATTTTAATTTCCCAGATATTGACTGGAATTTTTGGGTTGGTCACTCACACACTAGCAAGGCTTTTGTGGATTTATTGGATGATTGTTTTCTACATCAGCATGTTCGAGAGGCAACTAGAGGGAGTAATACTCTTGATCTGATTCTCAGTAGTGATTCTTCATGCATTAAGAATCTGCAGATACAGGAACCACTAGTTGGCAGTGATCACAGTGTGCTGAAGTGGGATTTACTCAAGGAGGTAACTACCATCAGGGGTAAAGGGAAGGGTTATTGCTTTCGTAAAGGTGACTACGATGGTCTGAGACAGTATTTAAATTCTATACAGTGGGACCAACTGATGATGTTACCAACAGCAAACTCAAAATGGGAAGCATTCAAAGACGTTATCTTGGAAGCTACTAGGCTTTACATACCAACTAAGAAATATTGTTCAAGGTTCAGACCTAAATGGATGTCAGATGAACTAATGAGACATATGGCAGAGAAGAAAAATGCATGGGATACATATAAATTAACATGTGACACAGAAGCCTATGATAGGTATAAGTTGATCTGTAACCAAGTTACAAAGGAGGTTAGGCAGGCGAAGGCAGATTACGAGAAATCTTTGGCAAGGGATGCAAAGAAAACAGCAAGGAGTTCTTTACTTATGTAAACTCTAGAAGGAAGGGGATGAATCAGATTGGTCCACTTGATATCGATGGTTCAGCTCTTCATGATCCTGCTCAGGCAGCTAAGAAACTAAATAAATATTTTGCATCTACATTCACACATGAGCAGTTAGTTATTCAGGAAGGGGAATGCCATAGATGAAGTAAACACTGGCAGTGAACTAGATGATCTTGTAATAATTGAGAGTAAAGTGGAGGAGAAATTGTTGAAGATAAATACAAGGCACCTGGGGTGGATGGGATCTATCCAGTTATATTAAAGGAAGCAGCAAAGCAAGTAAGCAATCCGTTATCCATAATTATGAGAGTTTCCTTGGACTCAGGGGAGGTACCCACAGACTGGAGTTGTGCAAATGTAACCCCAATTCACAAAGGAGGATCAAAGGCTGACACAAGTAATTATAGACCTGTGAGTTTAACTTCTGTTCCAGGAAAATTAATAGAAGCACTGGTTAAAGAAGCACTGCAGGATCATCTTGACAAGAATTCAGTTATAGCTCAGACACAGCATGGTTTTGTTAAGGGAAGGTCTTGCCTGACCAATTTAATTGGATACTATGATGTAGTCACAAAAGAACTGGATGCAGGGAATAACTTTGATATTATATATTTGGATCTTAGAGAGGCTTTTGATACTGTTGCACATGGAACACTGCTTCACAAATTGGAGCAGTGTGGCATTGGGGGAAAATTGTTGCTATGGATAAAGGGATGGTTGAGTGGCAGAAGACAGAGTGGTAATTAATGGACACTGCTCATCACGGACTAATGTTATTAGTGGAGTCCCTCAGAGTTCAGTGTTGGGTCCATTGTTGTTTTCTATATTTATAAATAATATTGATGATGGTATATCAAGATTAATGTCCAAGTTTGCAGACGATACAAAGGTTGGCAGGGTTGTTAAGGACACTACTGACACTATGCTGCTGCAACAGGATCTGGAAAGGTTGAGCAGATGGGCTGAGAGGTGGCAAATGAAGTTTAACATTGACAAATGTAAAGTACTACATATGGGAAACAGCAACCCCAGAGCAATGTATCAACTCTGTGGCCTACACTGACAGTGGTAGAGAATGAAAAGGACCTGGAGGTAATTGTGCAGGCAGATATGAAGTTCTCTGAGCAGTGCAGACGGGCTGCAAGAGTAGCTCATGGTGTCTTATCAGTGATATACAGGAATTTTTCTAGCAGGGATAGGGAGGTGATTATTCCCTTGTATAAGGCAATGGTCAGACTGCACCTTGAGTACTGTATACAGGTCTGGAGGCCTCATTTCAAGAAAGATGTAGAGCTGCTGGAACGAGTACAGAGAAGGGCAACAAGGTTGGTGAACGGAACGAAGGGTTGCTCTTACGAAGAAAGGCTTAAGTTTTGCAAATTACAGTGTCTGGAGAGTAGGCACCGGTGAGGTGATCTGATAAAGATGTACAAAGCATTGAATGGTTTGAGCATGCTCAATGCTGATTTGATACTGCCTCTTGCTCAGAATAATCACCAGAGAGGGCATAAATTCAAATTGAGGAAAGACAGATGTAGGAAAGATGTGCGGAAATTTGCCTTTAGCCAGCAGGTAGTTGGTTGGTGGAAGACTTCCATCCCTTGTTGTGGAAGTTGATAGCCTAAATAAATTTAAGGCTCAGCTGGACAGGTATTTCGAACGAGCAGGGATAGGGAGGTGATTATTCCCTTGTATAAGGCAATGGTCAGACTGCACCTTGAGTACTGTATACAGGTCTGGAGGCCTCATTTCAAGAAAGATGTAGAGCTGCTGGAACGAGTACAGAGAAGGGCAACAAGGTTGGTGAACGGAATGAAGGGTTGCTCTTACGAAGAAAGGCTTAAGTTTTGCAAATTACAGTGTCTGGAGAGTAGGCACCGGTGAGGTGATCTGATAAAGGTGTACAAAGCATTGAATGGTTTGAGCATGCTCAATGCTGATTTGATACTGCCTCTTGCTCAGAATAATCACCAGAGAGGGCATAAATTCAAATTGAGGAAAGACAGATGTAGGAAAGATGTGCGGAAATTTGCCTTTAGCCAGCAGGTAGTTGGTTGGTGGAAGACTTCCATCCCTTGTTGTGGAAGTTGATAGCCTAAATAAATTTAAGGCTCAGCTGGACAGGTATTTCGAATGAACGGAGGGGTGAAGTGGAAGGATTTTTTTTTTTTTTTTGGCTGATGCTGCATAAGCTTGCTTTCTTGCATCGTATGCCTCTACTAATGCTAGTACATGTAAGCTGGCCTTTGCGAAAAATGTTTTTGTGGTTAAAACTAACTACAGGAATATTTTTATAAAAAATAATAAATTTCTACTGAAAACTGCACAAAAATTTTATAGACTGTCATTTTGGTGTCACCTGGTGTGGTCCGCACACCTAGTGATGCCACTGACTTGTGGGTTGGTCATTTGCACACTATCAAGACTTTTGCGGATTTATTGGATGACTGTTTTATACAGAAACATGTTCAAGAGGCAACCAGAGGGAGTAATGCTCTTGATCTGATTATCAGCAGTGAATATTCATGCATTAAGAATTTGCAGATAAAGGAACCACTGGGTGACAGTGGTCAGTGTACTGTTGTGGGATTTATTTAGATGTAACTATCATCAAAGGTAAAGGGAAGGGCTTTTGCTTTCGTAGAGGTGACTACAGTGGTCTCAGACAGTTTTGAAATTGTATACAGTAGTATCAACTGATGACGTTACCAACGGTGAATTCTGAATGGGAAGCCTTCAGTGAATTAATCTTGGAGGCTACTAGGCTTTTCATAAAAGTGGTCTGTGCTTGTTAACAGGAGAGACTGCTTCTACAGGGATGGGATACACTTAAATAGAAAGGGTGCAAGAATATTTGCTGATGCTATCGAGGCAGTGTTAGGTGGGTCAGAAAACTGCTAGCTTGTAGGTATTCACAGACTAAAAGTTTAAGAGTAGGCGCAGGCAGAGGTGAAGGTGATTCTTGCACTACTTCTATTAGAATAAGTAGCGACCTGGAGCAAAAGGTGCTGGGGGGTTTCAGGGATGGATGGCAGTCATCGTGAAACAAGTGGGTATATGGGATGTATTAGGGTAACTAATAATAAGGATAGGTACATGTATACTTGCATGTATACTAATGCTCGAAGTATAGTAAATAAATATGATGAATTTGAAGTGTCGGTCGAGACATGAAAGACGAATATTTGTTGGGATAGCAGACACATGGTGTCACACAGATATAAGGAATGCAGAACTGGAATTTGGTGAGTACAATGTGTACAGAAAAGATAGACAGGGTATGAAGAGAGGAGGAGTTATGCTTTTAGTTAAGAAGCACAAAATGTAAGGAATTGCATCCAGTTGAAATGGGCAACAGTGCAATGTTGAGTCAGTTTGGTGTGACATAAACACTGGGAAAGGGAAAATGAGAGTAGGAGTATGTTATAGTCCTAATGACTCTGATGAGTACAATGAATAATTGTGACGAGAAATAGAGTGGGCCAGTAAATCAGAATGTTTTGAAATGGGGGATTAAAATTTTCCAGATATTGACTGGAATTTCTGGATTGGTCACTTGTATGCTAACAAGACTTTTGTGGATTTATTACAGATTGTTCTTTAGAGTAACATGTTTGGGAGGCAACCAGAGGGAGTAATACTCTTGATCTGATTATCAGTAGTGATTATTCATGCATTAAGAATTTGCAGATAAAAAGACCCAATTAGTGACAGTGATCAGAGTACTGATGTGGGATTTAATTAAACATATAATTACCACCAGGGGTAAATGAAAGGGTTTTTTCTTCCGTAAAGGTGAGTACAGTGGGATCAACTGACGATGTTACCAACAGTAAATTCTAAGTGGAAAGCATTCAATGAATTAATTGTGGATACGATTAAACATTTCATACCTATTAAGAAGTATTGTTCAAGATTTAGGCCTAAATGGTTATCAAATGAACTAATGAGACTCATGATAGACAACCGACCGGGCTAGCGAGGTGAGTAAAGCACCTGCCTGGCAACCCAAAGGTCGCGGGTTCGAATCCCGCCTCGGGCTTGGATCAAAGTACTGCAAAAAACCTGAGGAGGTGCACTATGGCCACAGAAGCCGATGCGCCAATAACTACCAAAAAAAAAAAAAAAAAAAAAAAAAAAAAAGACTCATGACAGAGAAGAAAAATGCATGGAATGCCTATAAATTATCAAGCGACTCAGAAGCCAATGGCAGATATAAACTAGTCTGTAATCAGGTCACAAAGGAGGTTAGGCCGGCGAAGGCAGATTACGAGAAATCTTTGGCAAAAGATGCTAAGGAAAACAGCAAGGATTTCTTTACTTATATAAACTCTAAAAGGAAGGGGATGAATCTGATTGGTCCACTTGATATCAATGGTTCGACTATTGATGATCCTACTCAGATAGCAAACAAACTGAATGAGTATTTTGCATCTAAATTCCCACATGAGGAGTTATTAAGGTTCGAAAAGGACAGAAGGTTATCAAATTGTAGCTGGCTGCTTAATGATTTTGTTATAACTGGGAGCAAAATGGAGGAGAAATTGTTGAAGTTAAACATAAGAAAGGCACCTGGGATGGATTGGATCTATCCAGTTATATTAAAAGAGGCGGCAAAGCAACTAAGCAAACCCTTAGCCATAATTATGAGAGCATCCTTGGACTCAGGGGAGGTCCCCACGGACTGGAGATGTGCAAATGTATCCACAATTCACAAAGGGGATTGAAGGTTGACACGAGTAATTACAGACCAGTTAGTTTAACTTCTGTTCCGGGTAAAATAATGGAGTCGCTGGTTAAAGATGCATTGCAGTATCATCCAGACAAGGCTGCAGAAATAATTCAGACACAGCATGGGTTTGTTAAGGGAAAGTCTTGTCTGACAAATTTGATAGGATATTATGATGTGGTTACAAAGGAACTGGATGCAAAAAAGAATTTTGATATCATATATTTGGATTTCAGGAAAGCTTTTGACACTATTGTGCATGGAAGTCTATTGTACAAATTGGAGCAGAATGGTATTAAGGGTAAGTTGCTACAATGGATAAAAGGATGGTTGAGTATGAGAAAACAGAGGGTGGTAATTAATGGTCTGCTCTTCGTGGACTATTGTTATTAGTAGAGTCGACAGGGATCAATGTTGTGTCCTGTGTTGTTTTGTTTATTTATCAATGATATTGATGAAGGTATATCAGGCTTAGTGTTGAAGTTTATAGATGATACAAAGATTGGCAGGGTTAATGACAGTAATGGCAGTGTGCTACTGCAACAGGATCTAGATAATTTGGGCAGATGGGCTAAGAAGTGGCAACTGAAGTTTAACCTTGACAGATGCAAAGTACTGCATATGGGTAGAAGTAACCCCAGAGAAACATACCAACTGTGTGGTACTACACTTAAGGTTGTAGAAAATGAAAAAGACCTGGGAGTAATTGTGCAGTCAGATATGAAGTTTTCTGAGCAATGCAGACAGGCTGCCAGGGCAGGTCATGGGGTTTTGTCATTGGTATATAGGAATTTTGCTAGCAGGGAAAGGTGGTGGTTGGCTCTCTGTATAAGGCAATGGTCAGGCCAAGCCTTGAGTACTGCGTACAGGTCTGGAGGCCTCATTTTAGGAAGGATGTAGATTTGCTTGAGCGTGTACAGAGAAGGGCAACAAGATTGGTGAGGGGGAATGAAGGGATCCTCTTACCAGAAGAGGCTTAAGTTCTGCAAATTGCAGTGGCTGGAGACTAGACAGCTGTGCGGTGATCTGATTGAGGTGTATAAGGCCTTGAATGGGTTGAGCACGCTGAATTCTGATGGGATCCTTCCACTTGTTCAGATTACGAACCTAAGGGGGCATAATTTCAAATTAAGAAAAGATGGATGTAGAATTGATGTGCGAAAATTTGCCTTTAGCCAGCGGGTGATTAATTGAATGGGCTGAGCACGCTGAATTCTGATGGGATCCTTCCACTTGTTCAGATTACGAACCTAAGGGGGCATAATTTCAAATTAAGAAAAGACGGATGTAGAATTGATGTGCGGAAATTTGCCTTTAGCCAGCGGGTGATTAATTGCTGGAACAAACTTCCATCTGTCATTGGGGAAGTTGATAGGTTAAATAAATTTAAGGAGGAACTGGACAGGCATTTGGAGGGAATGGTGTGACCCCCCCCCCCCCCGCTGATGCTGCCTAAGCTCATACACTTGATTTCTTGTGACAGGGGTTATAGTAGTAGTGACATGCCCTACTACTACTACTACTACTACTACTACTACTATAACCCCATGGGGCTCACATCTGGTGAGTTTGCTTGGTAAACCCAGGGTCCTGAGCTGGATATCATCATTCTTCTCTTTCTTTGTGATTCCTTTCTACTTCTGACTCTCTCTCTCTCTCTCTCTCTCTCTCTCTCTCTCTCTCTCTCTCTCTCTCTCTCTCTCTCTCTCTCTCTCTCTCTCTCTCTCACACACTCTCATGGTAACTTGGGAATTTCTTTTTTTTTTTTTTTCTGGCTGGAGCAGCATACACTTCCTTTTTCATCATTGCCCTGTAGTTTATAAGTAAATCTGCAAATCTGTTCTTAACATCATTAGTACCAACGTGTACATCACCTTTTGTACCCTTAAATACTAATACTAAAATCATTCAGCATTCAGCTCCCAGTTATATACTTCTAGTATTATACTTTTTACTTTTCTGGTAATACTTTTTGATGCATGAATGTATTTAACAAATTATTTATTGTTTTCCAACAACCAGAACTGAATTGTCAATAGTTGTGCCAATTTTTTTTCCAAATTCAGAAATTATTTACAAGACCAGTTAGTTTTAATGGTGCTAGATATATTGTTTCAATTTCTATTGAATTATTTTGTAAAATTAGGTTTGCAACATAAGGTAATGCATATAATGTCATTTTTTGTTATATATATATTATTTAGTTTCTTTGATGGAACTCCTGTTGGTCGTATTCTTAATAGATTCTCTGCTGACATAAATACTATTGATAAGGTATGTGATGGTTTCACCTTTTTTAAGTTCTGTTTTTATAATCACTTCAGATTATTCAAGATATGCATTTTTGGTGTTAATAAATGTAAAATATTAAACTAGATGTTTTGAAGAAATATTCCAACAATATCTTAGCATAATGACGAACCTCGAAAATCTGGCAATCTTGGGATCTTGAATTTAAACTAGATGTTTTGAAGAAATATTCCAACAATATCTTAGCATAATGACGAACCTCGAAAATCTGGCAATCTTGGGATCTTGAAGTTCATCGTATTTTTGATGGTTACGTCATACTCATCCACTTATTAAAAAATAATTAATTAATTTAAAAAATACTTCATATTTATGCAGTATTTCTTGAAATGAAATTGCACATAGTATTGTATAGTTTATCTTACATCAAGAGATAAGTACACAGATTATTCAATTAAAACACATTCACTGTCTGAGTTCTGATTGGTATGAAGGGAAATGGGCACATGTGTGCTTAAACCAACACACCGACATGCTATTATATGAGACTTACTTTGTTTTGTTTGTTATTTATTACAGATATGCCTCATTTTTCATATGGCATAATTTCAAATAGTGAATCCGAAATGGATCGTCATGCAACAATTCAATTTTTTATTGCTGAAGGGCAAGAATCACAAGAAATTAATAACATAATAACACTCAGTATTGGCTGAGTGTGTGTGTGTTGCTGATCAAAAAAGTGCCTGTCAAGAAAGTTTTGAAAAGAAAGAAAAAGTAAGAAATTTAAAAGAACAACTTATGGCTTTCAAGGCAGTGGTAACAACACATTGTACAGAACTTTCTCAACTACTGAACATTAGCATAGGAAGTTTCCAGTTTATTATTTAATATTAGTACTGACAGAATGATGCAAGGAAGCAAGCTAATACAACATGCACAAAAAGAAAAAAGATTCATTTCATTTGCCTATCTGTTCTAATAATTTATCCAATCATTAAAAAAGGAGTGAGGATTTTTATTTGACAGCAGCAGTCCTGAACTTACATCTGTTTTTAGAAATTACATTGTTATTCACAAGTCAACCTAAAATTCCTAATTTAGTCACACATAAGAATTATAACACAGCTATAACATTGATTATCAAACTAATTAATGTTTCTTGAAATGTATTCAAACTATCTACTTCCACAAGAGAATATTTTATTAACTTTCATCCAGTATTAGTTTATTCCAACAATTAGTTACTGTCTGAGTAACTAATCCGAGTAACTAACTTATGTACCCTTGGATGTGTGTTTACCCAAGGGGACATAAGCATGACCTTGGTGTTTAGGTTACTCAACCCTTTTAATACCTTAAATACACTTCGACTATGCTACCATGCTGATGCCCAGTTTTCAGATGCTAAAATGTATAGAACTGTGGCCTTTCTTGGTAAGAGCCCCTTTTTTTTTTTTTTTTTTTCCCCCATGAACTTATTCTGTTGTTCTTCTTGCCCTTTCCAGCAGATCTAGACCTTTCTAAAATGAGGTTTCCACAACATCTGTATGCAGTATTCAAGATGTGATTTAACCTTTGCTTTATACAATGAAATAGTTAACTTTCTATCCCTCTTAGCAGAGTTCCTATATAACACTGACAGAGCTCCATGAGCACTCCTGGCAGCCTGCACTAGAATTCACGTTAGACTGTATAGTTATGCCTAGGTGTTTTTTATTATCAGCTACTTTTAATTTGGTGCTATGCTAATCAATTCATAACCAATCTTATAGTAATTGAAACACATTTTAATTACTGTAACATTGTCATTTTGTAAAATCACATGATTTTACATATTATAATTATGTAAAACCATGTGATTTTACATAATCCAAGATTACCAAATGAAGAAGAGAAGAACTTTTGAATAGATAATCATTTAAGCACTAGTTCAGCTATGAAAAAGAGAACAATGACTTTTTTGAATTAGATTGTGACAAGAAATGAGTCTCTGTGCTAACATTTTGAACTGGTTTCTGGTACATAGTGGAAGCATTCTTGCTCTCCAAGAGGTAAAAAAAAATTCTTGATTGTCAGTTTTCATAGAAAAAGTTAGCTTAGAATAATGAAACTTTGAACCACTTCCTCCTTATCATTATTATGGTACAACTGTGAAGGGAACATCCTGCTTTGAGATGATGCACATTACTTCTATGCCATGTATTCATGACTTGAATAGACTAAAATACCACACATATAGGCACCTCCGTAGCCAGGTGGGCAGGAGTGTGTAGCACACGCTTCTTGATCAGACCGGGGTTAGGGTCCGTAACCACCAAATACTGGGTATGTGAAAAGGTCAGGAAATGACCACCGCTTATAACCGGAGCAATATGCCCTTAGTTGCTAATGCTCCTAAAAGCCAAATAACAACAACAATAACCACACATATAGTACAGGTTTATCATGCTCTGATTATTCCTTTTTTTTTTTTTTTATGTGAACTCCAAACACGAGAGGTATTAGAACCTATAGTACTCAGTACTATGCTTGGGTTGGAGGTTGAGAAGATGAAAGAAGATATTTGTTGACATTGGACTTGAACTTCTGTAGATTGTAATTTTCAGGAAATACATATGAAGGAAGGTTGTTCCAGAAAACGGCAGTTGAAGGAATAAATGAGGAAGATGAAAAGTTGGTTCTGTGGGTTTGAAGTTGGACAGTAAATGGATGTTGGCTGGTGGCGGCACGTGTTCGGACTGTTTTGAAAGAGAGGGCGGGAATTATAGAAGCCAATTCAGAAGAACAGTGCCCAAGGAAGTATCTGTAGAAGAGGCATGCAGCAGAAACAGTACGTCTTTGAGAAAGCAAGTGGAGAGACTCTGTTAGAGATGAATCATTAATTAACCTAACTGCCCTCTTCTGAATGGAATCAAGAAGCCTGAGAGAGGTTTTGGGGGCACCAGCCCAGATGTGGGAACAATATTCCATGGCAAGGCGGATTTGTGATTTATACAGAGTGAGCAGCTGTTTGGAAGAAAAGTAACGCAGAGAGCGAAAGAGAAAACAAAGTTATTTAGATGCAGAGGAAGCAATATTTGTAATGTGCTTGTGCCAAGAGAGATTAGAAGTCAGGGTAATCCCCAAAAGAGATATATCATTTTGCCTAGAAATCAGAGTGTCACTAAAGATAAGCATAGGAGCAGAAGAAGAATCCTTTTTGCGAGATGTGACAAGACTGAGTTTTATAAGGGTTGAAATCAACTAAGTTGTCTTTGCCCCACTGGAGAATTACCTGAAGATCGGCATTTAAGGAATTGGTAGCAGATTTTCGAGAAGTTGAAGCTGACTGAGCTGGACAAGGTTTCTCAAAATGGAAAGTGGAATGCAATGTGCTATCATCAGCAAAACTATGGATAGGATTTCCAGTCAATGGAAGAAGGTCATTAATATACAAGAGGAAAAGAGTGGGGGAAAGAACTGAACCTTGAGCGACACCGGCATTAGTGGAGAAGTTAGAAGACAGAGGGCCATCTACCATCACCCTTAGTGAGCTATCAGAGAGAAAACTGGATAACCAATTACTAAAAACAGTTGGCAAACCATAAGATGGAAGCTTGTTTAGAAGACCTTTAGGTCAAACACGATCAAAAGCCTTTGAGATGTCAAGAGCAACTACTTGTGTTTCACCAAACCTTTCCATTGAATTAGTCCATAAATGGGTAACATAAGCCAGAATCCATACTGGCGATCATTGATCATCCGGAAGATTTCTAGGTAGTTTAAGAGTTGGCGGTTAATTGATTTCTCCATTACTTTAGAAAGAGTAGAAGTAATTGCAATGGGACAATAATTGGATGGGAGGGATTTGTCACCCTTTTTAGGAACTGGCTGGATATGAGCAAATTTCCAAGCAGAAGGAAAAACACCCTTGGAATAAAAAAGTCAAAAGAGGTGGCAAAGAATAGGAGTAAGTTCAGGAGCACAGGATTTGAGAACAAGTGGAGAAATACCATCAGGACCTGGAGCTTTCTTAGCATCAAGATTCATCAAAATCCTTCTGATATCCTTTTAACGGAAGAACACAGGAAGCATTGAATGGAGCGTGTTGGGAATGGTGGGAGGTGTTTTACCAAGATTATTAATACATGAGCTGGAAGAAAAATGGGATGCTAGCAGGTCAGCTTTATCCTTGGCTGAAGTGACAACAGAACCATCTGGTTTCGACAGTGGTGCGAGCAGAGATGGGCAAAAGTTGCAGCCAATATGACCAGAATGCTCGGCTACCATTAGGAAAAAAAGCAAGTTTTCTACTCTTAGCCTGTTCAAACTCTAGTTTGGACTGATTAACAACTACTTTACAATTGTTGCGAGCTTTGGTGTAGGCAGAAAATGAAACTGAAGAATTAGAAAAAAGCCAATTACGATATGCAACAATCTTCTCTTGAACAGCCTTAGCACATTTATTGGAAAACCAAGGTTTAGATAAAGGATGAGATTTTAAAGTGGAGTGTGGGATAAAGGATTCCATCCCTGCAAGAATAATTTCACTGACACAATCTGAGCAAACATTGACATCAGAAGTTTTGAAACAGTAATCTGACCAAATAAAAGAAGAAAAGAAGTCTCGCAGGTCATCCCATTTTGCATTCTTGTAATGCCAAACAACATGAGGTTGGGAATAGTCATGAGATAATAGTTCCACTGGAGAAGAGACAATCAACAAGTTGTGATCTGAAGTGCCTAAAGGACCTCTCACTTCGACCGTGTACTTAGAAGGGTTGTTTGTGAGAAAAAGATCAAGCGTATTGGCTGTCCGGTATTCTTGTAGGTAAATGAACAATCTGTGCTAGGTCATTAGTAATTCCAAAAGCCTCAGCATCTCGACCTGCTGGGTTGGTGTGACTAGAAAACGGAAGCCAGCTGGAGTTGTGAACATTAAAATCACCAAGGAAAATTACCTCACCGTTAGGAAAGTTGGACTGGAGAAAGTCAAGTTGCAAAGAGAGGAAGTCAAAGAGCTCCAAGTGTTTTTTGGAGTTGGGGGAACGGTAGAGACAACAGATGAATTTGACAAAATGAGGTAGAGAGATTTTAAGTCAGAGAAGATCAAAAAGAGGAGATTCCAAATTACCAAGTCTCTGTCAGGGAATATCGTAGTGGACATATGCACAAGTACCACCTTTGAGGTGAAAGGAATCATACAGCGAATAATTTGGGCATCTCAGATGAGCAGTAGTTGAATCAACTGATAACTAAGATTCTGTTAGAAAAAGTACATAGGGTTTGGCAGACTGCAAGTGGAAATGGACATTGTTAAGATTAGAATTGAGAATACGTATATTTGTGAAATGAATTAGGAAGTGCTTGGGAGGTTTAGATCTTTTCACAGATAAGCTTGCTCTATTAGTTTGACAATTCATGGTGTATTCAATAGTAAGAAAAAGTGGGTGGGACATGCTGTATGAAGTAATGAAATTTTTGGGTATGCCGTTCACGTGGTAAGAATATACCCGGATTCTTGACATAACGTAGTCTCGACAATGCTTCCCGCATGCACACTACTCGGACTCCCTCCAGTCACTATCTGGCAGAATAGAGGTAGCAAGATTATACACTAGCTGATGCAGAAGCCTCCTAGAGAGTTACCAATAGGTTCGGTCCAGTGTACTAACTAGCAGCCAGTCTGTGAACACCGTTTTAGAGCTGTACTCTCGAAATGTAAGGAATATTGGATCTCGCCATGACGTTCATCATAACCTCAAAAGTCATCAATCATACTGCATGATGGAAGAGATAGGGAAGGGTTGACCGGAACTTAGCTCTAGAGACTAAACATGGGTTCCACCACTTCAAGCCTCCAATAAGCAAAGTGGTGGTGTTTCACCGTTTGATGAGAGTCAACTACCACCAATACTGCCTGGTATCATAGAGGGGGTGGCATTCCTCCATGTGGTGTGGGCACCACACCTTGACCTCTGTTTACGTTGGTTCACATGTTCTTGTGCATGGAGGTTATACCCAGGATTACTAAAAGTCCCACCATTGTGAAGGTGCAAGCAGAGGATTTGGCTGTCACAGACCGTCCGGACTTCGCCGAAATTGGGTCCACTTGATTTGAGTGTCACCCAAATATCAGTTCCATCAACGTTTTAGACTCCCAGGTAACAAGTACAGCTTGTCTGGCATATCTGAGAGAATGTCTGTGACACCCTCAAGGACTTAGTACAATTATTGCTGTTAATGAGAGGTTATTTCCCTATGTCATTAATATTACTTATAAAACTTCCTCTGGATTTCGTTTATCAATTTATCATATCCTAGAGACATAGGAATGTACTTTTGATATTAAATAGGGGAGTATCTGTATCAAATATTTTTTCTCTTCCCTTGTTGTCTATGTTAGTCTTTCATTCAAAAGTTATTCAGTATTATGTTTTAAATCTCATGTATCAGTTTGGTTTGGCAACTAGTTGGCCACAGGCTCTTTTTGCAGCGCATGGAATAGTTAACTGATAAACTAAAATACTGCTTGTCTATGAATTTAGAAACATAGAGAAAGAAGTAAGAGAAACGAGGTGACTACGGTAGCTGAGACATGGCTTTAGCTTTTTAACCCATGGAGTAAGAAACACAGCTCTGTTTCGAAGTCTGTGTCATCACCAACAGCAAAAAAACCAAAAGTTGTGGCATCTAAAGGGTAAGGTTTTGGTCTTTTTTTTTTTTTTTTTTTTTTGACATTCAAAGAAAGGTTTACCACAATGTTTCTCAAACTGCATTCTGCAGAACACTGGTATTTCATGAAAACACGTAATTAATATTTTTAACATAATTTTTTTTGGTTATTAATATTCTGGAATAGACTAATAATCAAATTGACCATGGAACACTTTATTTTGCATAGCGAAGTATGTAGACATCATGATATCTATGAAAAAGAAGCAATGTAGTGATCTAATATGCCATTCCTATGCAATTTAGCCTGGAGTACACGGGTTGAGGAAGAGGGGGATGCACTTCTTTATTAGACCGGGGTTCGAGCCCGTGGCCACCAATTACGGAGTATGCAGAAAGGTCAGGAAATGACTACTGCATATCCCCTGAGCAATATGGCCTTAGTTGCTAATGCTCCTAAAAACCAAATAACAAACAACAAACAGAGGAAAGCGAACCGATATCATAACTAAACTCACTTCCTTGAATAAATTTTTTTTGATAATTATCAGAATTTCGAAATATTATTATTAAAATAAATGACCATGGATATGTGGTTGAAAAAAGGAACTTTAAAATGAGAAGCAAAGTACTTCTAGTATGGCAACTGTAGCTGATGAAAACAAACACAATATTGTCATACTTCAAAGTGAGGATGAACTTGGGTCCTTGAGGTTGTTGCAGACATTCTCTCAAATATGCCCGATAAGCTGTACTTGCTACATAGGAGTCTAAAATGCTGATGGAACTGATATTCGGGTGACACTCAAGTCAAGTGGACCCAATTTCGGCAAAGTCCAGACTGTCTGTGACAGCCAAATCCTCTGCTTGCACCTTCTCGATAGTGGGGCTGTTAGTAATCCTGGGTATAACCCCCATGCGCAAGTACACTGTGGGTGACCACCCAGGTGTGAACCAATGTAAGCAGGGGTCGAGGTGTGGTGCCCACACCACACGGAGGAATGCCGCCCTTCTGTGTTACCAGGAAATACTAGGTGGTAGATGACTCTCATCAACCGGTGCAATACCACCACTTTGCTTATTGGAGGGTTGAAATGGTGGAACCCATGTTTAGTTTCCAGAGCTAAGTTCTGGTCAACGCTTCCCCATCTCTTCCATCACTTCTTGATTAGACTGGGGTTTCGAGCCCGTCACCACCAAATACGGAGGATGCGGAAAGGTCAAGGGAATGATCACAGCATATTCCCGGAGCAATATGGCCTTAGTTGCTAATGCTTCTAAAAACCAAATAACAAACAATCTCTTCTATCATGGAGTAGGATTAATGTCTTTGAGGTTAGGATGAACACCGTGGCGAGATAGATCCTTCCTTACATTTCAAGAGTACAGCTCTAAAACGGTGTTTGCAGGCCGGATGCTAGTTAGTACACCGGACCAAGCCTATTGATAACTCTCTAGAAGGCTTCCGGATCAGATACCTTGCTACCTCTACTCTGCCAGATAATGACTGGAGGGAGTTCGAGTAGAGGGGAGTGTACAGCATTGTCGAGGCCACGATATGATTGGTGAGTATGGACTTGGCACACCCAAGGCCCTGAGCTGGATATCATCATTCTTCTCTTTCTGGGTGATTCCCTTCTACTTCTGACTCTTGTTTTGTCTCTCTCTCTCTCTCTCTCTCTTAGGGTAATTCTTCAGACTAGTGCAGCATAAGCCCCATGCTTCCTTGTACTATGTGGCTATTAATAATAATGTCAAGGATTTAGGTATATTCTTACCATGTGTATGCCATATCCAAAAATTTCATTACTTCAATAGCTTTGCGGCCAATAGCTTTGGCAAGAGAAGAGAATGCTCGGCTACCAAAAGGGCTGTTTCATATCATCTAAGTTTCTTGCGACGACCTATTAACTGGTTAAAATAAATTTATTAAAATAAAAATGATATATACATAAGATAAAACAGAAATAAAATAAGATAAAACAGAAATAAAATACGATAAGATAAAAGAGTTAAAAAATAATATAATAAAAACATTAAAATACATAGTAGCTTTAGAAGCGAAGTGCCTCTTCATCAGCCAGTCTGTGAATCGTGTACTTCAGTATATATTGATGGTCACAATAGCAGAAGTCAGCTGGGCATGATCATGTATCACGAGTCTGGTGTTGGTAAAGTAGAATTATGTACACGTGATTATCGCCAGCACTCATTGCACTGCAATACAGTACATTCTATAATAGGGTGTAAGTGTACTCTCCTCATCCGATTCATAGTACTATTATTGTTGGCTAGGTGTAGTGCTTCAAGCCATGAGCGCTGGCTGTAATCACGTGAATACTCGACGATTTCAATATCCCATCGGGGATCACGATTGTCCTGCTCAACCCAATAATGTTTGGCAACTGCGGAGGGTTCAAAATTAGCGGTTTGTGGAGCCACCTCATGCACATAAAGCCCATCTTTCAATCTTCTACCAGACACCTACATACGCAGCATTTTCTGTGTATTTTTAAAGATTTTATTATTTCTGAGAGCAAGGTTATGGTCTCCTTTGATGTGGTTAATCTGTTCACTTCTGTTCCTGATAACAGGCTATTGTCTGCACGAGACGTCTTTTGAGCAGGGATATCACATTGGGAGATAGAACCTCACACTCTACAAATGATATTTGTACTGCTCTCAATTTGTGTTCAACAGGGGGGTTGTGATCATGTGTTCAATGACTCTCTGTTTCGCCAAATACAGGGCACAGCTTTAGGTGCCCCTGTTAGTCCTATCGTAGCAATATTGCCAAGGAGGAACTTGTGAGTCAAATTTTATTGAACTTACCTATTCCTATCACTCTCTGGTGTTGTTTTGTTGACAATATTTTTGCAGTTGCATCCCGGGGATCAGAATCTGGGCTACTGGAATATCTCAATTCCCTGTCGCCCGTCATTCAGTTTATGATTGAACTAGAGGTTGATAATACCCTTCCTTTTTGGATGTGTTAATCCAAGGCGTGGATTTGTGTTTAGTAACTTCCGTTTTTAGGAAGCCAATGTGCACAGGCCAATTTACCAATTATGGTTCTGCGCAAACCCCTGGTGATTTACGTAGCACTGCTCGTACTTTATTCTCCCGTGATTGGATGCACTCTAGTTCGACTGGTGACAGGCAAGTGAAGATTTCTAAAATTAGGGTGGAGCTTTCACATTGCGGCTCATGTTCCGCCTCATGTTCTAGATAGATGTGAGCTACAGGCTCACAAATTTGTTACAAAATCTAACCCACTTCGCATCAATCAATTTATCTCTACAGTCTACATCCCCTATTATCCAGGCGTCTCGGAACGTCTTGTTAGGATTTTGCGTCTCCATCATATACAATGTGTGCAACTTCCAGGGAGAAAATTACAATCTATTATTTCTAAGGTGAACAGGTGAAACACCTGTTCCTCCTTTCTTACGGAGTGGTTCCGTATACCATATTACATGTCCGGATCGTGGGGGTGTTATGTAGGTGAATCTGGTAGAAAATTGAAAGATCGGGTTTCTGAGCATGAGGTGGCTCTGTGAACCACTAATTTTGAACACTGTGCAGTCGCCGACATTATTGGGTTGAGCAGCACAATCTTGATCCCCAACTGGATATTGAAATCGTCAACTATTCACGTGATTACCGTCAGCGCTCGTGGCTTGAAGCACTACACATAGCCACCAGCTACCGATAATAGTACTATGAATCGGCTGAGGGGAGTACACTTACACTGTTATAGAATGTACTGTATTGCAGGGAATGAGCGCTGGCAGTCATCAAGGGTACATAATTCTGCTTTACCGACACCAGACTCATGATACATGAATATGCCCAACTGACTTGTGCTATTGTAACCATCAATATATACTGAAGTACACGATTCACAGACTGGCTGATGAAGAGGCACTTAAAGCTACTATGTATTTTAATGCTTTTATTAGATTATTTTTTAACTCTTTTATCTTATCATATTTTATTTCTGTTTTATCTTATGTATATATAATTTTTATTTTAATAAATTTATTTTAACCAGTTAATCGGTCGTTGCAAGAAACTTAGATGATATGAAACAGCCCTTATGGTAGCCGAGCATTCTCGTCTCTTGCCAAAGCTATTGGCCGCAACTTCTGTTCTTCACTGCTCCCACCTCTGACAAAACCTGATGGTTCTATTGTCACTTCAGCCAAGGACAAAGCTGACCTGCTAGCATCCCATTTTTCTTCCAACTCATGTATTAATGATCTTGTAAAACACAGCCCACCATTTCCAACCACTCCCACCATTCTCAACACACTCCATTCAATGCATCCTGTGGTCTTCCTTCAAAAGGATGATAGAAGGATTTTGACGAATCTTGATGCTAAGGAAGGTCCAGGTCATGATGATATTTCTCCACTTGTTCTCAAAACCTGTGCTCCTGAATCTCTGACCCCCATCTGTGATGGGGTCAGTGGTTAATGAAATTTTGCAGAATCATCTGGACAGGAATTGCAGTAAGGAAATAACAGTATGGATTTCTTCAAGGGAGATTCTGTCTGACCAGTCTGATTAACTACTATGGCACAGTAACAAAGGAACTCGATACAGAAAATAATTTTGACAACTTATACTTAGATTTTGGTAAACCTTTTGGCATTGCTCCTCATGCAAGACTATTGTACAAATTGGAGCAGTGTGGCATTAAGGGCAGGTTAATGCTATGGACAAATGGCTGAGTTGCAGAAGATAGAAGGCTCTTCTTGGAGTAATGTTATTATTGAAGTTCCTCAGGATTCAGTGATGGCCCCTCGTTCTTTTCACTATTTATTATTGATATCAATATCATTTATTACTGAAATTGATGAAAGCATATGATGCTTATTGTCTAAGTTGCAGATGATACAAACATTGGCAGGGTGATTAATGACAGCCATCAATGTGTACTACTGCAACAAAAGGTAAAAAAGTATGAACTGAGGTTTAACATTGGTAAATGTAAGGTACTGCACATGAGCAGCAGTAATTCCAGAATAATATACCAGTTAGGTGGATACCACTCTCAAGATGGTGTTGAACAAAAGAGACTTACGGATAATTGTGTGGTCCACCATGACGGTCTCTGAGCAGTGCAGACAACTGCCAGAACAGCTCATGGAGTTCTGTCAGTGATATGCAGGTACCTTGCTAGTAATAGAAACAAGAAGGTGATTATTCTGTTGCATAAGAGAATAATTAAGCCACATCATTAGTACTATATACAGGTATGAACACCTCATTTTAAGAAAGATGTGAATTTTTTAGAACAGGTGCAGAGAAGAGCACCCACATTACTCAAGAAGACAAAAAGGGTATTTTTCATAAAAGACTTCAGTTCTGCATGACTTGGAAACTAGCAACTGTGAGGAAACTTGGTTGAAATGTTTGTCTTTAAATGGATTTAGTAAACTAAATGCTAATAACATTCTTACTCTTTTTTTTTTTTTTTTTCTGGCAACATATATAAGAGGATATGTACTGAAATTGAAAAGTATAACTACAGGACAGATGTATGGAAATTTATTTGAGCCAGAGAGTAATTGTTTGTTAGAACAACCTTCCATCTAGTGTCTTGGAAGTGAATAGTTTGAATAAATTTGAGAAAGAATTATTTTCTTATTATTAGGATTTATTCCGTTATTACGACAGTTCTCCTCAACCTAATCAAAATGTCATTCCTTTATTCTTTTTTCCCATTTTCTTCTATCTTCCAATCTCCATCCACCTGTTCTCTTCTATTCATAGTTGCTTTCACAACCTTTATTCACATCCTTGGGCTTCTTCTCTTTTTCCTTCTCCATGGCATCCATTTAATGGCTCCTTTGGGCAATCTGTTCATCCTCCATTCTCTTCACTTGACCAAACCACTCCAATCTTTTCTCTTGTACTTTATCAATGATGATTTTTTGGATGTTCATTATATTCCTTAGGGTGCCTCTGTAGCCAGGTGGGCAGGAGCAGCAGTGCATTGCACACACTTGTTGATTAGACCGGGGTTTGAGCCCGTGACTATCAAATATGGAGGATGCGGAAAGGTCAGGGAATGACCACCGCATATCCCCGGAGCAATAGGGCCTTAGTTGCTAATGCTACTAAAAACCAAATAATAACAATAACAATATTCCTTAGTACATTATTTCTAACTTTTTCGGTCCTAAACTTTCTTGCCAATCTTCGCCAGAAATCCATCTCAACAGCCAATAGTTTATTTTTTTGTCTTTCATTTAAGATCCCAGTCTCACATCCATATAATAAAACACGTCGTAAAATTGCATTATATATTTGATGTTTAGTTTTATTAATAATATTTTTATTCTATAGCACAAAATCGAGCATTCCTATGACCTTTCTACCCAGTCTTCTCTCAATTTCCTGTGCAGATAATCCATCAGCCTGAATAATTGCACCCAAGTATTTAAATTGCTGTACAGTTTTTCACCTGTATTCCATCTAAATCCAGAACATCCTCACTTCGATTGTTGTACTCTGTCTTATTAAAATTTATTGTAAGTCCTCATGTTTTATATTCTTCTAATAACTTTCTGCCCATGTAATTTGCATCATCATCCTGTATTACCATGACTTGGTAGTCTGCAAAGGTAGATTGTAAAAGTGCTTATTTTGATCAAAAGAATTGAACTGCACTTCTGTGAAATGGTCTTAGAAAAACTTCCAGATATAGCTTAAACAAATTAGGTGACAAACAGCATCCCTGAACGAATTTTAAAACAGCAGATATTGTTCTTGTAGATTCTTCTAATTATATCAATAGAAAGAGTTATTCAAATTATTAGAGGAGGACAGATAAGGTATGATTTTTTTTTTTTTTTAATGATGCTGTATAATTGTTTTTTTTTTTTTTAATGATGCTTACTTCCTTTAATCATCTGCCACCACACTAATATTTGAGTTGTAATTCAATATTAGCCTTTGATTATCATACTATAGAAGATGTAGTAATAGATAAATCATGAAAATGCACAATATGGCCCAGGAGACCTTGTGCCAAAAATCCTGAAAAACAACAACAACAACAAACTGTAGAGGAAATTATTAAGGAAATATTCAATATCAAGAGAGTGATACAGTTTATATGGTCTCCACTATGCATGCAACTGTTTATCCTCTAAGTGATCGTAACAAAGATTGTATTTGCTTGTTCCACAAGGACCCAGTAGTAGTCCTTGAAATCCTGAACATCTTGCTTTTCAGGCTGCTACATGTTCCAATAGAATCAGTGCAAGAATGCCTCAATCTTCTGCCTGCGGCTGCTGTTATACTGAGTCTGTATTCCCCAACTTAATATGTTAAGTGGTTTTCCAACCCACCTTACATATATTTCCACGATGTAAGGTATATTGATGTCATGCGGCACCAGGGGTTCCCCCCATCTCCGCACTGCTTTTATTGTGGGTATACCAGTTTGCTGGGAATGCGAGAGGTTTAAAAGTGTATGGGTATTGTACGTGTGTCATGACGTGTACCGTTGTTCGTCTGGTCATTTAGCCACTGAACCCCTGCTGGAGTGCAACGTCCCCCCCCCCTTCCCGTGGAGGTAGACCAGGAACCCAGAACACTTAATTACTCTGGCAGGTTCTGCCGCTTAGTTTCCTGAGATTTCGCCAGCTAAAACCTAAAAAAAAGAAAAAAGTATGTGTATATGCACATGTATATACTCATTTCGCTTGTTTTCATACAGCATACGTTGTATGCCCGTACACATCGCTGGTGGGTTTCATGTTATGTAGATGGATAGTATTAGTATTAGTAATGGCCGGATGGTGCAAGTAAGCCTAAAAAAAAAAAAAAAAAACCAAATAGAACAATGATAAAAAAATATATATAAGTAATAATAATTAATAAAAGAAAAGGAAATTAAACCTATCATCCTATGTGCTTCCCTGACCCGAAGGTACTATCCAGATGACCTTTGAATTTCCCCCGACTGTCAGTCTCTACCACCCATGTAGACAACTTATTCCAATAATTAATAACTCGCTGGCTAAAATAAAACTTCCTGCAGTTCAATATAAACATTTTCCCCCATAACTTGAATTTATGTCCCCTAGTTCTAGCATCATTTATAATCTTGAAAATTTCATCCTCATTCATTTTACTGATGCCTCTCAGAGCCTTAAACACCTCAATCAAATCTCCTCTTAAGTTGTCTAGTTTCCAAACTCTGCAACCCACATATTCAAAGTCTTTCTTCATAAGGACGCCCTTTTGCCGATCTCACCAGGCGAGTTACCCGTCTTTGCACCCTTTCAAGAAGCTCGATGTCTTTCTTTACGTGCGGTCTTCATACTTGAACACAGTATTCCAAGTGTGGTCTAACAAAAGCCTTCTATAATGGGATTATCACGTCCCTATCTCTACTTGCAAAAGTTCGATAGGTCATCGATAGGACACCATGGGCCTTCCTTGCAACCTGTTTACAATGCTCAGAGAATTTCATGTCTGACCGTATCATAACACCCAAGTCCCTTTCCTCCAGTACTGGGTTTAGTTGAACTCCACCAAGTGAATAAGTTATTTTGGGATTACTGTTTCCCAGGTGTAATACCTTACACTTCGTTGGATTAAAGTATAGCTGCCATTTTCGTGACCATTCCTGACATCTATTTAGGTCTCTCTGAAGAAGCTCATCTTGACAGTAATCATTAACTACGCTACCAATTTTAATATCATCGGCAAATTTAGACATCACGCCCTCTATCCCTTCATCAATGTCGTTTATGAAAATTAAAAACAACAGTGGTCCTAATATTGATGCTTGGGGAACCCCACTTCTTACATCAACCCAATCTGAGGAATAGCCATTTATCACAAACCTCTGCCTCCTGCCCTGAAGCCATCCTGCTATCCATCTAAGGATTTTCCCAGTGATTCCAACCTGTTCCAGCTTATAAAGCAACTGCTCATATGGGACTGAGTCAAAAGCTTTGCTGAAATCTATATAAATAATGTCGAATTTATTCCCTAAATCCAGCTCATGAGTGGCCCTTTCAAAATAGCGAACCAGATTTATTAAACATGATTTTCCCTTTACAAAACCATGCTGAGTATCCTTGAGAATTTCAATTCAATCCAAATGATCCTGAATTCCACCCTTGATCATTGCCTCCATGATTTTCCCTACCACTGAAGTCAGACTGACTGACTCGTTAATTTCCCACATGTATATTCCATCAACTCCAGGAGCCTTACTGGCCTGTAGGCTCGAAAGATTTTTCATTAAATAATCTTGCGAAATTTCAATATCATTAATTACATATTTTTCAACTTCGCTCCCACAATTTCCCATTGCCACAAAAGGTTTTTCATTGGTAAATATCGATGCAAAATAACTGTTGAGTTCATCTGCAACGGCAGCTGGTGTATTTAATACTATCCCCTTTCCCTTACATAAAGGTCTGATCTGGTTTGTCCTGCTCTTCTTGGCATTTATATATATATGAAGAATTCCTTATCCCCCCTCTTTGCTCTGTTTGCTAGTGATTTCTCTTAAACTGCCCTTGCCTGTCGAACCTTTTATGTGGCTCTATTACTGATAATCTTGTAGCTGTTATAGGCTTCAGTACTTTTTATTGCTCTGTAACCTTTCCATGCCACCTTTTTCTGCTCAAGTACTGTGGCAACTTCACTATTCATCCAGTTTGGAACCCACCTCGTGGAGTATTTTTTTAATGGTAAATACGCATTCAAAGCTTCTGTGATTAATGTTTTAAAAGCATACCACAGTTCAAATTTATTCATTCACTGTGCGATATCCACCCAGTTAATAGAGGCCACGTAGTACCTTAAGCCATCGTAATTTCCTTTTCTGAACCCATTCCTTTCCTTTTACTACTGCTACCTCTCCTCATCATCCACCGTAGAACTCCGTGATCACTTCCTCCTACTGGTTCCTCTACTGTCAGCCCTGTTATGTTATCTGATTCATGTGTGATGATGAGGTCTATGATATTCTTTTCTCTAGTACTTTCCCTGACATGTTGATACAAATAACAGTCATCTAATTGATTTAAAAATTTTGTTCCCCATGTCGAGTTTCCTTCCCATTTACTCCAATCAGTTAGAGGCAAATTGCAATCACCCATAATAAGACATTGAAGCTTACTTGCCCATTCCATTTGCATGTAGAGGCTTTCGTCATAATCTTCACAATCACCTGGTCTGTAGATTGTTGATGATTAAGCTTCACACCAGCCAGAAGATAAATAAATTCAATACTGTAAATAAAAACACTTTATTTACAATAAAATAAGTATAAAATATATATTTACAATAAAAATAAAAATATATAAATGACACTGATAAAATTTACTAAAAACTTAGAAATTAAAAGCGATAAAATTTGCTGTAGCTTTCGGAGGCAGCAGTCTCCTTCCTCAGCAGCATATGTCTACTGTGCGGAACATCCTTAAATAGCAGATCTACGCCACACATCAAATGGTTCCACAGTTGGAATTTTCCATTTGTCCACCAGGACCAGAAATGGCTCGGGATCGCGCTAGCTGTAACCGTTCATCACTTCCAAGAATGACGGTTTCCAGGAGTGGGTGTAGATGTACACCCCTATCCCTATTAATAGTATTCCTAGCTGCCCCAATACATAAACTCTCAAGCCATTTACGGTCCCAAAACCCCTGTGCATGATCTGTGATGACAGCATCCTCTTGGGAAATTTGATGTTGTTTTTTCCAGAAATGTTGAGCCACAGCAGACTTCCCATAATTTGCAGACTTTATTGCATCTTTATCCCAGACTTTATCCCAGCCTTGTAGGCCTATTTAGACATGGTCTGTAGATTACTCCTGCTCGCATTATACCTTTGTTTCCAGCTATCTGAATCCGGGCATGTGAAACATCTGAAAAGGTAGAAGTATGGGATCGATAGAGGAGGTGCCTCCAGTTAGTCAGTGAGGCATACCCATTCCTCACCATAGAAGAAAAAGGGGGGGTTCAGGGGAGACAAGGTTTCCCCCTGACGTGGTAGGGTTGGAAAGGAATTGAGTCAGGTGCTCGATTCTGACAACCAACAAGGCTTGATGGCAGCGAAGCTGCATGGTTGAGGTCCGTGTGTCCCTTTTCAGGTTCAGGGTTGAAGTCAGTCACAGAATTGTAGACCATGTCCTTTTATTCTCGTTGGAGGTGTGCAATTTGTTGTGGAAATAATAGCTTGTCCCATTTTATATTATCGTTATGTTGCTTGTTCCATTCTTAGTTACCTTTTGTTACTTGTTCCTCTCCCTTTTTGGTCTAAAAGTGTGCTAGTTGTCTGACGGCACCAATGGTTTCTCCCCATCTCCACATTGTATTCTTTGTGAGTGACAGAGAACTCTGTGGAGGCTAGAGATTTAAAAAGTGTGTTGGGAGTGATCTATTGTGTAGCGTTATGTTCTGTTGTTTCTCTGACAAATAGGGGCCATTGGGCCCTATTGGGTGGGTCCTAGTAGGGGTCGTTGGGCCCCTATTGGGAACCACCGTAGCCCACACTTTGCCAGAAGGAGGCATTTCAGGCACCCCAGTAGATTATTTAAATACTCTGGCAGGCTCCACCACCTAGTTTCCAAGGATTTCAGTGGAAAGGCCTAAAAAAAGGAGGGGGGATGAATACTAGAATTTGGCCAAAAGAGATTTACAAGAAAACGGTAGAATTTAGACGCTGATTAGAATTTGGCAGTATGCATTATTAAGGGGTATACTCGGTCAGTTTAGTGAGAGAAGGGGGGGGGGGGAAGACTGAAGACTGAGGGTAAAACAGAAAGAAGAATAGGGACGATAGAGTAGTCATCCCCAAACAGGTCAGTGGAGACGAGCCCCATCAGGCGAAGTATGGGGGTAAGCAGGGAGGAAAAGGAAACAGAGACCCGTCTCCTCCCTCCCCTACCCGGGGATGAGGTTTTAAAGGAAATCGGGTTAGAGTACCCAGTTCAGATTCCCAATGGAATGTCAGCAGCAAAGCCCGCTGAATGTCATCAGTGATGGTTGTCATGTTCAAGGTGCTCAGTTCTGGTAGGAAGGTCTAGCTTCCCATCCCGCTCTAGGGGGGGGGGATATGTTAGTTGGCAGTGGGGAACCCACCAGGTGAATAGGTGGAAGAGACACACATTTACTTCATTCATAATCTGCATTCTCACTCTACTTGCATCTATTTTTATACTTTTTTTTTTAATATTTTTTTCTTATTTTATATATATATATTATTTTTTTTCACTCATACTCATTCATCTTTTTCTCACACACCATGGGGGATGCAATGATGTGTAATATAAATTTAAATACTAATTAAAACTAGGGTTAGCGTGTACTTAACTGTAACATTTATGGTTTGCGTTCTTTTTCTCACACACTTACACTTCATTCATTTCATTTATTCGACTCTTGCTTTCTGCACTGCCCTCTCTGGGCACCTCAACTTACTGTTGTTCTTCAGCTGTGGTGCAGGCCTAGCCATAAGTTTTTTGCAGGCCAGGGGAGAATGCAGTGATAGTGTTCGTGTTGTTAGTAAATGTTTGTTAGTATTCTTTTTATTCTTTCGGCCAATTACATTTGCTCTTCCACTCATTCCCATTCACTCTCTCTTTCCCTCATTCTAGGTCACTCTTTCTTTCAACAAAACTGCCATTTATTCCCTTTTACCATAATTCTTAGTTCACTCAGTGCCCAGCCTGTTCATTCTGTCTTTCATTCTCTTTCATTCATTCTTCTTTCATTCTACATTGCATCCCTTTGCTACCAGCTTACTGATATTTTTCAGCTAATCTGCTTCCCTGGCTGCCTGTACATCTCCCTCCCCTACGTGGTTACTTATTTGGCACGGGGTCCCAGGTTCCTACACATGGTAGTGTAGTCCTGGGGAGGTTTGTCATGTCAGGATGCAGGATACTGCTATCCTGACAGCTTTTAAGTCATAGTCTGGGCATGGTGAGAAACTTGGTCAATTTTAACTATTGATTATTGTTTAATTGCTAACGGCTGAATTGCCATTCTTTGGATAGTTCTGCACATTTTGAATACTTTCTGTGTGAAAGATGTAAAGGCTTTATAATTTTCCTCTTCTATGATGAACAGATGTTCTTTTCCCCTGAGAAGGGGGTCCAATCTGTGATATTACCTCTGTTCTGGAGATGTCATAAATTATACATTCATATAGAATGTGCCCAGTCTTCTCTCTTGCCACAGGTGCAGTTTGGGTCATCAGTCAGGCCTAAGGAGGTTAGTTTCGCCTTTAAGAAGCCGCGCCCTGTCATCAAAAAGTCCAGGTGCATACCACTTGGGTACCACTTTTGGGCTAAACCCAGAGGTCTGGTTACCATGGTAGAAACCTTTTGGTAACCAGACCTCTAGTTTCCTGATACCACTTTGTTTGCTAGGGCTCGTGAAGCTTTGTGGCTATTTTTTTTTTATTATTGAAGGTGTTGGTTGTATTAAGGGCTATCCCCAGAAATTCTGTGGATATGCCCTTTTTAAATCAATAATATAAGCCTCTTTTGGCTACGTCCAGGTAAAGTGGGAGAGTTCCGGCCAATAACTGTAGTGCAGGTGTGCTTACTGTGTGACATGCCCTAGTAATAGTGAGTAGTATTGTCCTTTATATCGATTCTAATTTATTCCTATTTCTTACTATGGCCGAGCAGGTGAACCATGCACCGGCTTCATGCACCTTGTAAACACGGGGACCCAGATCCGAAACCAGAAATTCATCCAGAACAATGTTCCAGAAGAAAGGGCCAAGGATTGAACCCTGCAGGCAGCCTTTATTCGTAGGGCGTGTCAATTCCTGGAACCTTGTGTGTACTGAAACACTTGTGTCTGTAAGGTTTATTACCTTATAGATGTTTTGTGGGGCATTTGCCTGGTGGAGTCTCCTAAGGACACTAGGCCACCAGAGTGAGTCAAATGCCCCAAAAAGTCAATGGAGATTGCCAGCATATATTTCTCCTCTAAGTTTTTAACTGTTGTCAGTAGGTGGTGCATGGCATCCTCTGTTCCCCTGCTTAAAACCATACTGATTGGTTACGGAAAGGAAAATATATGAAAGACTAATATAGAGTAGATTAGCTCAGTACTACATGGAAGCAGGTTTACAATGTAAACCTGCTTCCATGTAGTACTGAGCTAATCTACTCTATATTAGTCTTTCATATATTTTCCCTAGTACAGGGAGTAGGGCTATTGGTCTATTTGATTTGGGATCAGTTTGTTTGTTTGTTATTTGGTTTTTAGGAGCATTAGCAACTAAGGCCATATTGCTCCGGGATATACGGTGGTCATTCCATGACCTTTCCGCATTTTCCATATTTGGTGGTGACGGGCTCGAACCCCGGTCTAATCAAGAAGCGTGTGCTACGCACTGCTGCTCCTTCCCACCTGGCTATGGAGGCGCCTTTGGGATCAGTAGGGAGTTTCTCGGAGTTTCTGAGAATTAATCTTAACACAGCTTTTTTCCATATTTTTGGGAATATACCTTCTGTCATACAGTTATTATATAGTGCTATTAATTTTTCTGGTGCTATTTCTGCTAATTTTTTGATAATCTCAACCTCTAAGAGATCAAAACCTGGGCATTTATTGTTTTTGGTTTTAGATAGTGCTATTTCTAAGTCTTGTATAGTAAACAGAGGTTCAATATTGGCATTATCGTATTCAGTGTTTTCTTTTATAATGTCTAGCTGGGTGGGTGCAGGAATGTTCCCCAGTTTCAGTCTGAATAATACTGTCTAGGATGTTATTTACAGAATCCACCCAACACAGGGTTGGGGTTCCATCTGGTTTGACAGTAGTTTCCAAGACATCTCCTCTTGGCAGCTTGTTGGTCACTATTCCGTAAACAACTCTCCAAGAGTTATTGTTTCCAGTAATTCCCACCAAGCATTCCTTTTTCTTGTCTCTTATGATTGCTGTATACTGATTCCTGAGAGTTCTATAAGTATCTCTCAATGCATCCATCTCATTTTGTGGCCAAGACGCTCTGGATCTTTGAAAATTTCTCCTCGCCTGGTGTACCCTTCTCCTGAGTATAGTCAGTTCAGGGCACCACCAGGGGACTGCCTGATTCCTCAGCTTTTTCCGTTGGATAGACAGATTTGCTGTTTTTGTTAAAGTGTTTGTCATAGTCAGTGCTTGCTCATCCGGGCTACAGTTGCCTGATTTGGCCCATCATTTTCCTGTTTTTGCAGCTGAGCTGCTGTACATTCTGCGAAAATCTGCCAGTTTGCCTTTTTGAGGTTATACCTTTTGGTATCCAGCAAGGAGTGTTGGTTATATGTAATTGTCTGTTTAGTTTGAAGGTGATGGCTCTATGATCTGATGTGGTCCTAGCTGTAATTTTATAGGCTATTGAATTGGTGGCAAGATTGACATCAATGTCACTCTCCCACATGTTCAAGAAAATTAATACTCAAACACCAGCCAAGTATTTAATAAAATAAAATAAAATAAGATGATACAGTAAACTGGAGTATTACAATAAGTACTAAAAATATATATATAAAATCGGTATGATAAAACAGTTAAAAACAATAATATTAAAATTAGTTAAAATACCCGAAATCCAAAGCTTTCGGAGACCGCCGCTGTCTCCTTTCTCAACAGTGTACTGTGCTACAATGACACATCCCTAAGTAACAGGCCCATGGCACTCATGTAACTCACCAGGAACCTCATCAGTATTCTTTATTTGCACACTGGAGACGGAAGTGACCCTGGAGCATGCCATGTGGAACCGATCATCGTGTCTGAGGACAATCGCCTCAAAAAGGGGGTGTAATCGCACACCCCTATCCCTGTTAATGGTATGAGAGGATGACCCGATTTGCAAGCTCCCGAGCCACTTGTGTTCCCAGAACCCATGCGCATGGTTATTAATGACCACATCCTCAGGGGAGATCTGATGCTGCTGCTCCCAAAAATGTTCCGCCACAGCAGACCTAGCATAGTTCGCAGTCTTCATAGTGGTCAAATTTTCCCCCAGACGGTCTTTTAGACATTGCCCTGTCTCCCCCACATAACAATCCTCACAATCCGGGCACTTAATCTCATAAACTACACTACTGGTGGAATCCCGGGTTACGGGGTCTTTGACCTGAAACACCACTGTGTGCAACCTCCGCCCTAGAAGCTGCACACAGCGGGTCTGACACTCTCGCAGTGCCTGCGCCACACGTTCTGAAAGGCCCAGATAGTAGGGAATGTAAGCAGTACCAACTGAGGGAGGGGGTTACCGGCGATTGGACCCAGTACTATAAACATATTTGTCCAAGACCCTCTGGGGGTAACCACACTTACTAAATTCTGCCGTCATCTTACTAACTTCCATTTCCCTATCATCGGGGGTACTGCAGTGGGACCACACCCTATTTATTAACGCCCTGGTTACGCTATCTTTATGTTGATAAGCCTGTGCTGAACTGTAATGGACATACTGACTACGACACATGTGTCATAGTTAGTATGTCCATTACAGTTGTGTGGTTAATGTATGTCCATTACAAGTGTGGTTACCCCCAGAGGGTCTTGGACAAATATGTTTATAGAACTGGGTCCAATCGCTGGTAACCCCCTTCCTCTGTGGCTACTGTTTACATTCCCTACTATCCGTGCCTTTCAGAGTGTCAGACCCGCTGTGTGCAGCTTCCCGGGCAGAGGTTGCACACGGTGTCTCAGGTCAAAGACCCCATAACCTGGGATTCCACCAGTAGTGTAGTTTATGAGATTAAGTGCCCGGAAAAAAGACTGTCTGGGGGAACATTTGACCGCTATCAAGACTGCGAACTATGCTAGGTCTGCTGTGGCGGAACATTTTTGGGAGAAGCAGCATTGGATCTCCCCTGAGGATGCGGTCATTACTGACCATGTGCACGAGTTCTCAGAACTCAAGTGGCTCGAGAGCTTGCGAATCAGGTTATCCTGTCATGCCATTAACAGGGACAGGGGTGTGCGATTACACTCCCTTTTTTGAGGCGATTGTCCTCAGATGCGATGATCGGTTCCACATGGCATGCTCCCGCATCACTTCCGTCTCCGGTGTGCAAATAAAGAATACTGACGAGGTTCCTGATGAATCACATGAGTGCCATGGGCCTGTTACTTAAGGATGTGTAATTGTAGCAATAGTACACTGTTGAGAAAGGAGACAGCGGTCTCCGAAAGCTTCGGATTTCCTGTATTTTAACTTATTTTAACGATTTTAATATTACTGTTTTTAACTGTTTTATCATACCGATTTTATATATATATATTTTTAGTACTTATTGTAATAGTCCAGTTTACTGTATCATCTTATTTTATTTTATTTTATTAAATACTTGGCTGGTGTTTGAGTATTAATTTTCTTGAATATGGAATTTCTCAGCCCCATAGGCCTGTTTGAAGACTCTCCCACATGGTACTTCTAAACATTTGTAAGTTATTAGATTGATTTATCACTTGAAAGGGTGACTGTAAAATCTGATAATATCTGGCCATTGTGTATGCCTGCTCTGTCTTCTGTACAGCTATGCCATAAGGCCGACTGGCAGTTGGCATTAGCACATACTATGATATTTGCTGTAGGTAGCAGGTCTGTGACTGCTTGTAAATTTTCTATTGTCCCACAGCACTAGTGATATGAGCACACGCTGCTGTTGGGGAGCAGAGGTGACCCACCTTTGTGACTGTAAGGTCAGTGTTTTTCACTACTATTGCTGTAGAAGGGACACCCGAGGTGCATTCTATGATTTTGTAGTTTCTTGGGTATCGTTGAACCCTACTCATATGTGTGTATGGTTCTTGGAGTATCAATATGTCTATGTCATTTTATTCTAATTTGAGCTTGATCTGATCTACAACAGCTTGCTCTATGAGCATTCAATTGTATGAGATTTAGACCGCCGACCGGGCTAGCCAGGTGGGTAAACTGCTTGCCTGGCAACCCAAAGGTTGCAGGTTCAAATCCCGCCTCTGGATTGGATCAGAGTAAAATGCAAAAACTTTGGGAAGTGCATTATGGCCACAGAAGCCGATGTGCCAACAACTAACAAAAAAAAGAAAAAAGATTTAGAGCCCTAATAACGTTTATATTTTCAATCTGGCTCATAATTGATCCTAGATTGTATAAGTTTTACCATTATTTTATAGCAGGAACATTTGTCATCTCTGTTGCTGTGTGCATAGTCAGTCAGCCGTTATGTCTTCCAGCTAGCACATTTTGACTGCTGAGACTTATTTTTGCAGCATTTGTAATCATGGCTAGTGACTGCACAGTGACCACAGACAGATTCTTTTTGACTGCAGTATCTGGCAGTATGACCATACTTATGACATTTAAAATACTTTTGTACGGGGAAATGTTCCCTGAATCTATGACTGGTCCAGCCAGCATAGATTCCTGTTGTTCCTTCAGTGCCTTCCATATTTTAGGTGTAATTTCTGCTGTTATGTTAAATAATCCATTTCTTTTGCCTTTTTGTTTCTCTTTATAGAAGGAATTCTGCAGCAAATTCATCTATTGTCATTATGCTACTGAAGTTTTTATAGTATATTTCCATCATTAGGTCTTTTTCTAATGTTCCCTCTGTTACATCAAAAATTAAGATGTGAGAATTTTTTTCTTTTGGCTTTTCTGTTTTAAGTCCAAGTTTTGTGATTTCAGGTATTGCCTCCACCTTTTTTAAATCCTCTTTATTTGCTACTTCCAGTACACCCCATTTTCTTTCACTTTTCTCATACCATTAATTTTATGTCCATTAAGTAGGGCTTTAGTTGTGTCATCACTGTTTCTTTGACAGCCTCACCGGATTTGTGAGCTTGAGTCAGACATTGCTTTTAGTATGACATTGTTTGTTTCTTTATTTCTGGATGTTTGCTTTGTCTTGTTAACCTCTTTCAGCTGTGTAGCCACTGTTTTATTTGCCCTTGCTACTTGGGCATAACTTAATATGTTGATCTCTTCATAATTATTTTTTTCTTTTGTCACAGTTTCCTCTTTAGTTTTTAAAACTCTGTTTTCTGTGTTCAACTCTGACTCTCTGCTCCAAGACTGTCCAGCAGTCGACTATCTGCAACAAGACTACAGATAGTCGACTGTCCAGCAGTCGACTATCTGTAGTCTTGTTGCAGATGTTATTCTGTTTGTTTGCTTGTGGAAAAAGTCTTCTAGGTATAGTTTTAAACCTTTATATTGTTTGATTGAGTCTTGAATCTGGTTAATGGTTTCAAACCTTATTTCCTCTTCTGTTTTGTTCCCTATATTTTCATTGCTCTCTTTTTCTTCAAACAACTGGCCAACAAAGTCACCAGTTTCACCCCAATATCGGAACGAATCGCACTACTACAGCTAGCAGGCAACAAGATCAACCTGAATGTGCTCCAGGTCTACGCACCAACAGCGGACAAAGACGATCAAGAAATTGAATTGTTCTACGACAAGCTAAGCAACACTTTAAAGTCGCTGAAGAAGCACGACATGACGGTCATCCTCGGTGACTTTAATGCCAAAATCGGTCAAGGAAAGCTACAAAACATAGTCGGAGAACATGGCTTGGGGACACGGAATGCACGAGGCGACAGACTCGTCCAGTTCTGCCAAGAAGAAAAATTTAGCATTGCCAACACTTGGTTCAAACTACCACCTCGACGACTATACACCTGGACCTCACCACAAGACTCTGACAACAATATCGTCAGGAACCAAATTGACTACATCTTAATCAACATCAGATATAAGTCAAGTGTCCTCAAGGCAAAAACTTACCCCGGAGCTGACATATCATCAGACCATAACCCAGTAATAGCAACACTATGTCTCAAATTACGAGCAGTCAAACGCACAAGCACAACAAAAAGAATCGACCTGGAGAAACTGAAGAACACCGCCAACAGGCGACAAGTACAGCTTCATCTCAACACTACAATCCGATCGATCGAAGCAGTAACAACAGACGTGCAAGCATTCGGGCGTTCACTCAAACAGTGCATCAATGAAACAGCAGAAACCCTGCTAGGACATCAGGCGTCGAAAAAGAAACAACGGTGGATGACCCAGCACATACTAGACCTAGTGGATGACCCAGCACATACTAGACCTAGTGGATGAACGGAGAATATTCAAAAGCAACAACAACCGGGAAAAATACAAAGAAATACAACAAAAGATCAAACAGGAAATCCGGAAGGCGAAGGAAAAATGAATGGAAGATCAGTGTGCAGAAATCGTAGACCTAATCAAGAAAAATGACAACTATAACCTGCACAAGAAGCTTAAAGAAGCTGGAAACATCTACAAACCGGCTCCTATCCCAAGTTTATATATGGACAACAATCAACCTATACTAAGCAAACAAGCCAAACTCGACACCTAGAAGAGCTATATATACAATCTGTTCGGCACCAACAGAAAACTTGCAGAAACGCAACAACAAACACAGGAAGACAATCTCCACATATTAACATCTGAAGTGGAACATGCCATCCGAATAACAAAGCCAGGCAAGGCCTGTGGACCTGATCAGATTCATGTGGAACTGCTGAAACAACTAGACTACAGCAACATCCAACAACTAACAAAATGGTTCAATCAAATCTACAACAACAACGACATTCCATCCGAATGGCTCCAATCCATCTTTGTGGCCCTACCAAAAAAGGCTACCAGCCGGAAATGCGAAGACTTCAGGCTGATCAGTCTAATGAGCCAGGTGCTAAAAGTCTTCCTCAAGGTGATTCAGCAAAGGATAAGATGTAAGTGCGAAAGTGCACTAGGAAACACACAGTTCGGATTCTGCAGGGGACTAGGCACCAGAGAAGCAATTTTCTGTTTACAAATATTGCTACAAAGGTGCTATGAACATCAAAAAGACGTGTATATATGTTTTATTGACTACGAGAAAGCCTTCGATTCAGTAAACCACGACCGCCTAATTGACCGACTGATAAAACCTGGGCTTGAAAACAATGATATCAACTTTATTACAACTCTCTACTGGAATCAAACAGTCCGGCTTCGCTATGACAACGACCTGACAGACCCAATTCCAATAAAAAAAGGCGTCCGGCAAGGCTGTCCATTATCTCCCATTCTTTTTAACATCTATTCGGAAATGATCTTCGAGCAAACACTGGCTGACAAGAACATCGGCATAAAAGTTAACGGACACTACATCAATAACTTAAGATATGCCGATGACACAGGACTAATAGCGGATTCAGAACAAGATTTACAGACCATCTTGAACGAAGTGGACATAGAAAGCCAAGCATGGGGGCTACGAATCAACAAAAAGAAAACAAAGGTGATGAAGGTCAGCAGGACTGCAAGCAAAATCACGATCAAACTAAACAACGAAAAATTAGAGCAAATACACCGCTTCAAGTATCTCGGAGTACTCATTGATGACCAGCTGAACCATGAGGCCGAAATCAAAAGCAGAATTGAACAAGCCAGGCAGGCATTCACCAAATGGAGAACCCTCCTCACCGACAGAAGCTTGAACATCATGCTCAAATTACGCACATTGAAATGCTACATCTGGCCAATACTGCTCTACGGTGTAGAAACCTGGACTCGAACATCAGCCACTACAAAAAAGCTCCAGGCCTTCGAAATGTGGCTCTACCGAAGAATGCTGAAAATTCCGTGGACAGCCAAGATAACCAACGCACAGGTCCTGCAGGACATGCACACGGAACGGGACCTGCTCAAAACCATCATCAGCAGGAAATGCAAATACCTAGGTCACATCGCTAGGAACCAACAAAAATATCACCTACTACCACTCATCCTGGAGGGAAAGATTGAAGGCAAGAAACGCCCAGGCAGACCTAAAATGGCATGGCTAGATAACATCAATACCTGGCTTCACATGACAACAGCACAAATTCTACACGCAGCGCTAGACAGAGAACAATATCAAAACGAAGTCGCAAATGCCATTCGGCAGCATTAAAGAAGAAGAAGAAGAAGATCTTTTTCTTTGTACTCTTTATTTTCTGTTTGATTTCTCCCTTTTTTTTTTTTTTTTTTTTTGCCCTTTTCATACCAGGGGGGACCTGAGGGACATGCTTCAGTGTCTTCGTTATTTATTAATGGGTTCTTTCCCTTACAACTCTGATATCTGAGTCTGGGATATCCTCAATAATTAAGTCAGGGTTGTCTCCTGGTTTCTGCATTTTTTTCGTCCATATTATATTGTTTCTTCTGTTGGGAGAAATAATTTGATGTGTCTATTCAAAATTAGACCTGTTATAACTGAAGTAATGGAATTTCCAGGTTTTGGCAGGAAAATCGCCTTGATCAAAGGAAACTACCTTAGAAACTAAAAATATCTTAAATCTATTACTAGATCTAAATTCCGCATTAAAGATAACTTTGCTATAACTTGTTTTCTGTCTAATATAGTTAAGATTTTTGGGCCCTTGAGGCATAGGCAAGTCAAGAATTCTGACAGTATTACCGCTAACACTATAGCGATTGCACCATGCAGAAATATGCTCAAAAACACAAAAATATATATAAACTATCAAGAACAAAACTCTTACCTCAAATAAATTACTTCTCTTCATCTATGGTTACCTTAAGAATCAAGGGATCCATGTTAAATGCTTGAGGAAAATTACACAATCCAGCTGAGTCGTTCTACAACTACCGTATACATCAAGTGGAGCGTCTTGCAAATGCAACTGTTCATCTCTGAGACCACAGTGCCATTACCGTTTTAGTCTGCAGGTCTTTCTGCATTTGTCTCTCCATTTAGTTTCCAGTTGCGTTGTTATTCGCTTGTTAGCATTAGCATTAGTAGAGGCATATGATGCAAGAAAGTTGGGCTGGCGATCAGATTCATTTCTGAAAATCCTCGCTCACATTCACTCGGTGAAATTGGTATTGTACTCAGAGCGTTCATCAAATGCTTCAATTCTTCCGAAACCTTCTTACCAATTAGGTATCCACGAATTGCATTTAACTGTAATTGACAATTTTCTAACTTCATTTTTACCAAATGCCAACAATTCATATTTAGAAGGATTAATACGTTTGTTGTCCTCCTCTCGTCATCGGTATTGTCACTAGTTCTTAAATTTGAATTTTTTTTTTTTTTAACTGTCCAAAATATCGGTGTCATTCGGATATTCAGGAGCTGCGACCGTGTAAACAGAGATAGGGAAAATTTACAGAAAAATGTGGATAACGGAGCTGCGACTGTGTAAACAGAGATAGGGAAAATTTACAGAAAAATGTGGATAACACTTCCACGAAACAACAGATGATTATATGTCGCTGTAAATGAAAATCATTTTTCTAATTCTCGAACAGGACGCTTACAGTTGATTCATAGCGGTGTCCAACCCACCAGCCCACGAGGAAAGTGAACTAAAACAGCATTTTAAATTTTGTTGATTATCAAAAACATTTTCTAATTAAAGGTTTTGTTCGGTAAATGTAATTGTGTATTGTACTTAATAAAATTTTTGAATATTTTCAATTTTACTTGCAACAGGATATCGAAAATGTAACGTACTAAAGAAATTTAACTTTGAATTTTTTTGAATATGGCCCATGTACGGGAAAAGGGTGGACACCACTGGAGGGTGAGCCAGGCCCATTGGGAATACACCTTGATCTGCTCACTCTTGACCAGCGCGACTTCTCCGTGTGGGACAGGTGGTCGGATAGGTTTTATCAGGTACCACTAAATTGTAGAATGGTAATCCCTTTAGCTCTCTTAATTCACATAACAGCACTAATTGCCTAAATTGCCTGAAAGCCAGAAAAGCAAACAGTGCGTATGGAGTTAATTCTCTCCTAATCCGTTCGCTATATGAAAATTTTCTTTGCTCAAAACAAACTAATTTAAATGTAACTTCCAAGGGGAATTCAAAATAATTAAACAGAGGTCTGACTGAGTAATTTAGAATTATAAAAATCGTTATACTAGTTTATATAGAAAAAATCTTAACAATTCACAGTAAAAAATGCAAATTTAATTAAATCATTTTAAGCTTATTTGAATAATGGTAAACATGTGAAAAAAAATTTACGGAATATTACAAATTTCGAAGTGCATTGCATCCAAATGTCACACGTCACTCTTAATAAAGGTGCCGGTATGCTGTACTGTTGCGTACCGTCCCAAAAAAAGCACTGTGTATATATATATATATATATATATACAAACACACACTATATACATTTTTCAATAGTTTTATTACACCTAATTGTTAATTTTAAGTTTTATACTCTATAATAAATAAACTTTCAGTTGTAATGTGGTTGTAGTTATGTGGTGCTAATGCTAGTATTGATGAATTAAACGTTATATGCATATTAATAGTATTAGGGCATGATTCTGTTTAATTTTTGGTTTGCATTTGTGTAGTTTTTATTTTGAGTGGGAGCCATTACAAGCATTAAGGCCTAACAGACTGTCTAGCAATTGGTGTGCTAGCAGTTGTCGGTTCGCATATAGAGGTAGGAATTTAAAGCTATGGGCCTCGAATGTCCCTAATGCTACCCATAATTTAATACATTAAGATAATGAGGCAAATCTTAATGTATTAAATACAATTTATGCTAGACAGTCTGTTAGACCTTAATGCCTGTAATGCCTCCCACCCAAACTAAAAAAGGCATCTCCGTAGCCAGGTGGGAAGGAGCAGCAGTGCGTAGTACATGCTTCTTGATTAGACCGGGGTTCGAGCCCGTCACCGCCAAATACGGAGGATGCGGAAAGGTCAAGGGAATGACCACCGCATATCATGGAGCAATATGGCCTTAGTTGCTAATGCTCCTAAAAACCAAATAACAAACAACAAACAAACCAAAATAAAAACTACACTACAAATGTAAACCCAAAAATTAAATAGAGCCATTCCCTAATACACGCACACACACAAACACACACACACACACACACACACATATATATATAGTTTGGATAAAATGAGCAAAGGTGACATGTATGGAAAAATAAGCTAATTATGCTATAAAAGTTACATAGCAAATGCACCTAATGTGCTAAGCAAAAGTATATATTTAAGGTTGAAGTAATAAAGCAAGAGAAAAAGAGCTAAGATCAGGTGATCTCTTCATAGAAACCTCACTAAATCATCAATCTGAGAAATTGCTAAAAGCAAACACCATTGCAGGACTACCAGTTGAAATTACCCCACATAATGCCCTGATTACATTGAAAGGTGTTATTACCAAATGGGATCTTTTGACTGTTTCGGAGGAAGAATTGCTGCATGAACTATGGAACAACAAGTGATACACATTTGAAGGATAATGATGAAGAAAGATGGTGTAAGATATTGAACTTACATGTAAAGGACTATGAAAAAGAGGGGGGGGAAAATTTATATACAATTGCAGTACAACCTATGTAAAGGACTATGAAAAGGGGGGGGGAGAAATTTATATACAATTGCAGTATGACCTATGTAAAATTAATGAAAAAAAAAATTAAAGAGTGATAAAGGTAATAATTGATTTAAATAAGTAAATTAATGTGATTCATTTTAATTGTTAGTGTATCACACAAAAGCAACAAAATGCGTGCTAGTGGGAAAGATAATCTTGGTCACACCTGAGGGTATGCTGAATCATATACCAGGAATGTATCAGTGCAGTACACTGGTGAAGTTATCCATCAAATACATTGTCGATCACTTCCTAGAGCATAACTAATTAGGAGTGTGAAAGGGAGAGTAATTCTTAGAGAAAAAGGGAGATCAAATTCCAAAAAATGGTATGGAGAATTTTGTGGTAAATCCTCTGATTGGTAGAAACCTTGAAGAAAGAAGAACAGAAGGAAAAGGCATGGACTCAAAAAGTTTTAGCAAGGAGTACAGTCGGGGAAAGTTTTGGTAAGGAATACGGTAGTAAAAACAGTTATGGAGAAGGGGAGTTTTTTAGTGTAATCAAGGCACTAATGAAACAAAATGATAAAGAGCGTTAGAGTGGAAGAATAATGGTAAACATCTGCCTATAAGGAGAAAATCGTTGGATTATAGCGAAGCTGCTTAGGGAATCAAGAAATCCAGTTCATATATGCTGGTAATTGCCATTTCATCGAATGTATACAGCGTCACCAGGATTTACGCCGCCTATGGATGCCAATGATCATAATCGTGCTGAAATCCAGAACCCTTGCTATACGAGAACATCTCTAAAACTCCAGAAGGAACTGCCAGTTGAAATTCCAACAAGAATGGAAGAGTATCCCAAGTAAATGAATGACTCTAAATAGTTATATTAGGGGGTGGAATGAACTATTAAAATTGTAAGAGTGGAACAGTAATGAGACGGATTATGATGACAAAAATTGTAAAGTTTAGCATCCAAAGTAATAAGAATACAGTGAGAACCCTAGCACTAACAAATTGATTACAATTACACACATATACTTTATATATGTACCCAAGGAAGAACAAATAGCAGAGTGTATATGACGAATTATGTACAATAGTTAAAGTAAAGTTAATATAAAGTGGGATGAATTAAGTTGATAGTATACTAGAATAGGTAAAAAAAAAAAAAAAAAAAAAAAAAAAAATAAATGGGAAGTAAGATACTCTTAGAACTAACCAAGTGTATGACTAATTAAAAGTGTATGATTCCTAAAGGGAAGTTCTTTGTGAAACAGATTAATTAAATGATTAAAGGTCACCTAATCAAATATATTGATGTATACATACCATTATAGAAATGCTAATCGTGCACATAATAGGTTATGTACTGTGTATCATATAAGAATCATCCAAGTGAGACTGAACATTGATAATTGAGAAGAGAAGTAAGGATACATAGTTACTGCTACATAAATGAGAGCTTACATATGCTCAATTTTTCCTACATTCTATTAATATTTTGGAAATAAACAAGGAATTACCTTTTATTCAGTGCTTAGGATTTCTTCTTTCCCAAATCTACTTATACGAAATGATACTTGAAACAAATTTACATAATTAAAGTAATTTAAAACTTATAATGACACTATTGTCATAAGTGTGGTGTCAATAGTTCCTCACTATTGACACCACACTTATGACAAAATGTCTTCCTTCACTAAAGTTGCATGGAGGGTTTAATATTTCTGGAGTCGGGATGGGGTTCTTTGCTGTGATCCTGGGGTGTTGGACTGTCCGTGAGTCAATAGTGAGGAACACATTATGAGTTTTAAATTATTTTAATTATGTAAATTTGTTTTAAGTATCATTTCATATTTCATTCGTATAAGGAGATTTGGGAAAGAAGAAATCCTACACACTGAATAAAAGGTAATTTCTTGTTTATTTCCAACATAGTTACTGCTATACCGTTAATTGATAATTGATTTACCTTAACCCTTCAATTGTGTGAGATCCTATGAAATTGTCAAATATGTATATAGATATCTATCTACATTGTAATTATTCATAAGTGTGTATTAAAATTGTTTTTTGCCAAATTTATTGCTTATAGTTATTCATAGATACTGACACTTGCTTGCCACTATAAACAGATTGCATTAAATCTGAGGGGGAATACTTAACCCTCCTCGAGCCAGGAATCTCTGAGCTATCTCGGAATCCTGCAGTCAGATAGTGCAGTGGGAATACAAGAAGGAAGGGAAACTTTTATAGCTTAACTCCGGTACAGCTCCAATTAACACCTCTATAATATTGGCTAATAATACAGTAAAGAAAAGAAAACAAGCTCCCACAATGGCATTCTTGCTCTAACCCGATCAGTTATTAACACCTTTAACAATCCTTCTCTTCCCCATTCAGTTAAAGCAGGATATTTAAATTGCAAAATCTGGCCATATATACCGAATCCAATAAGGTGTTACAACTATCAGCGATACGGATGCTCTCAGGCAACATGTCCCATCTATCCTCTCTGTGCCCGGCAGCCCAAAGGTCGCGGTTCGATTCCCGCCTTGGGCTTGGATCAAAGTACTGCAAAAACCTTGGGAGGTGCATTATGGCCACAGAAACCTATGTGCCAACAACTACCAAAAAAAAAAAAAAATCCTCTCTGTGGATCGAGAGAACACAAGCAAACTGCACCTCCTCAACGCCACTCTGTCCAAACTGTCATGAAAATCACCCTGTTTTCCCAATATCCACATGCGAAATGTGGATATTGGGAAAACATACAGAAGTACAAAATAGAAAATAAAGTATCTTACCTGAAGCAAGTAAACAGATACTTGCAGCCAAACCTTCACATTCCTATGCTTCAGCAGTGAAACGACAGCAAACTATAGCCACTAAAGGGAGGTGGTGATACCTCCAAATCAAATGATAGACTGGAGTAATGTAATATTAATGACAAAAACAACTTCACAAGAAACATTCAGGATATTTCCATGCCTTGAAAGCAGAAATCAGAATTAACCTCTTCAAAAACAAAGCAAACAGCATCTAGTAAACAGTTTGTTTGTTTGTTTGTTTGTTAGTCTCATCGGCATCTGTGGCCATAGTGCACCAGTGTAAACAGAAACAAACAAACGTAGATGAAATGGATACTGATGAACAGGCAGAGTATGTACTAGAACTTCACCCTGCAGAAGATATTGATAACCTCGTCCTAATTTTCCGAAGAAAGACCCACCCAAATATGATAAACAAAAAAACTCAAAAGCACAGTCAGATTCAACAAATAGTTTCAAGACCTAAATACAGCAACCCTCATTACAACGCGGTTCGCTATACACTGATTCACTCTAATGCTGTTCTTATAATAAAACCCATATCTGGCTATAATGCTGTCACAAATCACTATAACGCTCTTTTACAGATTGCATTTTTTTGGCATATTTAATGAAATCATTTCATTAATGGAGTCGATAGCTTGAAAATGAATAGCAAAACAGCATTAAAAAGTTTCCCACGCCGACTTGAGAAATTTTCCCATGCTCGGTGAAATTTTCTCACACACTAATTTAATTGCAGTAGGGTGGCTTGTTACGTGGTTCCGAGATCAACATTTTAAAAAAAATTATCAAGTGTATTGCTTGTAATATTTGCGTTATATGCATTTATCCTAAGTAGTAGTAGTGGCATGTGATGCAAGAAAGCAAGTGTATTATGCAGCATCAGCCAAAAAAAAAAAAAAAAATATCACACCATTCCCTCCAAATGCCTGTCCAGTTCCTCCTTAAATTTATTTAACCTATCAACTTCCACAACAACAACAGATGGAAGTTTGTTCCAGCAATTAACCACCTGCTGGCTAAAGGCAAATTTCCACACATCTATTCTACATCTGTCTTTTCTTAATTTGAATTTATGCCCCCTTAGGTTCGTAATCCGAACAAATGGAAGGATCCCATCAGAATTCAGCGTGCTCAACCCATTCAAGGCCTTGTACACCTCAATCAGATCACCGCACAGGTGCCTAGTCTCCAGCCACTGCAATTTGCAGAACTTAAGCCTCTCTTGGTAAGAGGATCCCTTCATTCCCCTCAACAATGTTGTTGCCCTTCTCTGTACACGCTCAAGCAAATCTACATCCTTCCTAAAATGAGGCCTCCAGACCTGTACACAGTACTCAAGGCATGGCCTGACCATTGCCTTATACAGAGGGACTATCACCTCCTTTTCCCTGCTAGCAAAATTCCTATATATCATTGACAAAACCCCATGACCTGCCCTGGCAGCCTGTCTGCATTGCTCAGAAAACTTCATATTTGACTGCACAATTACTCCCAGGTCTTTTTCATTTATTACCACCTTAAGTGTAGTACCACACAGTTGGTACATTTCTCTGGGGTTACTTCTACCCATACGCAGTACTTTGCATTTGTCAAGGTTAAACTTCAGTTGCCACTTCTTAGCCCATCTGCCCAAATTATCTAGATCCTGTTGCAGTAGCACACTGCCATTACTGTCATTAACTACCCTGCCAACCTTTGTATCATCTGCAAACTTCGACACTAAGCCTGATATACCTTCATCAATATCATTGATAAATATACAAAACAAGAGTGGACCCAACACCGAACCCTTTGGGACTCCACTAATAACATTAGTCCATGAAGAGCAGCACCCATTAATTACCACCCTCTGTCTTCTCCCACTCAACCATCCTTTTATCCATTGTAGCAACTTACCCTTAATACCATTCTGTTCCAATTTGTACAATAGTCTTCCATGAGCAACAGTGACTAGACTTCCCGTTACGCGGGAAGTCTAGTTATCCCGCGTAATGGACAGTTTACTCGAACGTTGTATCATAATTAATGCAACCAACGCAGTCACATTTTCGAAGAGTTAATAATGGTGGATAAGAATGAAAAAGCAACAATGTCTGGAGGCAGGACGAAGACTATAAATGTAAGAAAAAGACTGAATTGTAAAATTAAATTTGACATTTTAAAGCAAATCGATTCTGGTCAACGACAAGCAAATGCGCCACATAATTTAGGACTGGCAAATTTATCTGTAAGACCAATTATAAAAAAAAAGAATTAATTTTAGTAGCATGAAACACAGCTGTTCCACTGCAAGCAACTGGGAATAGGCCGGCTATTAGGATTGAAATGGAGAGACTTTAATTTTATTGAAGATAATATCCACTGCAGAATTCAGTTAAGTTAAATATTATAAAAAGACAGAGAGAGATTAGCCTATATGATGATCTGAAGAAAACTCACCTAAAAAAAAAAAAAAAAAAGAAGCCACAAGTGCAGATCAAGGAGCCGAAACTATCAAAAAAGAACTTGTTAAAATTATTGAAGAGGAGTATTATGTGTTACAATTCTCAACAAGTTTTTACCTAGATGAAGCAGGACTTTTTTTTGAAAACTAATGCCCAAAAGAAATTTCATATTGAAAGAAGAAAAAAAACATGCCAGGTTTTAAAGCGGCGAAGGATCGGTTGACTTTATTGTTGGGTGGTAACACTGGGGGATTTTAAATTAAAACCCCTTTTAGTTTACCAGGAAGAGGGTCAAAATACAACCCCAAATCGACACATTTTTCATGATTAAATTCATCAGATAAATTAAATCAATTTAGATCAATTAAATTCATGATTTTAATTCGAATGAATTTTAAGTTTAATTTTGATATATAAATAGTTACCACATAATTATATCCGTATGTAATGTAGAATATTTTATATTTACAAATATTTGAATATTAAATATTTTGACCAACATTTGTTCATCTTTTCACTACCATTTATTATTGCTTAGGAAATATCCTATGGCCCCAACTGCAACTCACAAATACATATGTTACCTTATGGGAATGCTGCGCTCACTTAGCACTCTGTTTTTCCGGAACGAATTATCAGCGTTAAGCAGGGGTCACCTGTAATGCAGTATATTATTATACAATGGAACTGTTGTTCCAGTGTATAATAATATACACCATTATTTGAATGGTTTACATGGAAATGTAAACCATTCTAATATACTGCATTTTGAACGGTTTGCTTGGAAAATTGGATGAAATAAAAGACATTATTCAGCAGTATAAAGCAGTCTGCATTGGCCTTCAGGAGACCCATCTAATACCTAAATCTTCACCCACATTTCAAAACTATACACTTTTCCAAGGAGTCAGAAATGATAATAGAACTGCCAAATGAGGAGTGACAATTTTGGTGACTACTAATATACCAGCTAAGCAAATAACATTAAAAACAAACTTAGTAGCAGTGAAAATAGCCATTGGAATTTCTATCACAATTTCATCCCTTTATAGGCACCATCGTAGCCAGGTGGGAAGGAGCAGCAGGGCGTAGCACACACTTCTTGATTAGACTGGGGTTCAAGCCCATTGCATATAAAAAAGCCACAGTTGAAGGGAGGAGAATTCAAAGAAAGGCAAAGAAAAATTCCTAGATCGTGTTTCCTTCCACACTTACTAGGAGCTCGAGTCCTAGATGGCGCCTCCGTAGCCAGGTGGGAAGGAGCAGCAGTGCGTAGCATACGCTTCTTGATTAGACTGGGGTTCGAGCCCGTCACCACCGAATACGGAGGATGCGGAAAGGTCATTCAGGGAATGACCACCGCATATCCCAGAGCAATATGGCCTTACTTGCTAATGCTCCTAAAAACCAAATAACAAACAAACAAATGAGTCCTAGTTTGGTGTGGGCAAAAATTTGGATTTTGAGTGGAAGATATCCAAGCATACAATCTTCCATTGGAAAGGGCAGGACGTTTCTACAATAGACGAGATATCAGAAATTCTGGCTGAATCTTTTACTTCCACGTCAGCAGTTACAAGCTACAGCACTGATTTTCAAAAATATAGAGCAAGCTGAACGGAGCAAGTTGAATTTCTGTACAACTACATTTCATTCATATAATCTACCATTCATAAAAGAAGAATTGCTTACAACTATTACAAATTTGCCTAATAGCACACTAGGTCCCGATGGTATTTATTAAACTATAATTCAGCACTTAAACTCTGATTGTCCTAGTATCCTGATAGCTCTATATAATAGAATCTTTCTGAACAACCTGTATTCATCTGAATGGCGGCATGCAATTGTCCTTGCATTTCCCAAACCCGGAAAAGTTCCTTCCTATACATATAATTATCGCCCTATTTCACTGACCAGCTGCTTAGGGAAAATCCTTGAATGAATGCGGCACAACAGACGTATGTGGTTGCAGGAAAAAGAGAAAGTTTTATCACTCCACCAATTTGGATTTAGGAAAAATAGATCGACACTTGATCTATATGTCAAAGTTGAAACAAATATTAGAAACTCAGTTATAAGAAAATAGCATATGGTAATGGTGAATCTAGATCTTGAAAAAGGCACAATATGGAGATTCAGAATCCTGGAAGATTTATTTCAGTTAGGGGTTGGGTTGGGTTGGTTTTTTAGGAGCATTAGCAACCAAGGCCATATTGCTCCGGAATATGCGGTGGTCATTCCCTGACCTTTCCGCATCCTCCGTATTTGGTGGTGACGGGCTCGAACCCCGGTCTAATCAAGAAGCCTGTGCTACGCACTGCTGCTCCTTCCCACCTGGCTACGGAGGTGCCATTTCAGTTTAGGATACAGGGGACAACTTCCCCAATTTATAAAAAAATTCCTTACTGACAGAACATTTCTACAATATATATACAACAGGAAGGAGTCCCCCAGGGCTCAGTATTAAGTGCAACCCTCTTTGCACTGTGGGTGAACAATAACACAAAGGTTATACCACCTTCACTGCACTGGAAATATATATGTATGCAGATGGTCTTTCCATTTCATTTCAATCACAAAGCATGAACACAATTGAACGATGGCCCCAATTATCTATAAACAAAATAGAAGCATGGACTAAAAATAATGGATATAGAATATCTAAGAAAAAATCAGCTGTTATACATTTCTGTAAATTGCGAGGTCTTCATCGTGAGCCTGTTTTATACTTGAATAAAATTTCTCTACCTGTTGTTCAAAATTCCTCCTTCTTAGTCTTAACATTAGATAGAAAACTAAAGTTTCATGAACATATATTAAGACTTCAAACTAACTGCCTCTCAAAACTTAACACTTTGCGCACAATATCTTCAATGGCCTGGAGAGCTGACAGGTACACATTACTACAATTATATAAAACTTTTATTATATCTCGTTTGGATTATGGATCTCCTGTGTATGCTTCTGCAAGAAGGAGCATGTTACATTGACTAGATACCATTCACCGTAATGCTCTTCGTATAGCTCTAGTAGCCTTTAGAACTTCACCAATTTACAGCTTATATGCAGATGCATCAGAACTTCCCGCTGAACTTTCGATGAGATTACCTACTGTGCATGTATACAGCAGAAATATACAGTCAACCATCACGTCCACATTGGTCGAATATTCACGATCCACTATGGACAAGTAATTATGATTGCAAGCCAAAGGAAAATAAACCAGTTGGACTGCATCTCGGGCACTTAGCTCAGGTTTGAGAAACAGATTTCAAGCACATTTCTTCAGTAGATATAAACTCGGGACATGATATTGCCATGGGGGATATCGTTGTGTGTGCACGATGCAATGAGCGTAACGAAATCAGGCGACAACTCAGCGTTGTTATGGGCCTATATGACAGCTTGAAGGACAGGGTGGATGCCCACGAAGCATCTAAATTGAAGGGCCCACCAAGCTCTCAACTGTCCACATCAACGCCAGAGCTTACATTTAGTCATCATGCAACACAGCGGCACCCCCAAGGCAGAATGCGCTGGTCCCACAGGAACTAGTAGTTGGTGACTCTATTGTCAGGGAAACGGGGAACATGCTTTGTAAAAAGGATAGGCGCCTCTGTAGCCAGGTGGGAAGGAGCAGGAGTGCGTAGCACACGCTTCTTGATTAGACCGGGGTTCGAGCCCGTCACCACCAAATACGGAGGATGCGGAAAGGTCAGGGAATGACCACCGCATATCCCGGAGCAATATGGCCTTAGTTGCTAATGCTCCTAAAAAAAAAAAAAAAAAAAAGGATAGGTGGAACAGGACCAGGGACAAAGGTTGATGACATTGTAGAGCGGATATCATATTTTAAGGGCACAAAAGGTGATATAGTTGTGCACGTTAGCTCTAATGATATTAAGAGTAGGAGACGGGCAGAATTACTTAACAAATAGTAGTAGTAGTAGTAGTAGTAGTAGTGGCACTTGATGCAAGAAAGCAGTGTAGGAGCTTATGCAGCATCAGCCAAAAAAAAAAAAAAATCACACCATACCCTCCAATTGCCTGTCCAGTTCCTCCTTAAATTTATTTAACCTATCAACTTCCACAACGACAGATGGAAGTTTGTTCCAGCAATTAACCACCCGCTGGCTAAAGGCAAATTTCCGCACATCTATTCTACATCTATCCTTTCTTAATTTGAACTTATGTCCCCGTAGGTTCGTATTCTGAACAAGTGGGAGGATCCCATCAGAATTCAGCGTGCTCAACCCATTCAAGGCCTTATAGACCTCAATCAGATTACCGCGCAGGTGCCTAGTCTCCAGCCACTGCAATTTGTAGAACTTAAGCCTCTCTTGGTAAGAGGATCCCTTCATTCCCCTCACCAATCGTGTTGCTCTTCTCTGTACACGCTCAAGCAAATCTACATCCTTCCTAAAATGAGGCCTCCAGACCTGTACGCAGTACTCAAGGCGTGGCCTGACCATTGCCTTATACAGAGGGACAATCACCTCCTTTTCCCTGCTAGCAAAATTCCTATATATCATTGACAAAACCCCATGACCTGCCCTAGCAGCCTGTCTACATTGCTCAGAAAACTTCATATCTGACTGCACAATTACTCCCAGGTCTTTTTCATTTTCTACCACCTCAAGTGTAGTACCACACAGTTGGTACGTTTCTCTGGGGTTACTTCTACCCATATGCAGTACTTTGCATTTGTCAAGGTTAAACTTCAGTTGCCACTTCTTAGCCCATCTGCCCAAATTATCTAGATCCTGTTGCAGTAGCACACTGCCATTACTGTCATTAACAACCCTGCCAACCTTCGTGTCATCTGCAAACTTCGACATTAAGCCTGATATACCTTCATCAATATCATTGATAAATATACAAAACAACAGTGGCCCCAACACCGAACCCTGTGGGACTCCACTAATAACATTAGTCCACGAAGAGCAGCACCCATTGATTACCACCCTCTGTCTTCTCCCACATCCTTTTATCCATTGTAGCAACTTACCCTTAATACCATTCTGCTCCAATTTGTACAGTAGTCTTCCATGCGCAACAGTGTCAAAAGCTTTCCTGAAATCCAAGTATATGATATCAAAATTATTTTTTGCATCCAGTTCCTTTGTGACCACATCATAATAACCAATCAAATTTGTCAGACAAGACTTTCCCTTAACAAACCCATGCTGTGTCTGAATTATTGCTGCAGTCTTGTCTAGATGATCCTGCAATGCATCTTTAACCAGTGACTCCATTATTTTACCCGGAACAGAAGTTAAACTAACTGGTCTGTAATTATTCGTGTCACCCTTCGAACCTCCTTTGTGAATTGGGGATACATTTGCACATCTCCAGTCCGTGGGAACCTCCCCTGAATCCAAGGATGCTCTCATAATTATGGCTAAGGGTTTGCTTAGTTGCTTTGCCGCCTCCTTTAATATAACTGGATAGATCCCATCCGCCCCAGGTGCCTTTCTTATGTTTAACTTCACTTTGCTCTCAGTTATTACAAAATCATTAAGCACACTGCTACAATTTGATAACCTTCTTCCATTTTCAAACTGTAATGATTCCTCACGTGTGAATGTAGATGCAAAATACTCATTCAGTTTGTTTGCTATCTGAGCAGGATCATCAACAGTCGAACCATCGATGTCAATTGGACCAATCATATTCAGCCCCTTCCTTTTAGAGTTTATATAAGTAAAGAAATCCTTGCTGTTTTTCTTAGCATCTTTTGCCAAAGATTTCTCGTAATCCGCCTTTGCCTGCCGAACCTCCTTTGTGACCTGATTACAGACTAGCTTATATCTGCTACAGGTTTCTGCGTCGCCTGATAATTTATATGCATCCCATGCATTTTTCTTCTCTGTCACGAGTCTCATTAGGGTAAAAAAAGCCGTGAATTAGGGTTGAATTTTAATGTGTCTGCAATTCTGCCCAGACATGATAGGAGGGAGTATATGATGAGAGCCTTGTCAATCAATTCGGCCCTGGAAAGATTATGCGAGGCTCCAGGGGTAGAATTTTTTTCAGCCTGGTCTGTACTTGTTAACAGGAGAGACTGCTTCTACAGGGATGGGATACACTTAAATAGAAAGGGTGCAAGAATATTTGCTGATGCTATCGAGGCAGTGTTAGGTGGGTCGGAAAACTGCTAGCTTGGGAGATACAAGGACTAACAGATTAACAGTAGCCACTGGTAGAGGTGAAAGTGATTCTTGCACTGCTTCTATTGAAATGAGCAGAAGCCTGAAAAAAAAGATGCAGGATATTTCAGAGACGTGCTGGGAGTCGTTGCGATATAAGTAAACATATGGGTTGTGTTAGGGTAGCTAAGAATAGAAACAGGTGGATGTATACTTGCGTGTAAACCAATGCTAGGAGTTTGGTAAATAAATTTGATGAATTTGAGGTATTGCTCAAAGCATCAAAGGAGAATATTGTTGGGACATCAGAGATGTGGTGTCACACAGATATAAGGAATGCAGAACGGGAATTTGGGGAGTACAACGTCTACAGAAATGATAGACAGGATAGGGAGGGAGGAGGGGTTATGCTATTAGTTAAGAAACACATAAAATCCAAGGAAGTGAAGCCAGTCGACATCGCTGGACACTGCAGTGTCGAATCAGTTTGGTGTGACATAAGCATTGGCAGATCAAAATTGAGAGTAGGAGTGTGCTATAGGCCTCATGACTCTGATGAGTATAATAAGAAACTGTACAGGGAAATAGAGTGGGCCAATAAATCACCGAGTCTTATAATGGGGGATTTTAATTTCCCAGATATTGACTGGAATTTGTGGGTTGGTCACTCACACACTAGTAAGGCTTTTGTGGATTTATTGGATGATTGTTTTCTACATCAGCATGTTCAGAAGGCAACAAGAGGGAGTAATACTCTTGATTTGATTATCAGTAGTGATTGGGGCGCATCCGTAAGCCAGGTGGGAAGGAGCAGCAGTGCGTAGCACACGCTTCTTGATTAGACCAGGGGTTTCAAGCCCATCACCACCAAATACGGAGGATGCGGCAAGGTCAGCGAATGACCACTGCATATCCTGGAGCAATATTGTCTTAGTTGCTAATGCTCCTAAAAACCAAACAACAAACAAACAATAGTGATTCTTCATGCATTAAGAATCTGCAGATAAAGGAACCACTAGGTGGCAGTGATCACAGTGTGCTTAAGTGGGATTTACTCGAAGAGGTAACTACCAGCAGGGGTAAAGGGAAGGGTTATTGCTTTCGTAAAGGCGACTACGATGGTCTGAGACAGTATTTAAATTCTATACAGTGGGACCAACTGATGATGTTACCAACAGCAAATTCAAAATGGGAAGCATTCAAAGAACTTATCTTGGAAGCTACTAGGCTTTACATACCAACTAAGAAATATTGTTCAAGGTTTAGGCCTAAATGGATGTCAGATGAACTAAAGAGCCATATGGCATAGAAGAAAAATGCATGGGATACATATAAATTAACACGTGACACAGAAGCCTATGATAGATACAAATTGATCTGTAACCAAGTTACAAAGGAGGTTAGGCAGGCAAAGGCAGATTACGAGAAATCTTTGGCAAGGGATGTAAAGAAAAACAGCAAAGAGTTCTTTACTTATGTAAATTCTCGAAGGAAGGGGATGACTCAGATTGGTTCACTTGATATTGATGGTTCAACTGTTGATGATCCTGCTCAGGTAGCTAACAAACTAAATGAATATTTTGCATCGACATTCACACATGAGGAGTTATTCAGCGAGGGGAATGCCAGAGGTGTATTCAACTCTGGCAGTAAGCTAGATAATCTTGTAATAGCTGAGAGTAAAGTGGAGGAGAAATTGTTGAAGATAAACACAAGAAAGGCATTTGGGGAGGATGGAATCTATCCAGTTATATTAAAGGAGGCAGCAAAGGAAGTAAGCAAACCCTTAGCCATAATTATGAGAGCTTCCTTGGACTCAGGGGAGATACCCATAGATTGGAGATGTGCAAATGTGACCCCAGTTCACAAAAGAGGATCAAAGGCTGACACAAGTAATTATAGACCTGTGAGTTTAACTTCTGTTCCAGGAAAATTAAGGGAGGCACTGGTTAAAGAAGCACTGCAGGATCATCTAGACAAGACTTCAGTTATAGCTCAGACACAGCGTGGTTTTGTTAAGGGGAAGTCTTGCCTGACCAATTTGATTGGATATTATGATGCAGTCACAAAAGAACTGGATGCCGGACATAACTTTGATATTATATACTTGGATCTTAGAAAGGCTTTTGTTACTGTTGCACATAGAAGACTGCTGCACAAATTGGAGTAGTGTGGCATTGGAGGCAAATTGCTGCTATGGATAAAGGGGTAGTTGAGGGTGAGAAGACAGAGTTGTAATCAATGGACACTGCTTATCGTGAACTAATGTTATTAGTGGAGTCCCTCAGGGTTCAGTGTTGGGTCTATTATTGTTTTCTGTATTTATAAATAATATTGATGATGGTATATCAAGCTTAATGTCCAAGTTTGCAGACGATACAAAGGTTGGCAGGGTTGTTAAGGACACTGTTGACGCTATGCTGCCGCAGCAGGATCTGGAAAGGTTGAGCTGATGGTCTGAGAGGTGTCAGATGAAGTTTAACATTGACAAATGTAAAGTACTACATATGGGAAACAGCAACTCCAGAGCAACGTATCAACTCTGTGGTACTACACAGACAGTGGTAGAGAATGAAAAGGACCTAGGGGTAATTGTGTAGGCAGATATGAAGTTCTCTGAGCAGTGCAGACTGGCTGCAAGAGTAGCTCATGGTGTGTTGTCAATTATATACATGGATTTTTCTAGCAAGGATAAGGAGGTGATTATTTCCTTGTATAAGGCAATGGTCAGGCCTCATTTCAAGAAGGATGTAGAGCTGCTGGAATGAGTACAGAGAAGGGCAACAAGATTATTGAATGGAATAAAGGGTTGCTCTTATGAAGAAAGGCTTAAGTTTTGTAAATTACAGTGTATGGAGATCAGGCACCGGCAAGGATTTCTGATAGAGGTGTATAAAGTCTTGAATGGTTTGAGCATGCTCAATGCTGATGGGATTCTTTCTTTTGCTCAGAATAATCACTTGAGAAGGCATAAATTCAAATTGAGGAAAGACAAATGTAGGATAGATGTGCGGAAATTTGCATTTAGCCAACGGGTAGTTGGTTGATGGAACAGACTTCCATCCCTTGTGGAAGTTGATAGCCTAAATAAATTTAAGGCTCAGCTGGGCAGGTATTTCGAAAGAATGGAGGGGTGAAGTGGAAGTGTTTTTTGTTTTTTTTGGCTGATTCTACATAAGCTTGCTTTCTTGCATCATATGCCTCTACTAATGCTAATACTAAACTCAAAACCTCCTTGGATGCCAACTGTGCTTTTGTCCATGTTATATCTAATAAACAGGAAGAATAAAGAGAGATCACTCCAATCATTATACAGAAGCTCCATGCACTGCACAGTTTTGAAAATAGACACAGTCATCAGATTGATCAAAATCGAACACTCATAGGTGCCGCAGTAGTTTTACCGGAATATGCTATATCTGTCTCCCTGCCTCATATTTGCAGTATTTTTACAGCAGAATTATATGCTATTAAATTAGCAGTGGATGATTTTACTGAGCACCAGCTTTTGCCTGCTATAATCCTTACTGTGACTCCCTTAATGCTACTGCACTAAGGGAGTCAGTATAGATTACAGAATAGCAAATATTCTTCAAACTCTTTGATTCAGCATCTTAAAAACAATTTAGTTTTGCCTAAAGCAAGAAAAGAAGTTTCTATCCATTGGATTCCCGGCCACGTCGGAATCCCAGGAAATAATCATGCAGACCCATCTACAAAAAATTCCTACTTTAATATAAAAAGATAACTTTCAGTTCGTATCATTCACAGATTATAGGGACGTATTTTGTACCAAATATACTTCCATTTGGAAACAACTTTAAAGGGACCAACCATGCAATAAACTCTGCAGAATAAAAAAAAATCCATATTCATGGCATTCTAGCTCATTTACAAATAGATGGGAAGGTTACGTTGACAAGACTGTGCATTGGGCATACTTTCCTCACCCAAAAACATTTACTTCTAAGAGAAGATCCCCTCACTCTGCTCTATCTGTCAGATACAACTTACGGTATGGCACATCTTGATTGATTGTCCATCGTATTCAGCCATTCTTGCCATCTCCTTCTGATCATTAGCAAACTTGAAAGCTCCTCTAACTCTCTTTTACTTGGTGACAAAGCAAACCTAAGCAAGCTCTTTATATATATATTAAGCATCTTGGAATAATATATACACTTTGATATATCCATAAATCATTAAAATGAATATAGTGACTCTGACAGACACATATTGGTCATAGTTGCCCTTGTGTCAGGAAATCTGCATAACAACAAAATTGCTTCTTTGTATAATTTTTACATGTTAAATTATTTATGTATCACCAACCTACTATTACTCCAGATTTGACTTTTTCCACACACACACACACACATTGATTTATTTATTTTAATTTTATCTTATTTCTTGTGTTATCTTATTACCTTAATTTTATTGCAAACACTGTGTTGGGACTGCCCTACTGATTTCTATGGAAGATTTGACTGATTTCATTGTAGCCAGGTAGGAAAGAGCAGCAGTGCGTAGCACACGCTTCTTGATTAGACCGGGATTTGAGCCCTTCACCACCAAATATGGAGGATGTGGAAAGGTCAGGGAATGACCACCACATATCCCAGAGCAATATGGCCTTAGTCGCTAATGCTCCTAAAAACCAAATAACAAACAACAAACTGATTTCATTTTTTTTTTTTTTTTTTTTTTTTTTTTTTGCACTTTGTTTAGAGTTTCCTTTTAATATTTTTCTTCCATAACTCTATACATAAGCATATTATTATTATTATTATTAATAATAGCCATATGATGCAAGGAAGCCTGAGGCTTATGCTGCACCAGGGGAAAAAAAAAGAAGTTCCCGAGTAACCCTGAGAGAGAGAGAGAGAGAGAGCGAGTCAAAAGTAGAAGGGAATCACCAAGAAAGAGATATAGAAACACAGTTTATTGATACATGATCAGGTGTGGGAACTACACCTGATCATGTATCACTTATAATAAAACAGAATCTAGCACTCGCATGGCAACACTGTACCATAGACAAAGTCACTGTCAAACCTGAATATATATGAAAATTAGGCTTTAGCTTATCGCTCACTACTACCATGTAAAATAGATTGGAAAGAAAAATTAGTATCGCTGGTGGCCCTTCTACAGGTTTTTTTTTTTTTTTTAGGAGCATTAGCAACTCAGGGAATATTGCTCCTGGGATATGCGGTGGTCATTCCCTGACCTTTCTGCATCCTCCGTATTTGGTGGTCACGGACTCAATCTCAGTCTAATCAAGAAGCGTGTGCTATGTACTGCTGCTCCTGCCCACCTGGCTACGGAGGCACTTACCCTTCTACAGTGAAAAATTATAATTTTAAACTGCACAAGGGCCACCATTATTCAAATCAGTTGCATTTTCAGATTAATCAGAGTATCAGTTTGTTTATGCATGGATTTGTCTAATGTTCGAAATGCATTAATTCCCTGATGATATTGGCCTTGTGGTCCTCTGTCGAGATGGGGCATAATGATCAGGCTGTTTTATTTTATTTTATTTTTATTTATAGTTTTGTTGTAATTAATTTTAAACTCCAGTATTAGTGATATTTCACACAATTCGGACCTGCTTTCAGAGGGGTGCTGCTAAATTTTATTTAATTGGCATTAAAAAATATTTTTGTTAATTAGTATTATATTTTTTTTAGGCTTTTCTAAACTATCTTAGGAGCATTCCTGCTGCAATACCCTTTTCTTGATCCCCCTCCCTTTTTTTGTTATGATTTACCATGTAAGTTTTATTTTTTACTCTTGCTGTACTGGTTTGCCATGTACTGGTATCAGTTTTATTTATTTTTATTTTTATCTGAAAATATAAGCAGAATGCAGTGAATTGTGCATTAATGCAGCAGCTGATGCTTGCAATACTAATGTGTCTTTTTGTTATAATTAATTTAAGTTTTCAATCTATTTTACATGGTAGTAGTGAGTGATATGCTAAATCAGGCATTTGTACTGTCCTCTATAGCCTAATTTTCATATATATTCAGGTTAAACAGTTTGTCAGTGGTATGGTGTTGCTCTGTGAGTGCTAAGTTCTGTTCTATTATAATTTTTCACTGCATAAGGGCCACCACCACCACTACTTAAATCCATTGTGTTTTCAGATCGATCAGAGTATCAGTTCGTTTATGCATGGATTTGTCTAATGTTCGAAATGCATTGATTCCCTGACCATTACTGGCCTTGTGGTCCTCTGTCGAGATGGAGCATAATGGTCAGTCAGTTTTATTTTATTTTTATTTATAGTTTTGTTGGTCCACTGTTGTAATTAGTTTTCGACTCCGGTATTAGTGATATTTCACACAATTCGGACCTGGTGCTTTCAGAGGGGCACTGCTAAATTTTATTTAATTGGTATTATGTTTTTTAGGCTTGTCTAAATTATCTTAGGAGCATTCCTGCTGCAATTCCCTTTTCTTGATCTCCCCTCCTTTTTTTGTTGTTTTATCATGTATGTTTTATTTTTTACTTTCCCTCTACTCTACTGGTTTGCCATGCTACTGGCATCAGTTTTGTTTATTTTTAGAGGGGTGCTGGAAAAAAAAAAAAAAAAATTATATATATATATATATATATATATATATAATGTGTATTTTAGTGCAATTGCATCATTTATATACAGCTAAATAAAGATTAGCAAATTTGCAATGGCGGCATCGTTTAAGTTACATCTCATATTGTGAATACCTTCACGATGAGTTGCCATGACATTGCACTACTTGGAATAAGTAACACTTCACCCGAAGGAGAAGACTGTTGTTACTTATTCTCAGTGGATGCCACCACCCAGATGGCACCGTTTCAGGACTATTTGGCCCTTTTTCGGTGGGTGGGTAGGTACCCAGGTGATGTAATGATGGCAAAACAGTTGTGAAGTATATCTTCACAATATGAGAGATGCCTGATGGTGTATGATATAAGTTAAGACTCTAATGCAAACTTAAACGATGCCGCTATTGCAAATTTGCTAACCTTTATTTAGCTGTGTATAAATGATGCAATTGCACTAAAATACACATAGTCTAATCTCTTTAGCAGCTTGAGGCTTTAAGTCCTAATGCATTAGAATATATATATAATGTAATAGTAATAGAAGTAGTGAAGAAGAGTGGATACTGATTTATAAAGATTAGATATTTTTGAAATATTATGTACCTGGGGTACTGCTATATATAGCAGAAAGAACCCAGCAAACTTAAAGGAATGTAGACAAGTAGATTGTGGTAAAGGGAGAGGATATTGTCTAACGAAACTGGAAATCAAAACTATGGAAAAAATGCAAAGGCACCTGTAAAATAAAAAAATGATATATTAATCATACTTAATGCTGCAAATCCAATGATTTTAATGTTGTCATCAGGGGGGTCAGCCGTCTAAACCAAGGGAAATACAGCAAGAAGTAAGGTCTGTGTTTCTAACCTGAAATATACGTGGCATGTGGTAGAAACAATGAATCCAAATTACAGTATGAGAGTGTATAGAAGCCATAATGGTGGTGATAAATATATAGAATGCCAACATATATTTCATGGCTGACCTGACAGAGGCAGAGATATATAGGGAAAGAAAAAAAAGAAATAAAATAAAATAAGAAGCCAAAGCAAAGGGTCAATGATGCAACTTACTGTCGTACTATTCCGGAGTCAGAGTGTGGACTGTGTGGCATAGACCATCACGCTGCATTGGGGATGAGAAAGGGAAATAACGGCTAGTGTCAGAGTAAACCCCATGGGCTCACATTTGGTGAGCATGGGCTTGGCACACCCAGGATTCTGAGCTGTATATCATCATTCTTCTCTTTCTTGGTGATTCCCTTCTACTACTGACTGTTGTTTTCTCTCTCTCTCTCTCTCTCTCTCTCTCTCTCTCTCTCTCTCTCTCTCTGGAGTGACTCAAATTTTTTTTTTTTTTTTTTTTTTTGGCTGGTACAGCAAAAGCTTGCTGTGATCGCTTCTTTTGATAAAATAAAATGAAATACTTACGGAAGCTTTCGACTCTGTGTGTGTCTCTCTTCCTCAGCTATGAATACATAAATACGTTACTATATTATTATTATTATTATTAGCTATATGGTGCAAGGAAGCCTGAGGCTTATGCTGCACCGGCCAAAAAAAAATTCCTGAGTTACCCTGAGAGAGAGAGAGAGAGAGAGAGAGAGAGAGAGAGGTAGAAGGAAATCATCAAGAAAGAGAAGAATGATGATATCCAGCTCAGGACCCTGGGTGTGCCAAAGCCCATACTCACCAGATGTGAACTCCTGGGGTCTATATAATATCGGTGTAGATACATCATAAACAACTCTTAAAGAAAAACTACAATCGTAGTGTGAAAGGCATCATTTCATCTGTATCTCATATGGTGCTCATCCTTCACAAAGAGTTTCCCATGTATTGAACTGCTTCAAATAGGTAATGCTTCACTAATAGAGAAGACTGTTATTACTTATTCTCGGTGGGCATGCCACGCAGACGACACCGTGTCAAAGCTAGTTGGCTATTCATCAGTGGGTGCCTTTCACACTACTATCATAGTTTTTCTTTAAGAGTTGTCTATGGTGTATCTACACTGATATTATATAGATATGGAATCAATATGGATATGTGTTATAGTGACCTCAAGGATCGGAAGGCAGTCCGGAGTCCTGTGAATTCCGTTCCTGTAGTAGGACCCTGAACATATTAGGTGCATTATGGCCTTGTGCCGTAAAGCCTACAAACAAACAAACCCTGAACATAGTTCTGGGAGCATGCTTAATTTGTTTAAGTCAATTATGTTAATAATGGTAAAAGATTACGATTTTAAAAATTACCATTTAAAATTAAAGTAATTAAAAAATTAATAATATTAATAAACATAATACTAACACCTCCTTGGTAGCCAATCAGTGGACACAAGTTTTGTAAACTGTGAGATACCAAAGAGGCAGGGGGGTATAAACTGTACATTATGTACACAGCCTCAAAGCCATTATACTAGTAATTGCAAAGAGGTGGTTAAGCAGTTTTTTATGTCTTAATATATGGATAGCTTTAACGAAATGATAATAAAGGTAGACTGTAGGAAACATATTACAGAGAATTTTGCTATTGTGTAAAATCAAATTGTTGCTATGTATGGTGGCTATTGTGATGCCCTATGAAGGAATGATGTTCGAATGCACTTTTTTTGAGATGTCAGAATGCCAGTGAGCGAAGTTGACTACATTAAAGTTAAATGAATCTTGTTTTAAAATATTTATAATGGTTTGTGAGCTATTAGCATTAGCATATGATGCAAGAAAGCAAGCTTATATGGCATCAGCTAAAAAAAAAAAAAAATAAATAAATAAACACCCCGTTTCGCCCATCCATTTACTTAAAATATTTGTCTAGTTCTGCCTTTAACTAATTTAAGTTACTGACCTCCACTACAACAGATAGAAGTTTGTTCCAATTATCAACCACCCGCTGGCTAGAAGCAAATTCCTGCACATATATTATACAGTCATCTTTACTCAGTTTGAATTTATGTCCCCTCAGCAGTGGTGTATTCGTGCCAGAACACACCGGAACAGCCTTACATTACTTTTTTCTAAATGTCATAATAGAAAATCATTAAATTTATACACCTAATATTATGAAACAATGGCATAATCAAAGGGGAGGGCGAAATATCTATTTTACCCATTGCTACTGAAAATATATATTAATAGGTTTCTTTAAAAATTTATTTAAAAACAAAAATATAAATTTCACAATGAAACTTGAACGTTTCTTACTAAAATACAATGTGTTAGATAAAAAGGTCCAACAAATGAGATATACTGTGATGCGTGCGAACGCTGCATTTTGATTCGCCATGAGCTGAATGCTAAAACTGGTTGTTCTGTGAACCGTGAGTCTGGAGTCTGATTCAGTTACCGTACATTCGATGTGGCGTTATCATATAGTCTTCTGGAGAACGAGCGTTCCAGTAATATTTTTTTTAGCAATACACCTCTGCCTCTCAGGTGAGTAATCTGAGAAAGAGGAAGAATCCCATTAGCATTGAGCTTGCTCAATCCATTCCAGGCCTTATACACCTCAATTAGATCAACTCACAGATGCCTAGTCTCCAGAAGCTGCAATTTTCAGCACTTAACCCTTTCTTGTTAACACCAACCCTTTGTTCCACTCACCAATCCTGTTGCTTGTTCCAATTTTCTGTACTCGTTCCAGTAGCTCTACATCTTTCCTAAAATTGAGGTATACAGTACTCAAGGTGTGGCCTGACCATTGCCTTATATAAGAGGACAATCACTCCTTTATCCATGTTAGAAAAATTCCTGTATATCATTGACAAGACACAGTGAGCCACTCTTGCAGCCTTATTGCACTGCCCAGAAAACTTCATACCTGACTGCACAATTACCCCCAGGTCCGTTACATTCTCCACTACCCTGAATGTAGTACCACCCAGTTGATACGTTATTCTGGGGGATACTGCTACCCATAAGCAATACTTTACATTTGTCAATGTTAAACTTCAGTTACCACCTCTCAGCCCATCTGCTCAACTTTTCCAGATCCTATTGCAATAGTATACTATCATTATTGTCAGGCCCAGAGTGCCAAGCGATATTAGTGGACACAGCGCCTTTTCATTGCGATTATCAGGTACGCTTTACTGTAAATACATTTCTCCTGACTTTTGCAAGTCCATTAACTCTTGAGTATTATTAGATAATTATAGAATTCTTAAAGTACCGTGTTGTTGGACTAAGTTTCAATAGCTAAAGCTTAATATACGGTACTCACCTTGCACGATCTGCAATTGTTATTTGGGTGAATTGATGACTAAAAATTTTTTTGGGGTTTGGGTAATTTAAAAATTGGCAAGTTTACAAGATGAGAATAAATTAATTTAAAAGGGAATTAAAATATGCGCAAGGAAGCAGAAGTGCACAACTCCGTCCCTGGTTGTCATGAAGAATAAATTAATTAAAAGCTCTAAGATATACGAAATAGATAAGGCCAACAGTCATAACAATAGACTTTCGTTTTGTTAAAAACGTCTTCAGTTGGCAAAGTTTGGGTGAAGAAAGAACGAGTGCTGTAATTTAAAAGAATTTCTATGCTCCCGTGATGCTCTTTAAGACATGCGGGAATCTCAAATGTGTGAGATTCCAGACCGGGAAAAGTTGGAGGGTAGTTTCGCATTTATGACGTTTAGTTTAGAATGGTGACGGAACCATTCTATGACGAGGGCTTCGTATTGGAGAATTTTGTAACTGGTTTTACACTCATTAATGTCCAAGTTTGCAGACGATACAAAGGTTGGCAGGGTCGATAAGGACACTGTTGACGCTATGCTGCTGCAACAGGATCTGGAATGGTTGAGCAGATGGTCTGAGAGGTGGCAAATGAAGTTTAACATTGACAAATGCAAAGTACTACATATGGGAAACAGCAACCCCAGAGCAACGTATCAACTCTGTGGTACTACACTGACAGTGGTAGAGAATGAAAGGGACCTGGGGGTGGCTGTGCAGGCAGATATGAAGTTTTCTGAGCAGTGCAGACGGGCTGCAAGGGTAGCTCATGGTGTATTGTCGATGATATATAGGAATTTTTCTAGCAGGGATAAGGAGGTGATTATTCCCTTGTATAAGGCAATGATCAGGCCACACCTAGAGTACTGTATACAGGTCTGGAGGCCTCACATCAAGAAGGATGTAGAGATGTTGGAACGAGTACAGAGAAGGGCAACAAGATTGGTGAATGGAACAAACGGGTGCTCTTATGAAGAAAGGCTTAAGTTTTGCAAATTACAGTGTCTGGAGACTAGGCACCAGCGAGGTGATCTGATAGAGGTGTATAAAGCCTTGAATGGTTTGAGCATGCTCAATGCTGATGGGATTCTTCCTCTTGCTCAGAATAATCACCTGAGAGGGCATAAATTCAAATTGAGGAAAGACAGATGTAGGATAGACGTGAGGAAATTTGCCTTTAGCCAGCGGGTGGTTGGTTGGTGGAACAGACTTCCATCCCTTGTCGTGGAAGTTGATAGCCTAAATAAGTTTAAGGCTCAGCTGGACAGGTATTTCCAACGAACAAAGGGGTGAAGTGGAAGTAGTTATTTTTTATTTATTTATTATTTTTTTTTTTTTTTTTTGGCTGAAGCTGCATAAGCTTGCTTTCTTGCATCAAATGCCTCTACTAATGCTAATGCTAATCACTTAGAGCTCTTTCGCTTCCTCTTGTTGCAACTTGACTCTCTCCAGTCCAAATTCCTAAGAATGAGATAAATTTCCTTGGTGATTTTAATGTTCACAACTACAGCTGGCTTCCCTTTTTCTAGTCACACAGATCCACTGCTCGATATGCTGAGGCTTTTGCATTACTAAAGACCTCACACAGATTATTCATTTACCTACCAGAATACCAGACAATCCTAACCACACAGCCAACACGCTTGATCTTTTTCTCACAAACAACCCTTCTAAGTAAAAGGTTAAAGTGAGTGGTCCTTTAGGCACCTCAGATCACAACTTGGTGATTGTCTCTTCTCCAATGGAGCCTTTATCTCATGGCTGTTCTCAACCTCGTGTTTTTTTGGCATTACAAGGATGCAAAATGGGATGACCTGTGAGATTTGTTTTCTTCTTTTCCTTGGTCGGATTACTGTTTCAAAACTTCTGATATCAACGTTTGCTCACATCGTGTCACTGAAATTATTCTTGTAGGAATGGAATCCTTTATCCCACACTTCAATTTAAAATCTTTCCTTTATCTAAACCTTGGTTTTCGAATAAATGAGCTTAGGCTGTTCAAGAGAAGAACTCTTGTTCCAGCATCCATCTAAACCAAATTCAGTAGACCAAAGCAATAATACGCCACTCACAATTCCATCCCAGAGACCTGTGCATTGTCAGGTAGCAGAAAATTTGCAAAGATCGTATCCTGTTGAGGCAAAAGAATCATGCCTAACAAGCATGGATACAGATGATATTATCAGTCAAGAAGAACTGCTTGAAATACCTTCCAAAGATGATATGGACGATAGCAATGAATCAGGTCGTCCCACTTTTCCCCGAAAAGATAAATCAAAACCGGATCGTCATAAACAATCAGCTTATAAAAAGCAGCCAGATACATCTTCCACAAACAAAACCAAATAATGAACACATCATTCAGTGGAATTGTAGAGGTTTTCGCAGCAATATTGATGATATCAGTGAACTAATTAACTGCTTCCATCCTGGTGCCAACAAGAAACCAACTTGGCGCCCCAAGTTTTCCCCTACAATAAAAAATTACACTATCTTCAGACAGGATAGATCCAACACTAATAGTGCTCATGGAGGAGTAGCCATCCTGTTGGACTCAAGAGTTCCCTTCAGATACATTCCATTGCAAACCTCCTTAGAAGCTGTTGCCGTACGCATAGTAATTGGAATCACTGTTACATTAGTTTCAATTTATCATCCACCTAATCATCCGTATTCTATTCAGGAAATCGAAGATCTTGTGTTGCAACTTCCACCTCCCTTCTGTCTACTAGGCGACTTTAATGCTCACCACCCATTATGGGGTTCCCCTAGCTTAGACAGACATGGTAATCTTATTGAAATGTTGCCAGACAAGATTTAACATTTTTGAATACTGGCTCTCCTACGTGTTCATTTTCCTACTGGATCAACCTCCACAATGGACCTTTCTATTTGCTCTCCAGTGCTTTATCCAAGTATGGATTGGGTAACTCTTAATGATCCTCACAATAGCGATCGTTTCCCAATAATATGCAAAATTCAGACTTCCTTGTTCATCCCCAAGATATAATCCAATAAAATGGAAATTTCCAAAAGCTGACTGGGTAACACAGCAGGCATGTCTCGTTTGACAACCATATCATACAGTGCTCCCCAATCAACCATGTTACTGAAGACATTACAAACCAAATTCTAACAGCTGCAACTGCTGCCATTCCACAATATCAAGTCAGGAAAAGGCGAACATTAAATTATTGGTGGAACGAAGATTGCAACAGTGCAAAAAAGGAGAAAACCCTGCATGGAATCAGTTCCACAAACATCCAACCACTTCCAATCTTATCATTTATAAGCGACTTACAGCAAGAGCCCATTATATCAGATGAAAAGCAAAAAAAGAATCTTGGATTAAATTGCCAGCAAGAAACCAACTGAACTCTTCCTCAATCAATAAAAATACAGACATCAGACTGATTTGGAACAAGATAAAACTCTTAAATGGCAAATTTCCTCCAACATCTATTCCACAAATTAACTGGAATGGACAGGAACTTTCTACCCCTGCAGAAATCGCAAATGCACTAGGATCTGTATTTTCTCAGTTGTTTTCCTCAACTGCTTATGACCAATCATTTCAAAAAGTTAAAGATGTAATCGAAAAATCCAAACTGAATTTCACTGACAGATGTGCATTAACATATAATCAACCATTCACCATGGTTGAACTGCAGCATGCTCTTACCAACACAAGGAACAGTGCTGCTGGCCCTGATGGGATATTTTATGTTATGGTAAAAAATTTAGATCCAAAATCACACTCGTCACTGCTCATCTTCTTCAATCAAATCTTCACTGAACATGCATTTCCAAGCTCCTGGCATCATTCCTATGTACTGGCTATCCCAAAACCTGGTAAAGACTATTCTGTTCATCATAACTACAGACCAATTTCACTTACCAGCTGTCTGAGCAAAACCCTATAAAAAATGATTCATCACCATCCGACTTGGTATCTTGAGTCCCAAAATTTAATCAATAACGATCAATTTGGATTCAGAAAAAATCGATCATCATTGGACCATATGATTAAAGCTGAAACAAACATCAGAAATGCATTAATGAAAAAGGAGCATCTCGTTATGGTCTGTCTGGATATAGAGAAAGCCTTTGACACCACATGGTGATTCGGCAACTTAAAGGATCTACATTCTCTTGGCCTGAGAGAAAATTTGCCATATTTCATCCAAAATTTCTTACAACAAAGAACCTTTCAAGTTCGTTATCTGGGAACTCTCTCTAAAAACCTTTTCCAGGAAGAAGGAATCCCTCAAGGAGAGGGATTCCTTCCTCTATCTCATAAAGATAGAGTTCTCAGTGCCACTCTATTCACAATTAGAATTAATCATTTAACTGAACTCATTCCAAAAACAGTGGACTCATATCTTTATGCTGATGATCTCACAATCTCCTGCCATTCTCAAAACATGAACTATATTGAGTGACAATTGTAGATATCAATAAATTGGATCCAGATTTGGATGACGCAAAACGGTTAGAGACTATCCAGCCAGAAATCGAATGCCGTTCACTTCTGTACCATACGTAAAATGCATCCTGATCCTGAACTTCGATTAGATAACCATCCTATTCCAATGGCAAATAGTATTCATATGCTCGGCTTAATTTTTGACAGCAAGTTAAACTATCAGAAACACATTGACCATCTCTGGAGAGCTTGTCAAAAAAAATGAACATACTTAGAGCCTTATCAGCAACAACCTGGGGAGCAGACCGTTACACTTTGCTTCACTTATACAGATCCATAATTAGATCTCGATTGATTATAGCGCACCTGTCTTTGATTCTGCTAGGGAAAGTGCTTTATCTTGCCTCAACCCTATTCAACATTCAGCTCTTAGAATAGCCCTAGGTGCGTTCAGAACATCAAAAAGTGCAAAGTCTGTATGTAGAAGCCTATGAAGCTCCTCTAAACATCAGAAGAAAGATGTTATTACTGAACTACGCAACCAAGATCCAAAGCCAGTCGACCCATCCTAATTGGTCAATATTTAATGATCGGCAACTCATGACCTTTTATAGAAACAAACCACAAGCAACTAGGCCTGCAGGTATTAGGTTAATGGAACTAGCAGAAAACTGGAATATACAACTCAGTAAAGTCCACAGAACCTATAGATCATGTTCCTCCATGGTCTATCATCATGCCATCTTGTGACAGTTATTTCCACCAATGGGGAAAACACTCCTTAACGGATAATAACATCCAACAACTGCACATTGCACATATACAATATTATCCTGACTTCTCTAAAATATATACTGATGGAGCGAAGTCCGAGAGTGGAACAGGTGCAGCAGCGGTATTCCACGACACTACCATTTCAGTATCACTTTCGACAGAATGCAGTAATTACACCACTGAATTATATGCCATAAAGCTTGCTCTGGAAAACCTTTTTCATCTCTCAATTCAAAAGAGCATAATCTACACACTCGCAAAGTGCCCTATTAGCAATGCAAAAGATTTCTCCATCTACTCATCCATTACTATAGCTCATCAGATCAGATTTGACTTGTCTCAGAGATCATCGGCAAAAGGTTGTCTTCTGCTGGATTCCAGGCCATACTGGAATACCAGGAAACAAAATTGCAGATTCTGCTGCCAAGCATCCATCCAGCACAGCCCCAATGAATTTTCTGGTCCCGTTCAATGATTTCAAAATGCACATATGAAATATACGTAAGGAACGATGGACACTTCAGTAGCAAATGCATATACATAACAAACTCCTTGAAATTAAACCTGTACCGCAATTATGGGCCTCCAATTTCCACACAAACAGACAAGAAGAGGTAGTCCCGGTGAGAGCCCAAATAGGCCACACTCATTTGACCCATCTATTCCTGTTATCAGTTAATGACCCTGTGGCAGTGTTCGCACTGCCACAGGCCACTCATAATAAAACACATACTCCTGGAATGCACCTTGTATAACAACTCTCATCTAATTTCATTCACTTCTCTCAAACTTACAGGAATTGTCACTTAGCCATATAATAGGCGAAAATTCAAGCATTACAAAATTTTACTTCTTTCTGAAATGAATAGATTTATATAACCATTTCTAAATGCTTCCATAGAAGCAAATAAAACTAGTATTAAATATTATGATAGGTGCAATATGGCCTTTGTAGTCTTTGCACCCGAAAAATCCAAACACAACAACAACAGCTGTAATATCTTAATATACAAATCCTTGAAATTTGAAGACATCAAGGGTATGAGAAAAAAGAAAACTGTGTAAATGTAATGAATGGTAGACAAACAGACTATTTTGGTGTTTGTAAATGGATGAGCAAAATTTCAGAATAGTACTGGTTTATATATGTGCAGAAATATATACTGGTTTATATATGTGCTAACCACTAAGTAAAGAATTGATTTAGTGATATATGAAATATCCAAATACATTACCATTTGTTCTTAATATTTCATATTGAAACTCTGCTGAATATTCAAAATGCATATATTTTACTATAGATAGTTTATTATTTATTTCATTTTGTGTAAAAAAAATCAATAAAGTGAAATGAAATTGCAAAGTTGGACTCAGCATCAAAAAATTTTATTTAAAAAGCAGAAATTTACTTTAAAAATGTAAATGTAATCAGTGAAGACAGTTGAATCCCTATTACATGTGAAAGACATAAAAATTCATGATCCTTCTTTAACCTATCTTTCAGTGTCATCAGAGGGTGTTCCACCCCAGATAATTTTGCTAATTTTAATTCTGAATTAAGTCTTTAATAATGTTTCGTATTTCAATTTCTTTGTTCATTATTCCTACTAAAGCATGAAAGAATTTGCTCACTGTACATTGGAATTTTCGTGTGTGTGTGTGTTCATCCATGAACACACACACACCATTTTGAAATGCTCACTGCATTTCAAAAATACAAACTTGGTTGTCATTAAATATTATAATGTAAATATTGTAATTTATTTTCAAATCACTTTATTGTGAACTTTAGTGGGACTTTTTTTTTTCTTTCAGAAATTGCCAGTTACATTGCCTATACTGTTTCGATTTCTTCTCCTCTGCATTTCAGCAATCCTTGTAGATGTTATTGTTACACCTTACTTCTTGATTGTTGTTATACCAATTGCTGCTGTATATTACTTTTTACAACATTTCTTCCGTTATACATCAAGGTATAATTTTCTGCATAACTTTAATATCTATAAATGCATAAAAGAAATATTTTAGTTCATACTCCATTTTGCAGTTATTGTAGCATAAAGTTCTGTTTGCTATTCACTTGCTTTATTTCCCATTTTTTTATATAGAAAATATTTAATTCATCTTAACTGTTATACTACATGGGAAGTTAAGTCGTAATCATATTATGAAGTATCATGAAGTTATCAGTTATGAAAGAAGATATATAAAAAAATTTCTCTTTGTATTTTGGGACTTGTGACCTCCTCTGTCGTGTGTCAGAGGAGGTCACAAAATAGAGAAATACAAGAACATTACCATATTATCAAGTAGTCTCATACACTCTATCTACAACTTCAAATCCAGAAATAGTTAAGAAGACAGCAATATAATAACAGTAGGGGAGATCGCACTGTGGATTATCCTCTTAATGCAATACCATTTGAAAGAGCCGACCGGGCTAGCCGAGTGGGTAAAGTACCTGCCCGGCAACCCAAAGGTCGCGGGTTCGATTCCCGCCTCGGGCTTGGATCAAAGTACTGCAAAAACCTTGGGAGGTGCAATATGGCCACAGAAGCCGATGCGCCAACAACTACCAAATCAACCAAATCAAATCACCATTTGAAAGAAAACCATTCTTTTATGCAAACTAGCTCATAAACTGTTTATTCTGGTGCACATTTTTGGTTTATTTAAGACTGTAATGGTAAAAAGTTATCAGGCCTACTGTGTTCAATGAATTATATGTCAATCAGGAGTCAGCAACCCTCAAACCTCCTCCTTTTTCATCTGAAACCCAAAACACAAAAAAAGTAATATTCTATAGTACTTCTTGAATGGTGAATGGATTCTAACAGGTTGTGCCATATGTGTTGGAGTGACAGAATTACAGAAGATGCCAATTCAGAAGAACACAGTACATAGGATTTATTGTCAAGTAACATGGGGAGGGGCACTTGACACTGTGACACACAATATATAACGCAAAGTTGGGGATCCCCAACTCTGCGTTATGTTTTGTGATTTTGTTGGTATGTTGTTCTTCTGGCCACTTAGCTGCAGGCTCCTGGGAACCAGGGTCCCCCATTGCCCATCCATCTTCATAAGGAGGTGAGCCAGGTTGTAAAACTTGCTAGGGAGGTGCCCTAAAGGGGGGGAGGGAAGTTTTATTAAAAAAGAACACAGGAGAGACAGTTTGAGTAGATAACACAGATATAGAAAAGGTGGATTCTAGGAAAGCTTCCACACAGAAAAACAGAAGTTAACGGGAACAGAGAGACACCCCTGTGGACTGAGTCCATTCTCCATGGACTCCTTCCACAGGGGTGGGTTGGACTGTTAAGAGAGGGGGAAAGTTTTGTGGTGGTAGAGTCCTCCAGTTGAAAAGGTTTGGATGGGAGGTGGGGGTGGGGAAATGGGTATTAAAGGGAAGTAAAGTCATAAGGTCAGGGTACCTTATGTAGGAGAGATCACACTGTGGATGTATGGTACTTCTCTGTTTCAAATCTCACGCTGACCAGGCTAGCTGAAGTCAGTGTCTACAGATCCCACACCATGCCGCAGAAGAGGGTGCATGACGTCAGCAAGGCAGGGGAGTTTCCTGGTAGGTTGCTGCCACTGAGGTCTAATTGGTGAAGCCCATCAGAATAACACACACACACACACACACACTACATGCATTTAGTCCATCTGCACACCTACACAGATACACCTTTTTTTTTTTTTTTTTTTAATGTGAAAACATCTATGGCGGCACCTACTACATTTTCGGACCACAGCAAAACCAGCTGGTAACAAATAAATTTTATTACGGAAATGACGCCAATGATGTCACTTCCTGCTCGGTCACTAACATTGATTTAGTAGAGTAAGTAGCAGGTAACAATAAAATGTTACATCCTTCAAATGTAGAGACAGAAATGGCGAAAATGATGTCACTTCCTAAATGTTGTGAACACAGTCACCAACATTGATTCAGTAGAGTAAGCTGCTGGTAGTAATATTCTCTTGTCAACAAAAGAACAAGTTCGAAAACATAGAGAACAAAAAAAAATGCAGAGTTTAATGAAATCTGCTTCTCAAGAATTTGATCAACATCAACCTTCTAAGTAGAGTAAGTAGTGGGCGTGAGCATTTCATTCATAACTTCGGTTCTAGCTGTTAGATTTTAATAGCTGTTTGATTAAACTGCTTAAAAATGTAAACAGTTTTAATTTAAGAGTGCAACAAACTTCTTGCAGTAGTTTTTGGTTATGACATCATACTAATCTACAAATGGATTTTGGTAACTATTGAATTGTAAAAATACCAAATCTAATTTCAGTTAACCTATAAGAGTATTTCAAAGATGGCTAAAGCTGCAGCTGAAAGAAATTGAGAGAAGTATGCAAGAATAAAAGCTTCAGAGCCATTTGTGATATCTGTAATCAGTTATGGTACAAAAATTTTGTAAAATTGTGCACTCCAGGAAGTTTTCCGTTACTTCTCTTAGAATTACCAACTACAGATGTAATGGCTATGAAGCCTTGTAATACTTGTCGAGCATCTCTCAAAAATGATTCCATTCCATTCCAACATTTTTGAAGGGCAACAGTTTTGTTTATCCTGCTATTCCACCTCATCTGCCTCAATATGATTTACTGACTGAGTGGCTCATTTTTCCTTGTATACCATTCATGCAAATTAGAAGACTAAGGCATGGTTTTAGCCAATATGGAATTTTGGGGTTAAATTATAAATGTTCTTGTAAATGTTATTTCAGTGGTCAGTCATTTGCCTCGGAGTATAGTGATGATTATTGCATTTTTAACATTCATATCAAAACATAAGAAAATTCACAAATCGAGTTATTTAACAGGCTTGATTCGTAAACATGTAAGGGTTGTGTTAAAATATCTACTTTCGACTTCTTTGTATCATCTGCATGATATCGAGATTAACGAAGCATTCTTTGATGATGAAATGAGTGAAGCTATACGTATTGAAGAAAGTTTAGTAACTCAACAACAAACTCTTTTATGGAGCGATGACAAATATAATCGAATAGTTCCTGGTGATCGAAATGTTCTACAAAGTTTACTTTTTGTCTAACATGATGAAGAATTGCTCTTTCCTAGCATTTACCTTGGAAATGCTAGGAAAGAGCAATTCTTTACAGATAATTTAAAAGTTACAACATTTATGAGGGCATCGAGTGAACATTGTCGTTCAGATCGGCCTTATCATCTTCTTCTTTATATGGCCATGAAAATAATGAGACTAAGAACTCGAGACTTGTTAATAGTTACTTTTAAGTACATCAGAAGAAGCACTAAGCTCACCAAAGAACAAATCCAATCTCGAGAATACCTCAATAACTGCATTGAATAGAATTTAGCGTTTTTTAAATTGATATTGATTCCTAATTCAACTTATTACCGGATACAACATAAAAGAGATCTGTTTGCAATGATCATACAATTGGGTAAATCTACGTTCTTCTTTATTTGAATGGAAATAAAATCGGTTGGCCTAAATTGCTAAAACTTTTATACATAATGAAAGCTATGATAAATCAGCTTGTGTCTGTTTCTACTGCAAAAGCCTTTGGTAACATCAAACTCCAATCTCCACTCTTTACAATTCCAAGAGTACGTATAATATAACGTATTATTTTAGCTTTCAAACCCATTGCAACCTCAAATTGACAAAACTGTTGAAAAAAATAAATGCTTTAAAATGTTAAACGTGTTCAGATTCTTTTCATTCCTAAAACCCTTTAACCTCGTCCAAGCCAAGAATGTTTTCACATAGAATAAAATCTTTCGTGTGTACAGGGTCACACAGTGTGCTTTTTTTTTTTATGTCATATATTTAGGGCTGACTGATTTACAACACATTACGTTCTCTCACACATTTTCCATCTTTCATTCACCATCACACAGCTAGCCAGGTTGTTGCTGTTGTTTGGTTTTTAGGAGCATTACCAACTAAGGCCATATTGCTCCGGGGATATGCGGTGGTCATTCCCTGACCTTTCCGCATCCTCCGTATTTGGTGGTCATGGGTTCAAACCCTGGTCTAATCAAGAAGCATGTGCTACTCACTGCTGCTCTTGCCCACATGGCTACGGAGGCGCCAACTAGCCAAGACATAGGTACCACCTAGTATCAACATTTGTTTTTTTTTTTTTTTTTTTTTTAAGTTTATTATTATTGCTATAATACTGGTCATTAAAAGCACTCACTCAGTCACCGCATAGTTTATACAGATGATCTGCCTTTTATACACATTTAAACAACTTAACCTGCAAGAATGGAGTGTTTTTTATTTTATTTTTATTATATATATATATATATGATAAAGATGCAGTGAAATTACTCAAAGTCTTAATAAACAGGAATGAGAAATTAAAATATATAAAAATATATATAAGACTGGGTTATGGATCCGGAGTACTACGGTAAACATAGAAAAAACTGGCAACCATAATGAAAAATAGACAAAAAAGGTAATTATCAGTGTATTTGTAATTTGCATTTTATTTCAGGTAATTTGTTTTTTAACATACAAGTGGTCTCAATTCTTCCATAGTTATTACATCTGATAGTTCAATTCTCCTTCCAAATACACAAATACACTGATATATATATATATATATATAATTATATTTAAATAATGTTGGAAAAAAAATATTACTTAATAAAAATACAAATAAAAAGGAGGGTACAGCACACATCAGAGGTAGCAAAAAGCATATTCCTCTACATGATGTTTGAAATATAGTCATATAAATTAGAATAAGGTTTAAAAAAAAAAAAAAAAAAAAATTTTTTTTTTTTTTTTTTTTTTTAAACCTTATTCTAATTTATATGACTATATATATATATATATATATATATATCAGTAATAAAAAAGAAAGTTAATAATTATTACGACTGTAACTGTAACTAATATGCATTAGCATTAGCAGAGGCATTTGATGCAAGAAAGCAAGCTTATGCAGCATCAGCCAAAAAAAAAAAAAAAAAAAAACACTTCCACTTCACCCCTCTGTTCGTTCAAAATACCTGTCCAGCTGAGCCTTAAACTTATTTAGGCTATCAACTTCCACAAAAAGGGATGGAAGTCTGTTCCACCAACCAACCACTCGCTGGCTAAAGGCAAATTTCCGCACGTCTATCCTACATCTGTCTTTCCTCAATTTGAATTTATGCCCTCTCAGGTGATTATTCTGAGTGAAAGGAAGAATCCCATCAGCATTGTGCATGCTCAAACCATTCAATGCTTTATACACCTCTATCAGATCACCTCGCTGGTGCCTAGTCTCCAGACACTGTAATTTGCAAAACTTAAGCCTTTCTTCGTAAGAGCACCCCTTTGTTCCATTCACTAATCTTGTTGCCCTTCTCTGTACTCATTCCAGCAGTTCTACATCCTTCTTGAAATGAGGCCTTGAGACCTGCATACAGTACTCTAAGTGTGGCCTGACCATTGCCTTATACAAGGTAATAATCACCTCCTTATCCCTGCTAGGAGAGTCACTGCAGTTGCAGAGCAATCATGCATTACAACCATAATGTGTATAAAATATTAAAGATAATAGAAAATAATAGAAAAAGTAAATCAATCAAATAATACCATTCAGGGATTTAAGAAAACGCAAAAAAAAAAAAAATTATCGCTTTTTATCCACAATTCAGATGACTTCAACTGGGGCCAACCACACAGACTGGAGGCAAAAAAAACGACAAGAAGTTCTCTGTTTATGTAATGATCAATATATGCTAAGTAATTTAAATCTAAACCAAATATAGTAATTAAAAATGGTTAAGAAATTTTAGAATCAAAAGTAAGAAAATATAAGTAAATTATAAATAAATTATAAATGTAAGCATATAGATAAATTATAAATGTAAGCATTTAATGATTAAAATAAGATTAAATATATAATACGTACTACATATCTACCGTATCCAGGACATAATGTAGTAACATTATGTGGTGGATCCCAACTAGAAATGTGCAATATCTCAAAAACGATTCACCTAAGGACCCATGTTTACTAGGCTTTTTTTGCATATTGTAGTCTGTATAGTTCACCTTTGAATTATTGTCCATCACTTTTGAAACACCCTGTGTGTGTATATATAAAATATTAAAGATAATAGAAAATAATAGTGAACTGTACAGAGTTGAGATCCACCACTGACTTGTTTGTTTAGGTTAGGTTATGCTCATTCTCTCCATTTCCCCTCTCTCAATGCTCTGAGATGTTGTTGTTGTTGTTGTTGTTTGGTTTTTAGGAGCATTAGCAACTAAGGCCATATTGCTCCGGAATATGCGGTGGTCATTCCTTGACCTTTCCGCATCCTCCATATTTGGTGGTGACGGGCTCGAACCCCGGTCTAATCAAGAAGCGTGTGCTACGCACTGCTGCTCCTTCCCTCCTGGCTACGGAGACGCCACTCTGAGATGTAGCAGGCATACTAGTACTTGTCAAAGGATAGTCAACATGGAAAGAGGTTACAGCAACGAAGAGTATGTGGACATGCACTACATGTATGGTAAAGTCAACGGCAGTGCACTCAAGGCTGCACGTTTGTACCAAGAAGCATTTCCCTGCTGAAGACAGCCCAACAGGTGCATATTCATCAAGGTACATCAATGCCTTAGAGAATATGGGCACTTCACACATGGAGTATGTGAAAATTTTTTTCAAGTGAAAAATCAATTTCGTTATATAGAAGTCCGACTGCATATATAATAATTAATAATAATAAAAACAAATTAGGTAAGTAAAAAATGAAGATATGTCATAGGAAATTATATATAATAATTTTAAAATATTAGATATAGGGCAAATAAAATCAAATTAATAAGCTGATAAATGTTAAATTTAGAACAGCACCCACCTGTTAGTGCGCAGCCAAAACAATGTGAAATATCACATTGTTTTGGCAATGTTTCACATTGAAATATCACAAAATGAAACTACCACTAAAGAAGATAGATATAAGATGAACCACAAGGAACAAATAAAAACAACTGTTATGTCCATTCTCATCAGAGGGCTACTAGACACAATGGATGTGAGTATTACTGTATTTCAAATGCAATGTAAATTACTGCAACCACCTTAAACTCAAACGTCAACCCACCAGAACAGGGCAAAACTAAGGTATTCCTATGCTCAAGGCAGAAAGATTATTTCGCCACCTCTTTTCATACTCTAGGAATCTGCATAAGGGTGGCAACCACAAGCTATAATCCCCATAGTCCTTTCGGAAGGGCTATTCGATGTCTGAAATAAGACATAGAATTTTGATGGCAATTTACATCGATACGAGTAATGCTCCTGCTTCCCAACTTTCTACATTAGAAGATTCCAGGTGCTCTATAAGTTCCTCATATGAGGAAAACGTTAGACCAGCAATTATATCTCCAGATAGGAAGATAGGGATACTCATTAAGGGCACTGTGATGCTGAAAACTTGTGCCTTAAGATATTGTTAGTTTACTATGCAAAGAATTAGAGGGTTACCTCCTCAATGATAATGAAAAGTTAATCAAAACATAGACCAAGATCATTCTAAAATATTGGTACAAGTTGCACAGTCACTTATTGTAGAAATTGAAAGACTCAAGGGTCAAATAGATTTACAAAATAAAAATATTGAAGAACTTAAAACCTCAAATAACTAGCTCCAATAAAAGTGCATCGAAGAACTAAAATAACAAAACATCCCTGAAAAAAGGTCTTATGTCAGCGTTCTAAAGGATTCCTTACCTGAAAATGCAGTTAAACCCACTTCTATTTTGACAGATGAAACAGTAACTAATGCAGACTTACATGCTTCCTTTTTTTCAGTTCTTCGAGGCACCTGTTAAAATACAGCCTACAAAGAGGCCTCAGAACCTCATTATTATGGTTTCCTAACCTGATGAGGTTAGGGAAGATGTTATTAAAAACCTAAAAAGTGGTCTGAAAGATGTTAAACAACAACGGGATAATAATAGAGACAAACTCTAAGGAAGGATATAAATGCTGTTGCATCCTCTAAATTTATTTCAGAGGATGCTTGTTTATGATCTAGATAAATCCTACAGTACTTGTTTATGATCTAGATAATGATTTAACTAAGGAAGAAATTTTGAATGATTTGTATTTTAAAATTTCAGTGCCCTGGGGGTTTTCTATTTGGTTACACGTGACCAAATAGAAAATGAGATTGTATTTAAATTCAAAATGAAATCACGTGTATATCAAACTTTTCCCACATATTATTTTCACAAATCTCCACTCTAGACAGTATATTTATAGGATTAATGTCTCACAAATTTATGGTCTTTACTAGTTATCAGATGGGTCTGTTGTTTATCATATAGACACAAGTCTAACTCTTGCAAAAAATGAATTACCAACTTGTGGACACTGTGCTCGTTCAGGGCACATTTTTTCCGAGTATCTCAACAAAAGTGACCCCCCAGTTTGTGCCAATTGTAAATGAAAGAAGAAGACAGCCAATCACTCTGTTAGAGATGTCTTGTGTCTAGACTACCAGAGAGCTGTGGAAACAGTAAGACAAAGAACTATTCCCATCCAGTCCTAATGATTATAATACATCCACTCCTAATTATAATATAATAGTGAAGAGGCTGAAATCTATACTCTTGACCACCAAATTAAAAATCACTCAGTTAAATGCCCATAGATCTAAGACACTAACTGATGAAATTCAAAAGCTTGCAGATATCCTTTCTCCAGACTGTGTTTGTTTACAGGAACCGTATCACTATCATGGAAAAATCACAGGTTATCCTTTATCCACCAGAATAATAAAATCCCTTTGTAAATTTGTTATTATCCTAATGAATGCAAATTCCAAATCTTCACTGTGGCATAGTGCAATAAATTGAGTTCGGTTACTAGAAGATTTAATTTTTACTCATCAGTTGCATATTCTTAATGCCCCAAATAATCCTTCTATCTTTTGTAGTAGCCTGGGGCAGTCTAACATCGATAGTAACTAGCAATAGGTAACTAGCAATATCTCTTCCCTAATTTCTGAGCAGGATGTACATACAGATTTGACAGTTTCTAATCATAGACATATTTTTAGGACCTATGTTCTTCTAAAACTACTACTAAACGCTGGCTCTCCAACTCGTGTTGAACTACCTAAAGGTACAACATCTGCCTTAGACTTATCCATCTGTTCAGCATCTCTTTTTCCAAGCATGGAATGGTTGGTGCTGAATGATCCATTCCACAGTGACCATTTTCCTATTATAAGTTCAATTCAAACACAGGCCATGTTGTGCCCTAAAGCCATACTTCTTGAAATTTTCACAAAGCAGACTGGAAAAACTATTCTACTTGTGTCCTAGTCAACAATCAGTATGTACAGCAACAACATATTGATGACATAACCAAACACATTACCAGCCATATATTATCGGCAGCTGAAATTTCCATTCCAAAATCTGATTAGCATAAACAGGTACACCAAAACCAATGGCGGAATGAAGATTGCTCCAAAGCTGAAAGAGAAAAAAACTGTGCTTTGAAGCAATTTCGAAAATTACCAACTACAGCTAACCTAGTTGTTTTCAAAAAACTCAGAGCCAGAGCAAGACATTAGAAAAAAAGCAAAACATGACACCTGGATTAGCTTTGCCTCAACTATTAATAAAAATACTGACACTCAGATTATCTGGAAAAAAATACAAGCACTCAATGGGAAATTTCTACCGTTTCAGTCTCCGATAAAACAATGGAATGGACAAACTTATCCTCACCTACTGATATTGCAGATGCTTTAGCAGAATCTTTCTATAATATTTCTGCCTCTTCCTCTTATATGGCCTCCTTTCAGTGCATTAACACTAGTGAAGAATGTATTAAATTGAATTTTTCAACTAGTCATTCACTTCCATATAACCACCCCTTTACTTACGCTGAGCTGAAAGAATCACTGAGCAAATCTCCATCTAGCGCAGCAGGAGCAGATGGCATTCACTACAGTATGTTGAAGCATCTATGTGAAGCCGATCTATGCATATTATTGCTCTTTTACAACTGGACCTTTTCAGAAAATACATACCCTCTCTCTCATTGGCACATTATAACCTTAGTTGCCGATGCGCCAATAAAACCCAAATCAAATCAAACATACCCCCTCTCTCTCTCTCTCTCTCTCTCTCTCTCTCTCTCTCTCTCTCTCTCTCTCTCTCTCTTGGCATCATTCCTATATTTGTGGTATACCAAAACCCGCAGAGATCCATCTCCAATTCAGAATTATAGACCGATATCATTGACAAGCCATTTGTGCAAAATATTCAAAAGGATGGTGCATAAGATGTTCACCTGGATTCTAGACTCTGAAAATCTACTTTCTGATCGCTAATATGGCTTCCATAAAAACAGGTCCACTCTCGATTTACTTGTAAAAATTGAATCCAACATTGATTAACGCCTTCATCGGGAGACAACATTTAGTGATGGCCAACCTGGATATTCATAAAGCATTTGACACCACATGGCATTATGGTGTTATTAAAGATATGCATCATTTGGGGCTGAGAGGCTACCTCCCTTTAATAATTCAAAACTTTTTAAAATTATGTACCTTTCAAGTCCGATATAAAAATATGCTGTCAGCATCTCACATTCAAGAAGAGGATGTCCCACAAGGTTCCATATCGAGTCCAATCCTATCTGCGATTAGGGTCAACAATATACTGGAAGATCTTCCATAAATAATTGAAGTATACGTGTATGCTGACAACTTCAATATATCTTGCCAATTGCCAAGTATGAATACTATTGAAAGACAGCCACTGTCTTTAAAATTATCATCTTTTAAAATTAATCTTTTAAATTATCAAGCGACTTAGAAGCCTATGGCAGATATAAGCTAGTCTGTAATCAGGTCACAAAGGAGATTAGACAGGCGAAGGCAAATTACGAGAAATCCTTGGCAAAAGATGCTAAGAAAAACAGCAAGGATTTCTTTACTTATATAAACTCTAAAATGAAGGGGATGAATCTGATTGGTCCACTTGACATTGATGGTTCGACAGTTGATGATCCTGCTCAGATAGCAAACCAACTGAATGAGTATTTTGCATCTGCATTCACACATGAGGAATTATTAAGGTTTGAAAATGGCAGAAGGTTATCAAATTGTAGCAGGGTACTTAATGATTTTGTAATAACTGAGAGCAAAGTGGAGAAGAAATTGTTGAAGTTAAACATAAGAAAAGCACCTGGGCTGGATGAGATCTATCCAGTTATATTAAAGGAGGTGGCAAAGCAACTAAGCAAACCCTTAGCCATAATTATGAGAGCATCCTTGGACTCAGGGGAGGTCCCCACAGACTGGAGATGTGCAAATGTATCCCCAATTCACAAAGGGGGATCGAAGGGTGACATGAGTAATTACAGACCAGTTAGTTTAACTTCTGTTCCAGGTAACATAATGGAGTCACTGGTTAAAGATGCATTGCAGGATCATCTAGACAAGACTTCAGCAATAATTCAGACGCAGCATGGGTTTGTTAAGGGGAAGTCTTGTCTGACAAATTTGATTGGTTATTATGATGTGGTTACAAAGGAACTGGATGCAAAAAATAATTTTGATATCATATATTTGGATTTCAGGAAAGCTTTTGACACTGTTGCACATGGAAGACTATTGTACAAACTGGAGCAGAATGGTATTAAGGGTAAGTTGCTACAATGGATAAAAATATGGTTAAGTGGGAGAAGATAGGTAGCGGTAATCAATGGGTGCTGCTCTTCGTGACAAATGACACTGTTGTGTCATTTGCAAAGTAATGTTATTAGTGGAGTCCCACAGGGTTCGGTATTGGGTCCACTGTTGTTTTGTATATTTATCAATGATATTGATGAAGGTATATCAGGCTTAGTGTCGAAGTTTGCAGATGATACAAAGGTTGGCAGGGTTGTTAATGACAGTAATGGCAGTGTGCTACTGCAACAGGATCTAGAAATTTTCGGCAGATGGGCTGAGAAGTGGCAACTGAAGTTTAACCTTGACAAATGCAAAGTACTGCATATGGGTAGAAGTAACCGGAGAGAAAAGTATCAACTGTGTGGTACTACACTTAAGATGATAGAAAATGAAAAAGACCTGGGAGTAATTGTGCAGTCAGATATGAAGTTTTCTGAGCAATGCAGACACGCTGCCAGGGCAGGTCATGGGATTTTGTCAATGATATACAGGGTGTTTCAGTTAAACGTTTCAGAACTTCTAAGAGGGGTAGGGTACATCCTGACAACTCGAAATCATATAGCAATGTGGGGTCGGAAATGCTTTCCTGAAGCGGTGTTTTACACAGAAGCACCATAAAGAAAAGAGACAGTAAGTGAGAAATCGTTTTAATAATACATGAAAAGAAGCAAAAGGTACATGGATTAAAGTAAGTGTTCGAAGTTTCTTCCACGGGCTACAATGCACGCCTCACATCTCCGACGCATGGACATCCGAACATTCTGGAATACTCCAGGCGAATTTCGAATTTCTTGAACAAGAACGCCAAGCTAGTAGGATGGATGATTACACGAACGCAGAGTTAGCCGATATGCATTTGGCGTACGGGGCTGCAAATTGTAGTGGGCCAGCCGCACAGCGTTTGTACGCGGAACGATATCCGACGAGGCGTATTCCCAGTCATAATTTCTTTGCAAGGCTGCACCAGAGGTTAGCTGAGAGAGGTTCATTTGAAAGAGCTGACAGGGACAGGGTAAGAACAGCACGGACTCCAGCCGTCGAACAGAATGTGCTGCAGCATGTACAGGGGAATCGAAGAAGGAGTACACGAAGTCTAGCAAACGCAGTCGGGGTTTCCCATTGCAGCGTCTGGAGGATTCTCCGAGAACAAGACATGCATCCGTTTCACGTGCAGCGTGTCCAGACACAGCAACCGGAGGATTATGCACCTCATATTGCTTTCGCACAGTGGTACCTTGGAAAATGTGCTACAAATCCCCTTTTTCCTGCTGAAGTGTTGTTTTCCATTGAGACATCCTTCACAAGGGAAGGAATTTTCAACACACATAACGACCATATCTGGGCGGTCGAGAACCCGCATGCAATACGACGTCGTACAGCACAGATTCGATTTTCGGTCAATGTATGGGCCGGTATTATGGGAGATCACCTCATCGGACCTTACCTGTTACCGTGTCATCTAACCGGACCTATCTACTTGATCTTTCTGCAGCAAGTATTGCCACAACTTTTGAGAGATGAACAGATTTCTGCATTGACGCAACAGACAATGTGCTTCCAACATGATGGAGCCCCTGCCCATTATAGCGGAGATGTTCGTAACTACCTGGATGTCACATTTGGTCAACAGTGGATCAGACGTGGTGGTCCCGTGCGTTGGCCTGCTCGGTCACCCGACCTATCATGTCTTGATTTTTATTTCTGGGGTCATATGAAATCGCTAGTTTATGACACCCCTGTTGACAATGCTGAGGAGCTGGTTGCAAGAATCGCAGTAGCTGCCGAAGAAATTCGAAATTAGCCTGGAGTATTCCAGAATGTTCGGATGTCCATGCGTCGGAGATGTGAGGCGTGCATTGTAGCCCGTGGAAGAAACTTCGAACACTTACTTTAATCCATGTACCTTTTGCTTCTTTTCGTGTATTATTAAAACGATTTCTCACTTACGGTCTCTTTTCTTTATGGTGCTTCTGTGTAAAACACCGCTTCAGGAAAGCATTTCCGACCCCACATTGCTATATGATTTCGAGTTGTCAGGATGTACCCTATCCCTCTTAGAAGTTCTGAAACGTTTAACTGAAACACCCTGTATAGGAATTTTGCTAGCAGGGAAAAGGAGGTGATTGTCCCTCTGTATAAGGCAATGGTCAGGCCACGCCTTGAGTACTGCTTACAGGTCTGGATGCCTCATTTTAGGAAGGTCTTGATTTGCTTGAGCGTGTACAGAGAAGGGCAACAAGATTGGTGAGGGGAATGAAGGGATCCTCTTACCAAGAGAGGCTTAAGTTCTGCAAATTGCAATGGCTAGACTAGGCAACTGCGCGGTGATCTGATTGAGGTGTATAAGGCTTTGAATGGGTTGAGTATGCTGAATTCTGATGGGATCCTTTCACTTGTTCAGATTACGAATCTAAGGGTGCATAAATTCAAATTCAGAAAAGACAGATGTAGACTAGATGTGTGGAAATTTGCCTTTAGCCAGTGGGTGGTTAATTGCTGGAACAAACATCCATCTGTCATTGTGGAAGTTGATAGGTTGAATAAATTTAAGGAGGAACTGGACAGGCATTTGGAAGGAATGGTGTGATTTTTTTTTTTTTGGCTGATGCTGTATAAGCTCATACACTTGCTTTCTTGCATCACATGCCACTTCTACTACTACTGCAACTACTTCAACCTGATCCAGAGCTAAAGATAAATGACATGCCAGTTCCTCTTATTCACACTGTCTGATTTCTTGGCCTGATACTAGATAGGAAATTGAACTTATTGAAATGAAAAATTATAATTCCTCAGAGCGGTTAATACTAGAATATACATATAGAGAACGGTTAGTATTCAAAAGTTGAAATTGAACTTTTAAGCACATGTGGCCTATCTCTGAACTATCGGTTTGAAGAAGTTCAATATCCTCCAGTGTGTGTGTGTGTGTGTGTGTGTGTCATCCTTGTTATGGGGCACTGATCAACATATGCTTATCCATCTTTATTGAGCTCTCATAAGGTCTCGCTTGGAGTATGGTTCTCCAAAGTATGACTCTACGAGAAAAAGTACTTTAGAGCAATTAAACACCATCCAGCACAGTGCTCTGAGAGTTGCTGTATGATTAACCTCCCTTGTTGTTATTTGGTTTTTAGGAGCATTAGCAACTAAGGCCATATTGCTCCAGGGATATGCGGTGGTCATTCCCTGACCTTTCTGCATCCTCCATATTTGGTGGTCACTGGCTCGAACCCCGGTCTAATCAAGAAGCGTGTGCTAAGCACTGCTGCACCTGGCTACGAAGGCGCCGAACCTCCCTTACATCTTTGCTGAAAAACATTACTTCTGCTGTATGGCACAAAAATTCAGTGTTCACTCTCACCCTAGTTGGAGATGTTTATACAAACCCGAATGGGAGTCATTTTACAGTAGTAAGCCAAATGAAAACTGACCTGCTCCCCTTAGATTCAAGGATCTGATTCAGTCATGGAATATAGAAATCAGTAATATATTTCAGGATATGACACCACCAGATCCACCCTGGACAAATATCTGTGCAATATATGATGACTATTTTCAACAGTGGGGAAAGAACACCTTATCTCCCTCCAATATCACACAGTTACATGCAGCTTACTCTCTTTCTCATTCACAGGCCTGTGAAATCTACACAGATGGATCAAAAACTGAGACCCCAAGTAGGTGCTGTGGTAATATTCCTGTCATTCACCACTTCTATCTTATTACCAGTAGACTGCAGTATCTTCACTGCTGAGCTATATGCTATAAACTTAGCTCTGGATCACATTAATGAACATCTAATTCCATCTGCTTTAATATACACAGACTCACTCAGTGCTGTCTCTGCTATAAATAGTAATACCGACTCCTCTCACCCTGTAATAAAACAAATCCATTCTAAATTATTTGCATGTAATGAGCCAAACCAAACTATGGCATTCTGGGATAGCAGGAAATGAAAAAGCAGATCTTGCAGCCAAACAACCTGATACTTCTATTTTACAGACTTGTCAAGTTCCATATACCGATTTCAAACCCATCGTCCTTAAAGCATGTTCCAATAGCTGGTCAATAATCTGGAGAGGTTATCCAGGAAACAAAATTTACTGAATAAAACCAGATCCAAAGCTGTGGCTGTCCAGTTTTCGGAAAAGTAAATTAGAAGAAGTAATTCTAGGAAAGCTAAGAATTCGGCATATTTGCCTCACACACTTTTATCTATTAAAACAAATGACAATACTCCTCAATACACATAATGTAATGTGCAACTGACTATTCATCATTTATTAGTGGAATGTCCTCATCATCTCAATATCCACTCAAATAGCTTTAAATCATGTGCTAATGCACAGTCATCACTAACATTATTGCAGTTTCTTGGAGATGATCCTAATAGGAAAGAACTGTTTACCTTCCTAAATAACATAGGAATATGCTATAAAATATAAGAGGTATTGCAATAATGCTAGCATTTCCTATTAACTGTTAGAAAGACACAATTTGGCTCTAGCAGCCTATCTGTCGCGTTAAATCTGATCATGACAACAACAACAGGAAACACGGCGGCAATCTTCAAGGCAGAATGAGCTGGTCCCACAGTAACTAGTTATTGTTGGTGACTCTATTGTCAGGGAGACTGGGAAGATATTATGCAAAAAGGATAGGTGGAACAGGACCAAGATATGTATTTTGCCAGGAGCAAAAGTTGATGACATTATAGAGCAAATATCATCTTTTAAGGGCACAAAAGGGATATTGTTGTACATGTCGGCACTAATGGCATGAAGAGTAGCGATCTGCTTTAATTAACAAGTACTGGTCAATGTTTGAAAACAGTTGCCAGTTAGTGTTTTACGCTAACTCGCAACTGTTTTTTAGCGCGGTCTGTGCTTGTTAACAGGAAAGACTGCTTCTACAGGGATGGGATACACTTAAATAGAAAGGGTGCAAAAATATTTGCTGATGCTATCGAGGCAGAGTTAGGTGGGTCAGAAAACTGTTAGCTTGTAATGAGCTAACAGTTTCAGTTACAGCTTAACAGTAGCTGCTGGCAGAGGCAAAAGTGATCTGTGCACTGCTTCTACTGTAATGAGCAGAAGCCTAGAGAGAGCATGTTTCTGGGAGTTTCAAGAGCTGCTGAGAGTCATCATGGAACAAGTAAATACATGAGCTGTGTTAGGGTAACTAAGAGTAAGAACAGGTGCATATATCATCCAAATTCCTTGCGATGACCGACTAACTGGCTAAAATAAATTTATTAAAATAAATAAATGATATATACAGAAGAAAAAACAGAGATAAAATAAGATAAAAGCGTTAAAATACAATAAGATATAATTGTTAAAATGTGTGTTAAAATATAATACAGTCGATTCCGGTTAATTGGGACACATCGGGACTAGTGCATTTTGGCCCAATTAAGCGGCTGCCCCAATTATCCGAAGTTTCAAGTAAATACAGTAGTTAAAAATACAATGTACTCCCCCCTTTACAATTACTTCACTGTACAATCAAATCACGTTACGACGAACTCGCCATAGTAAAGTATCGTTCGCTATACAATGTGCAGTAAGCGCTGGTCATTATGATCACGTTTGTGAATTGAATTTTAATTCTATTAAACAGCGATTCTAATTAGCGAAAATAGGAGGAATGTTATCTACAGGCTATAAAAGTAAAGATATATTGAGCACAAATTTACTCTTTATTACCTTACCAATTAAAAAATTAAATGATACGGGAAATTCGGAAGAATATACGTGATAATCGGAATAATTAATACGTACTCTAATATGTACATACTAACTAAACTAATTGACATTTCTGTTCAGTGACATTTGTTGGTGGAGGCTGAAATTTAAAACAGTAAAAAGATAAGCAATCAATAAAAAAAAAACACTGCACACACAAATTGCAAATAACACAATACGCGCAAGTGGGAACGGAGTAACGAGTTACAAAGCTTTAAAAATAGGAATGAAGAGAAGATTCTGAAAATTATTTATTTTTTTTTTACATGATTGAAGATTCTATGGAAGCGTAAACACATTTTACCATAATAACCCACAGAATTCCAGCTGTCAGTATTACAGCAAATTCAATAAGATCGAGTTTGCTATCTGTTTACGATAGATTGCACTAACAGAAAAGCCCAATAAACAGGTGACTGCTAATTGTTTTTATTGTTTTATGGTTATTACCTCCAAAAATCCGACCAAACTACGTGGTACGGTCAGAGAAAATCTTAGGGTAATCTCCAGTGGTGCGGTCTCCTGCCCCGATTAAACTGCATTTTGTCCCAATTAAGCGAAGTAAACTCTGGCTATTTTCTCGATTGGGTTCTGTTTTTTAAGATTTTCCCCAAATAAACGGCTGCCCCGATTAACCGGTGGCCCAAATAACCGGAATCCACTGTATAATAAAAGTGTTAAAATACACAGAAGCTTTTGAGACGAAGTGCCTCTTCATCAGCTTGTCGGTGAATGGTGTACTTCAGTATGTATTGATGGTTACAATAGCAAAAGTCAGCTGGGCATGATCATGTATCACGAGTCTGGTGTCGGTAGAACAGAATTATGTACACGTGATGACCACCAGCTCTCATTGCATTGCAATACAATACATTCTATAATAGGGTGTAAGTGCACTCCCCTTATGCGATTCATAATACTATTATTGGTAGCAGCTATGTGCAGTGTTTCAAGCCATGAGCGCTGGCGGTAATATCAATGGGATATTGATATCGTCTGTCGACGATATCAATATCCCATTGAATTCAAGATTGTGCTGTTCAACCCAATAATGCTCGGCAACTGCGGAGTGTTCAAAATTAGCAGTTTGCAGAGTCATCTCATACTCAGAAATCTGGTCTTTCAATCTTCTACCAGACTCAACTGCATAACATCCCCCACAATCCGGACACATAATGCGGTATACAGAACCACTCCTTAGCAAAGGAGGAACAGATGTTTTCACTTAGAAATAATAGACTGTATTTCCTCCCTGGAAGTTACACACATTGTATATGATGGAGACGCAAAATCCTAACAAGACATTACAATACATCCCAATAATAGTGTATGTATGTGGTAGAGATAAATTCATTTATGTGAGGTGGCTTAGATTGCGTAACAAATTCATGAGCCTGAAGCTCACATCTATCTAGAACATGAGGTGGATAGCCGCAATTTGAAAGCTCTGCCCTAATTTTGGAAATCTCCAATTGCCTGTCATATTCAAACTAGAGTGCGTCAAAGTGCAGGAGAATAAAATTCGAGCAGTGCTATGCAAATAGGGTGTAAGTGCACTCCCCAGGGGTGTGTGCAGACCCATAATTGGTAAATTGACCTGCACACATTGGCTTGCTAAAAATGGAAGTTACTAAACGTGAATCCACGTGTTGGACTAACACGTGGATAAAAGTTCAAAAGTAACGTATTATTTTTGAACTTACCTATAGGAATAGGTAAGTTCTTGAACCTACCTATTCCTATAGGTAACTTGACTCTTAAGTTCCTGGAGGAACTTGAGAGTCAGATGATAGGACTAACAGGAGCACCTGTATAGTTGCCCCTGTTAGTCCTCTCTTGGCCAATATTGCCATGGAGGAACTTGAGAGTCAGATTTTCTTGAACTTACTTATTCCTATCAATGTCTGGTGTTGTTATGTTGACGATGTATCTTTGCAGTTGTCCCCCGGGATCAAAATCTCGACTGCTGCAATATCTGGATTCCCTATCACCCGTTATTCAGTTTACAATTGAACTAGAAGTTGATAATACTCTTCTTTTTTTGGATGTATTAGTCCAATGCGTGAATTCACTTTTCAAGACATCAAAATCAAAAATACTGGAAAAGCAAAAATGAGAGTAGGAGTGTGTTATGCGCCTAATGACTCTGATGAGTTAACCAACAAATGTATAGAGAAATAGAGTGGACCAGTAAATCAGAATGTCAATTCTGATTTACTGGTCCCTTTACCTGTGATGTGAATTACATTCAGAATGTAATTCATATCAGAGGTAAAGGGGAGAGTTTTTGCTTTCTTAACAGTAACTACAGTGGTCACAGACAGTTTTTAAATTCTATAAGGTGGAACCAACTGATGATGTTACCAACAGAAAATTCTAAATTGGAATCATTCAAGGAATTAATCCCGGATGCTAGTAGGCTTTTCATACCAACTAAGAAATACTGTTCAAAGTTTAGGCCTAGACAGATGTCAGCCAAATTAATGACTCGTGGAAGAGAAGAAAAATGCATGGGATGCGTATAAATTATCAGGTGACACAGAAGCCTATAAGCTTGATCACAGATTAGCTATAAGCTAATCTGTGATCAAGTCGCAAAGGAGATTAGACAAGTGAAGGTAGATTATGAGAAATCTTTGGCAAAGGATACAACGAAAAGCAGGAAAGACTTTTACTTATTTAAACTCTAGAAAGAATGGGATGAATCAAGTTGGTCAGCTTGATGTCAATACTTCGAATGTTGCTGATGCTATCGAGGCAGTATTAGGTGGGTCAGAAAACTGCTAGCTTGGGGAGATACAAGAACTAATAGATTAACAGTAGCCACTGGCAGAGGTGAAAGTGATTCTTGCACTGCTTCTATTGGAATGAGCAGCAGCCAGGAAAACAAGATGCAGGATATTTCAGAGACTGCTGGGAGTCATTGTGGTACAAGTAAACACATGGGTTGTGTTAGGGTAGCTAAGAATAGGAACAGGCGCATGTATACTTGCGTGTAAACCAATACTAGGAGTTCGGTAAATAAATTTGATGAATTTGAGGTATTGTTAGGATATCAGAGACATGATGTCACACAGATATAAGGAATGCAGTACTGGAGTTTGAGGAGTATAATATGTGCAGAAATGATAGACAGGACAGGAAGGGAGGAGGGGTTATGCTATTAGTTAAGAAACACACAAAATCCAAGGAAGTGAACCCACTCAACATCGCTGGACAGTCCATTGTCAAGTCAGTTTGGTGTGATATAAGCATTGGAAGATCAAAATTGAGAGTAGGAGTATGCTATAGGCCTAATGACTTTGATGAGCATAATAAGAAACTGTGCAGGGAAATAGAGTGGGCCAGTAAATCAGAGAGTCTTATAATGGCGGATTTTAATTTCCCAGATATTGACGAAATTTGTGGGTTGGTTACTCACACACTAGCAAGGCTTTTGTGGATTTATTGGATGATTGTTTTCTACATCAGCATGTTCGGGAGGCAACTAGAGGGAGTAATACTCTTGATCTGATTATCTTCGTGCATTAAGAATCTGCAGGTAAAGGAACCACTAGGTGGCAGTGATCACAGTGTGCTGAAGTGGGATTTACACAAAGAGGTAACTACCATCAGGGGTAAAGGGAAGGGTTATTCCTTTTGTAAAGGCAACTACGATGGTCTGAGACAGTATTTAAATTCTATACAGTGGGACCAACTGATTACGTTATAAACAGCAAATTCAAAATGTCAGGCATTCAAAGAACTTATCTTGGAAGCTACTAGGCTTTACATACCAACTAAGAAATATTGTTCAGGGTTTAGGCCTAAATTGGATGTTAGATGCACTAATGAGACATATGGCAGAGAATAAAAATGCATGGGATACATATAAATTAATGGGTGACATGGAAGCCTATGATAGATATAAGCTGGTCTGTAACCAGGTCACAAAGGAGATTAGGCAGGCAAAGGCAGATTATGAAAAATCCATGGCAAAGGATGGAAAGAAAAACAGAAAAGAGTTCTTTACCTATGTAAACTCTAGAAGGAAAGGGATGAATCAGATTGGACCACTGGATATTGATGGTTCAACAATTGAGGATCCTGCTCAGGTGGTTAATAAACTAAATGAGTATTTTGCATCTACATTCACACATGGGGAGTTATTCAGGAAGGGGATTGCCAGAGGTGAAGTAAACTCTGGGAGTGAGCTAGATGATTTTGTAATAACTGCGAGGAAAGTGGAGGAGAAATTGTTGAGGATAAACATAAAAAAGGCACCCGGGGTGGATGGGATCTATCCAGTTATATTAAAGGAGGCAGCAAAGGAAGTAAGCAAACCCTTAGCCATAATTATGAGAGCTTCCTTGGACTCAGTGGAGGTACCCACAGACTGGAGATGTGCAAATGTGACCCCAATTCACAAAGGAGGATCAAAGGCTGACACAAGTAATTATAGACCTGTGAGTTTAACTTCTGTTCCAGGAAAATTAATAATGGAGGCACTGATTCAAGAAGCACTGCAGGATCATCTGGACAAGACTTCAGTAATAGCTCGAACACAGCATGGTTTTGTTAAGGAAAAGTCTTGCCTGACAAATTTGATTGGATACTATGATGCAGTCACAAAAGAACTGGATGCAGGGAATAACTTTGATATTATATATTTGGATCTTAGAAAGGCTTTTGATACTGTTGCACGTGGAATACTGCTGCACAAATTGAAGCATTGTGGCATTGGAGGCAGATTGCTGCTATGGATAAAGGGATGGTTGAGGGAGAAAAGACAAAGAATGGTAATCAATGGACACTGCTCATCGTGGAGTTCCTCAGGTTCAGTGTTGGGTCCATTGTTGTTTTCTGTATTTATAAATGATATTGATGATGGTATATCAAGCTTAATGTCCAAGTTTGCAGACGATGCAAAAGTTGGCAGGGTTGTTAAGGACACTACTGATGTTATGCTGCTGCTGCTACAACAGGATCTGGAAAGGTTGAGCAGATGGGCTGAGAGGTGACAAATGAAGTTTAACATTGACAAATGTAAAGTACTGCTTATGGGTAGCAGTGTCCCCCAGAGTAATGTATCAACTGGGTGGTACTATACTCAGGGTAGTGGAGAATGAAAAGAACCTGGGGGCAATTGCACAGTCAGGTATGAAGTTTTCTGAGCAATGCAGACGGGCTGCATGAATAGCTCATGGTCTGTTGTCAATGATATACAGGAATTGTTTTAGCAGATAACGAGGTGATTATTCCCTTGTATAAGGCAATGGTCAGTCCACACCTTGAGTACTGTATACTGGTCTGGAGTCCTCATATCAAGAAGGATGTAGAGCTGCTGGGACGAGTACAGAGAAAGGCAACAAGATTAGTGAATGGAACAAAAGGTTGCTCTTTCAAAGAAAGGCTTAAGTTTTGCAAATTACAGTGTCTGGAGACTAGGCACCGGCGAGGTGATCTGATTGAGGTGTATAAAGCCTTGAATGGTTTGAGCATGCTCAATGCCGTTGGAATTCTTCCACTTGCTCAGAATAATCACCTGAGGGCATAAATTCAAATTGAGGAAAGACAGATGGAGGATAGATGTGTGGAAATTTGCCTGTAGCCAGCGGGTAGTTGGTTGGTGGAACAGACTGCCATCCCTTGTTGTGGAAGTTGATAGTCTAAATAAATTTAAGACTCAGCTGGACAGGTATTTCGAACGAACGGAAGGGTGCAGTGGGAGTGCTTTTTTTTTTTTTTTTTTGTCTGATGCTGCATAAGCTTCCTTTCTTCCATCATATGCCTCTTCTAATGCTAATGCTAACGTTGATGATCCTGCTCAGATAGTTGACAAACTGAATAAGTATTTTGCATTTACATTCAACGTGAAGAATGCCGTAGGGAAATGGAACTCAGAAGCTTATTAAACTCTAACAGAGAGCTATATAATTTTGTAATAACTGAGTTCAAAGTGGAGGAGAAATTGTTGAAGTTAAACATAAGAAAGGCACCTGGAGTCGATGGAATTTATAATATTAAATTAAAGGAGGCGATTAATTATATTAAATGAGGTAGCAAAGGAAGTAAGCAAACCCTTAGCTATAATTATGAGAGCATCCTTGGACTCTGGGTAGGTGTGACTGTAGATGTGCAAATGTATCCCCAATTCACAAAGGGAGATCAAAGGGTGACATGAGTAATTACAGACCTGTTAGTTTAACATCTGTTCTGAGGAAAATAATAGTCACTGGTTAAAGAAACATTGCAGGATCACCTAGGCAAGACTTCAGTAATAATTGAGACACAGTATACGTTTGTTAAGGATCTGGTCTGACCAGTTTGATTGAATACTATGATGTGGTCACAACGAAACTGGATCAGGTGTTCAATCCAGGGGAGGAGGGTTACCAATGATGTAACTCACCATCAGTCAGATCTAATCCCACACCTCCAGCGAAAAATAGTAATTTTTATTTTAATATTCGTTCAAAGACCTCGGATATTGAAATTTTCACCACATTTATTGTTTAATTTTAATTGAAATTTTCTTCATGCACCTTTTAGGGACCATATTTTCAGTTTACACAATATTGTAATTATAAAACACAAATTCAATAAAAATGTGTTAAATAAACAACACAAAAATCCACATCAACTAAGTGTGGTACTGTTTAGGTGGTACACAATGAAAATAAATCACTAAAATTCCAAAGACATGAAAATTTTAAAATAATTAAATGGACGATATTTCTAATTGCCCCAATTGTAACTAAAATCCACAATTTCAATTGTCAGCATATTTTTTTTTTATGGTTTTTAGGGGTTCCCTTTATTTTCACACAAACCATCTCTTGATTGTGTTTCACACAGATTGTCTGCTTGTGACATTCTTTGTATATTGTAAACAAGACAGCGACTGGATCGCAGGCTTTGAATAGGTTCACCTGAATTGGTTCCTCAGTGACATTCCTCATTTGTTCCTGAGAATATTGTAATTAGAGAGTATCTCACACAGCTTTCAGTTGGCAGTTTCACTTTATGGTTTTCAGACTTCCTTTATTTTATTTTTTTTTTTTTTTCACAGCTAGAGTCTATTTTTGGCTAATTCCTTCTTTGTACCACAAGACGGTTTAGTCACAACCTATAAACAAAACATTTAATAATCATTTTATTATATATGTATCTCTACTGTAATTTTCAAGATTGCATGAAAATAAGCTTAGGAGTCATTGGAAACTTCCGAATGAGTTATAGGAAAAATTAATAAATTAAGTGATTGGTATATATGCAAAGAAAAAGCAAAGATGAATAAGATTATTATAATACTTGCATGCTTTATTATAATTTGTATGTTTTTTTGGAATTTTATTCATTGATTTTCATATTATTAAACTGTTATTATTGTCAGTAATGTGGTTTTTGTGAACTGACAATTAATATTTTGATATTAAATAATAAATATTTCCTTTTGTTTCCTATTTTGATTTCTCGTATTCTCTTATTATAACATTTATAAATATACATATTTATTTGTAATATATACATATGTTGTAATATTAAAAAGTAAGAGATTACCTCAATCTTTTTCGTGAAATGCTTCCAGTCAATTCTCTCTCATATGTGAAGAATAAAATGAGATGAAAAAATTGGAAAAAAACGAATTAATGAATTCCTACACTCATAGAGATATGAACAAATCCAATGCGCAACGGAACCGAAAGCCGAGAGCCCCAACCCAATCCCGAAACACATCAAACCACGGCAGCAAGACCATGAGTGCGAGAAGACATTGTGTCATAATAAATAGTTAAAACTGGTTCCTATAATAAATAATTAAAATCACTGGTTAAAAAGACTAAAACTATTTAAAATTAAAAGGATTAAAAGTTACGATTTGGATGATTTCTCAAATTAAACGAAATGCAGAGCTGTTTCCCTTCCCTAAGCAGACCACGCTTTTCGGTTGATCACCGTGCTCACAGAATGGGAATATCACGAAGTCATTTAAATAGTTTTAATCTTTTTAATTGTGATTTTAATAGTGTTTTTAACCAGTGATTTTAATTATTTATTATCGGAACCAGTTTTAACTATTTATTATGACACAATGTCTTCTCGCACTCATCGTCTTGCTACCGTGGTTTGATGTGTTTCGGGATCGGGTTGGGGCTTTTGGTTCCGTTGCACATCAGATTTGGTCGTATCTCTATGAGTGTAGGAATTCATTAATTTGTTTTTTTTCCAATTTTTTTTCATCTTATTTTATTCGTCACATACGAGAGAGAATTGACTGGAAGCATTCCACGAAAAAGATTGAAGTAATCTCTTCCTTTTTAATATACTAAAATCATGGAAGTTATTGAGCCCTGTAGCTCTGATTTTTTACTAATACATATGTTGTAAATATTAAATAATAATAAAAATTATAATCATTACTGCATGTGTAGTTTACATTCTCCCTGAATTTTACGTCTTCCCCCCGGTGCAAACACTCTGTATTCAGCACTGAACTGGATGCAAAAGATAATTTTGATATCATATACTTGGATTTCAGGAAACCATTTGATACTGTTGCACATGGAAGACTACTCTACAAATTGGAGCAGTATGGCATTAAAGGCAAGTTGCTACAATGGTGAAAAGGATAGATGAGTGGGAGAAGACAGAGTGGACACTGCTCTCAGTAGACTAATGTTATTAGTGGAGTCCTGCAGGGTTCGGTGTTGGGTCCAGTGTTGTTTTGTATATTTATCAATGATATTGATGAAGGTATATCAGGCTTAGTGTCGAAGTTTGCAGATGATACAAAGGTTGGCAGGGTTGTTAATGACAGCAATGGCAGTGTGCTAAACAGAATCTAGATAATTTGGGCAGATGGGCTAAGAAGTGGCAACTGAAGTTTAACCTTGACAAATGCAAAGTACTGCATATGGGTAGAAGTAACCCCAGAGAAACATACCAACTGTGGTACTACACTCAGGGTTGTAGAGAATGAAAAAGACCTGGGGGTAATTGTGCAGTCAGATTATGAAGTTTTCTGAGCAGTTCAGACAGGCTGCCAGAGCATGGGGTTTTGTCAATGGTATACAGGAATTTTGCTAGTAGGGAAAAGGAGGTGATTATCCTCTTGTATAAGGCAGAGGTCAGGAACTGCATAAAGGCCTGGAGGCCTCATCTCATTTTAGGAAGAATGTAAAGTTGCTAGAATGAGTACAGAGAAGTGCAACAAAAATCGTGAGGAGAACAAAGAGATGCCCTTACCAAGAAAGGCTTAAGTTCTGCAAATTGCAGCATCTGAAGACTAGGCACCTGTGAGGTGATCTGATTTAGGTGTATAATCTTGGAGCAAGTTTAAGCAGGCTCAATGCTGATGAGATTCTACCTTTTGCTCAGATTACAAACCTGAGGGGACATAAACTCAAATTGAGGAAAGACAGTTGTAGAATAAATGTGCAGAAATTTGCCTTTAGTCAATGAGTAGTTGATTGCTGGAACAAACTTTCGTCCATCATTGTGGAAGTTGATAGCTTAAATAAATTCAAGGAAGAACTAAAAGTTTTGGAGCGAATGGATGGATGAAATGGGAATTTTTTTTTTTTTTTTTTTTTTGGCTGATGCTGTATAAACTTGCTTTCTTGCGTCATATGCCTCTATATTAATAGAGGCATATGCTAATGCTAAATCTTTTACCCATTCGTTTATTTACATATATATAGATGAGAGAACAATACAGTTTATACATTCCTTTATTGATTTACACACATTGAATGTTTCAATGTTTGTAAATCAATACATTCTTGCATTGTTTTATGCACATTGAAATATTCACTCGCACTCTGGAATAGAGAATCGCATTTAGGGCAAAGAAATCATCCTTCATATATTCTCGCTGGCACAGGCTCTCAGTCACTATGGACAACACGGATGTGACTGAGAGCTCTAATCAAGCATAGACTGTTTTAGCCACCTACTGCTATTCATGAAATTACATATTGAGGTTATCATTATTCATACATATTTCAGAATATATTCAAGCAAGTATCAGCTCTCTCTCTCACATACATCTGGCAATGCAGTTGTTTGAGAGCTCCAACCATGCATAGACTGTCAAACATATACTTACACATATGGCCATCTCTTCCCATCTACTTTGCCATTGCTGGTAGACTGTGGTTAGAATTCTTTTTCATTCCTGTTTGGGTCAGCTTCAAGGTCTATTGTGATCCTTAAGATGTTTATTGAGGCCTCTTTTAATGACTTCTAGGTTAAGTGGCAGTACACCTGCTAAGACCTGCGAAATAGGTGTGCTAACCTTGCAGCATATCCCATGGTCAGTAATGTGATATACTTTATGAAATATAGTTTTTCTCTGTTTCTAACTAAAGCAGCCCTAGAGAACTGTGTGCCTATACCATAGATTATGACTGGGAGGAAGATTGCCTTAAAAATAAATGCAAGTGTCTTCTTTTTTAATCCTACTGGTTCTTAAAATCATGCCAGCGTAGTTTCTTACTTTTTTTAGCAATGTAGGTAAGATTTGAGTAGAATGTCAGTTTATTATCAAACGTTACACCAACTAGCACTCCATCTTTTTCATTATTGCCTGTTTGATTGCCTCACTGGAGTCCAGTTCACTGTCCTCTGTAGGTCTTGTGATATATTTTCCTCATTTTTATGGTGGGTATTCATGGTGAGTGGCTTAGTTATCCTTTATCCTGGTGGGGGCCCTTTAATGTCTGGGCATATGACATTGAATGAAGTTTCTGGTTTGTGCACTCTGTCTTCCTGGTTTCTAATTTAGCCTATAGCGCTTCATTTTGAATGTGCAGATCAGTGACCTCCCTTTTGAGACTGGTCCAACATTCTGTGATTTGCCTTCAAGTATTTCTGTCTGGACAGCTTTAAGTTTCTCTAGCTGCAGTCTTATGGTTATTATTTTGTCCAAGTTAGTCCCAGCTGCCTGGAAATCCTCTTCATTATTCTTGGTGATAGTTCTCTGTTGTATTATACTTCTATAGTACAATAAAACAGAGATCCCCACACAATTAGGGAATATCCTGGGATATTCCCTAATTGTGTGGGGATTCTATACATGATTGTGTCTTTATGCATACTGATTTCCTTTGAGGCTGGTTTGGTATGTTCCTCATCAGAAAAATTACCTATGAACATTTAACTCTATTTAGGTGAATTATGGGTTGCACATCCTGAGATTCATTCTGAGAATCTCAGGTCTTTTTCTCTGTGTCTTCCATTTTTTTGTTCTGGACACTTTTGATTTATCAATTTTTGTGACATATTTGGGTGTAAATCAGAAGCTATACTGTAGAAAAATTTTAGGAATATTTCGTGGATAAAATAGGTCTCAGTTGTTGGTGAATTTTGGCTATTTTGAGTAAGTTTACATGTGGGGGATGGAAATTCCCACCAGTTTAGTCATGTGAATCAAAGATTACAAAGAATGAGTCGAATAAACTTACTCTACATTTGTTACAAGAAATGTTATTCTTACCTAAATTGAGTTTCAATAAGATGTGGGCATGAGAGTTGTGGCCTGAAAGAAAGCAAACAACCCTGTGCTCTAACAATGGTGGCCAAGGATGATTGTGCCATTGTTATTACTTAGAGATTTTGATCATCGAGATCTCAGTAAAAACTGAATAAAGATGTAAATAACGCCTGATAATACATATCTTATTGCATTGGAGCTTGTCCCAGGATCCATAATTCTATTCTAATAGTGTACAAAAAGATCAAAAGTTCCTCTAGGATGATGACCCGCTAAACCCCATTAACAGCAAGCTCCGCTACCGATCTCTGAATCTACTTCGCACCATACACAAGCAAGTGGACCGTTGCTATACATCTACGCTCAACAACGTCCACAGTGAACTCAATTCAGAAGAACAGTGCACATGGAAGCACTATAGAAAAGCAATGTAACAGAAACTGAGTCTGTAAGACAGATTGTAAAGTTGGGCCATTAATTAACCCGACTGTTTTCAATAGAGTCAGAAAGCTTGAGTGAGGTTTTTGGGGCACTATTCCAGATGTGGGAACAATATTCCATAGTGGGGCTGATTTGAGATTTGTACAGAGTGAATAGTTGTTTAGGTGAAAAGTAATTTCAATAGCAAAAAAGGTAAACCCATTTTTTTTTATGTAGAGATAGCAATGTTTGTGATGTACTGCCTAACAGTATTGTTTTTAATGACGACCTGTATCATCTATTTTCCACCTGGGCTTGATATCCCCAACAGACCTTGATGATCTTAATTTGCAATTGCCTTCACCTGTTCTGCTTCTTATGGATTTCACTGGACATAACACCCTGTGGGATAATGCTGATATTAATGGAAGGAGACTTGTCATAGAGCATATGCTCACTGAAAGTGACATTTTCTTCTAAATGTGAGAACTAACACCTTCTCCCATATGCTTGCCCATATATTTTCTACCATTGAACTTTCTAACTGTTCCTCCTTCTCTCTTCCTATCACTTATTTGGGCTCTGAAGGAGAACATGTGTGGAAGTGATCACTTCCCTGTGATAAACACTCGAATTAAAAGGAAACGGTTTTCCTTTTAGTTTATGAAAAGATTGATCAGGCTGGAATAGAATGGCTTTCAACATCTGGCAGAGTTTGACATCACTACATTCAGTCAGGAACCTATCAGTGATGCAGTCACATACATTACAGAAAATGTTATTCATGCAGCTGCATCTGCCATTCAGAAAAAATCTACCTGGTTTCTACCTTTTCCCTAAACCATGGTGGAATGCACAGCAGAAAAAAAAGGCTAAAAACACAGCTTGGAGGATTATCCAGTGAAATCCTACCACAGCCAATCAAATAGCTTTTAAATGTGCATGAGTCAAACACACTAGAGTCAACTAGAATCAAAAGAAGTTATTTCACATCAACCATTACCCAGTTAGACAACTCTGAGGTAGTCTGGCATAAAATCCAGAAAATGAAGGGAAAATATACATCTCTCCCTTCATCAATCCAAGAATATAATGGATGCATTATTACAGAGAAAACTGCATTAGCTAATGCTGTTTGGGAAATATATTCTAACATCTCTGCAATATCATCTTATTCCCCAGCATTCCTGATCCTGAAACAAAAGAATGACAAACAGGCTGTTAGTTTCGCATCAAAGAGCCATTCTTACAATGGGCCGTTTACTATACAGGTAGCCAAAAGGAGCTTTAACTCATATTAAGGCAAGTGCTGTTGGACCAGATGGCATCCATTATGAAATGATTAAGCACCTTTCACCAGAATCTATGGATTACTTGTTCTTTTTGTATAACAGAATATTTATTGAAGAGCAGTTTCTGGATTCCTGGAACAAAGCAACCATCCTTGCTTTTGCTAAGCCAGGATAGAATCCTAGAATTCTTACCAACTTGTCAACTTATCACTCTCACTAGCTGTTTGTGCAAAATCCTAGAGAAAAAATGGTCAGTGCCCAACTTATATAGTATTTAGAATCATATGTGTTCTTTCTCTCCAACATGTAGTGCAGCTTTTGAAAATTTTCCACTCTAACTAGAGTGGAAACATCCATCTAGGATGCTTTCCTAAAATGAGAACATCTAGAGTCTGTGTTCTTTGACATGGAAAAAGCATATGGCGCTACTTAGAAGAATTGGCATTTTAAAAGACCTATGTAGTCTTCGTTTTAGAGGTAACCTCCCATTAAAAACTTTTTATCTAATTAGGCTTTCCAAGTTCATGTAGGATCCATCCTCTCTCATCCATTTTACCAAGACGAGGGAGTACCACAAGGGTCAGTTTTGAGTGTTACTCTTTTTTTGCCATCAAAGTAAATTCATTACAGAACAACTTCCCCCAACAGTAAATAGTGCCCTCTATGTTGATGATTTTAGCATATTTTCTCAGTCATGCAATATGAGTGTTATTGAAAGACAACTGCAACAAGCCATTTTTTGATTACCTTAACACCTGCGTGATGGCTAAAAATTCAGGTTCTCACCACAAAAGATCGATTACATATATTTTTGTCATAAATGTAGCCTTCATCCTGAACCTGAACTGGGGCTTGGACAAAATGCTATTTTAGTAATGTCGGACACAAAACTCTTGGGACTCATATTTGATAAAAAGTTGACCTTTTTAGAACATATCCAACAGTTCCATACAAAGTACATGAAAGGACTGAACATTCTCTGTGCTCTCTCCTCTGTATCTTGGGGTGTAGACCATGCACCTTGTTGCACATTTACCATGTACTTGTTCAATGTAAACTAGATTGCAGTTCCAAATATATGCATCAGCCAAAAAAAAATATACTCCGATGGTTGGACCCCATCCATCATCACACTATGTGTATTGCTATTGAAGCATTTCAAACATCTCATTTAAAGAAGCAAATGAATCTCCATTATTGCTTTGATGGAAACAGTTGTCTCTTATATGCTTTAAACTGAAATCCCTGCCAGTCCATCCATTTTTGAGAAATGATGGGAAAATTGGTACAAAACCCATCAGACTTCCAATCAACCTTTTGGTATCTGTGTCCATTGTTATTGTTATTTGGTTTTTTTTAGGAGCATTAGCAACTAAAGCCATATTGCTCCGGGGATATGCGGTGGTCATTCCCTGACCTTTCCATATTCTCCGTATTTGGTGGTCACGGGCTCGAACCCCAGTCTAATCAAGAAGCGTGTGCTACGCACTGCTGCTCCTGCCCACCTCGCTATGGAGGCGCCCATCTGTTTCCAAGAGCTACTCCAAATTTGCATATCATGGTAGACAAGGTTGCCCATACACCAAGTCAAGCACTTCTACCATGCAACTTTTCCCTGAAGAACTGGGTAAAGCCTGATACTTCGTCATCTGTCTACCTGCATCTTTATTCGGCACACCGAGCTGATCATTCTGACTTCTTACCAGTTTATACAGATAGCTCAAAGTCATAATCATGTGTAAGATCTGCTGCCATCTTTCCAGGCCCCACTACATCTGAGCTGATTCTCCCTGAATACAGTATATAAACTGCAAAGCTGCGTGCTATAGAGTTAGCCTTGAATCACATCAGAACTTGACAATACCAACACTTTATGATATATTCTGATTCTTTGAGTGTATTACAGGCTTTATTAACTTTGAGTTACAATTCTCATCCCATCCTGTCTCGGGTTCAGCAGAAAATACCCCGCTTCGGTGAACATAAATTCAATATCCACTTCTGCTGTATTCCTAGTCACATTGTGATTAGTAGGAATGATTTGGCTGTGATATTGCAGACAAATCAGCAATTCCCACTAATAATCATTGCTTGTCAGTCCCCTTACTGAACTATAGGCAAATAATACACAACAAGATACATTCGCAATGGCAATTCAGGGAATAGACAAACATCATATAAATTTCATCAAATGAAACCTGCAATCAGACCATGGCAGTCCAATCTGTGCAGGAATCGTAAAGATGAAGTTGTTCTTGCTTGACTCCACAGAGGACACTGTCATTTGACTTTGCTTTGCTTTTTGCTGAGTGCTGATGACATTCCTGTGTGAATCCTGCAACCGTTTTATCTGTCATACATATTTTAATCGACTGTACAGATTTTAATGCTGACCGAGCTAGCCGGGTGGGTAAAGTGCCTGCCTGGCAACCCAAAGGTTGTGGGCTCGAATCCCGCCTTGGGCTTGGATCAGAGTACAAAATGCAAAAACCTTGGAAGGTGTAATATGGCCACAGAAGCCGATGTGCCAACAACTAACAAAAAAAAAACAGATTTTAATGATATTCCTTTCACTTTTGCCACTTTTAAACGTCTGATTGAGCCTTATACATTCAGTCAGATTTTTTCTATTTAATTTAATTTTTTCAATAAAATGTTTGAATGAGTTAAAGATATCAAGATATCAAAATTGAGCTGTATCACTGATGTCATCCAGTTGTAAAGAAAATGACACTCAATTGTTCGCTCACATTTTTACTTATTTTTTCGATACGTCGCATCACAGTATTTTCGAGATAATTGCAAATCTTAAAGGGCACTTTTAATTTCATTTTTGTTCTTAAAATTTTCAAAAAGAGAATCTGTTATTTCTAAAAATGCATCTTTGATGAATTGACCATCAGAAAATGATTTCCATTTTTTTGCAAAAAGATGACTCACTTTAAATGAAGCTCAAGTTACTGCTTTAGATTGTAAATTAGGTGTCATGAAGAAATTTTGTTGCGCAAATAATTTAGATTTAAGTTCTTCTAATTTATTTTTTCTAAGTTTACTATTCGGCGGAAAATCCGATTGGTATTTACCATGGAGTGCGTTGAGTGCCTTTCTAAATTTCCTTTTTTTGGGTATAACGACGGAAGCATTGCAAATCAAACAGCAACATTTTTCTTTCACAATTACAAAAAAGTATTCTAGTTCCCACTCTTGATGAAAATGATACGTTTAACCCTTTTTCGTAGTATTCATTTTAAATCAAAAGGTATTAAATTAACATATAAGTACTGTCCAGTTATTATCTCAGCAAAAGCAATGCTTACCGATTAAAACACTTTAAGTTGCGTGAACCAGAAAAATATTCTGTCTGAACAGCTAACGTAGGATAATTGGTGAAGAGGATTCCCGAATGAGGAGGTTGTTTCCAAAATAACCAGACAAAACACCACCGTTTATTGCTCTGCTTGGTTATATCCTTATAAGAATCAGTTTTGAATGCCTTTGTGATATTTTTCTAAAGCTATTTCTGGAGGTCATGACCATAAAACAATAAAAACAATTTGCACTTTTCTGTTAGTGCAATCTAATTATAAACGGGTAGTAAACTCGATAATACCGACAGCTGGAATTTTGTGGTATTTACGTTATTATGGTGAAATGTGTTTCTCCTTCAATGAAATCTTCAATCATGCAAAAAAATAAATAAATTTTCAAAATCTACTCTTCATTCCTATTTTTGAAGCTTCGTTAAAAAAATATTTTTAAAAAATAACGCGTAGGTAGCGAAACCTTCTATTCAATATAAAATTTTGGTAGTATACTTGACCGCACGGCCCCGAGTGCCAAACGAGTGATCAAAGCGAATCTAAAAGCGAATTTCAAAGCGCCTTCTCTAGAGTTAATAGATTTCAGAGAAATTTCAAGTGTTCATTTGCTAATTTATTTATTTTCAGCTCTTCTAAATAAAGAAGTAAGCTTTTCAAAAAGAAAGGAAAGGTACCTTTCTTCTTCTTGTATATAGAAATAACATACATAACACACTAACCACTAATCTCTAATCGCTTGGTCACTGGTGGCACCACTCCTGCCTCCACGTGGCGGGGCCGGTAACCTGGAGGAAAAGTTATCCTCTGGGGCTAAAAGGAGCAACCATGGATTATGACAACTTTCCAGTACTTGAGCCTAGACGCTCATGTCATGACTTAAATGAACCCGAACGTGACGAATCACAATCTAAGAGACTACGCAAAAATGAGAATCAGCAGGAATATCCAGCGTTCCCCATATTACCATATTACATTCTCTTTCTGCCAAACCTGTGAGTTCACTTTCACCATTTCTAATCCAGAAATGTTTGGAAAGTGTGGCTGGTTCACCGAAAATGGTGAAAAGACTCCGATCTGGAGATCTAGTCAAAACAACTAAGCACCAGCATTCTCAGTCTCTACTGAAATTATCAACTTTCGGCGGAATACCAGTACAGGTCACCCCTCATGCCACTTTAAATAGTTCCAAAGGAGTAATAGCAGAGTGGGACCTGATGAATGTCACTGAAGATGAGATAGTGGAAGAACTAAAAGATCAAAAGGTAGTTCAAGCAAAGCGGATAATAATTAAAAAAGATGGTGAACTTGTTCCCACTAGGAATATTATACTCACATTTAGTACACCAACCTTACCATCATGTGTCAAAGCCGGATACCTTAATTGCCGAATACGTCTCTACATTCCAAACCCAATCAGATGTTTCAAGTGTCAAAAATTTGGACACTCGCAAACAGTTGTTGTTGTTGTTGTTATTTGATTTTTAGGAGCATTAGCAACTAAGGCCATATTGCTCCGGGATATGCGGTGGTCATTCCCTGACCTTTCCGCATTTTCCGTATTTGGTGGTGACGGGCTCGAACCCCGGTCTAATCAAGAAGTGTGTGCTACGCACTGCTGCTCCTTCCCACCTGGCTACGGAGGCGCCTTCGCAAACAGTATGTCGAGGAGACGCCATCTGCCCAAACTGTGGTTCTAAAGCTCATGCACAAACGGACTGCAATGCAGAAATGCCACAATGCCCAAATTGTAAAGGCCAGCATCCAGCATACTCAAAATCATGTGAACTCTGGAGGGTAGGAAAACAGATTCAGAAATACAAAGTTGAGCAAAAGGTCACCTACCAGGAAGCTAGGAAAAAAAGGTTATGCTCAGTACGCCAAAAATTACCTATGCTGCGGCAGTCACAGTACCTCCATCCATCTCAATTGCTGATTGGGCCCGATCAGTGCTGTCATTTCCACAGCAGCCACCTACAGAACAATGTAAAGTGACTTGTGCTAACAATACTCCGCTAACAGTCCCACCAACTGCAACTGATACTCTACCAGAAACTGTGAAATTGAAAGCATCATCCCCAAATATTGCACAACAACCATGCTCAGGAAATATGGACATTGATGCTGGTACCCTGCATGACGAGACAATATTAGATTTTCATGCAGAAGATGATATGGACATTGGGCGTCCTAACTTCCCAAAAAAAGAAAAGATGAAACCAGAACGACACAAGCAGGCTGGATATAAAAAACAGACAGAACCATACCCAATCCCAAAAACTAAATAATGCAGAATATTATACAGTGGAACTGTAGAGGTCTACGAAGCAATATATTTGATATTTATGACCTAATCAAACAGCATAGTCCAATCAGCCTCTGCTTGCAAGAAACCAATCTAACCCCGCAGGTGACTCCAGTGATTAAAAATTATAGTATCTATCAACAAGACAGAAGCAATACTAACTCAACCAGAGGTGGCGTAGCCATACTAGTTGACAACAAAGTTCCTACAAAACAGATCTCCCTGCAGACCACATTAGAAGCTGTAGCCATACGTATTGTTTTAAATTTTACTTTAACCATTGTCTCTGTATACCTTTCCCCAAACAAAGAATTCACTGCGAAAGAACTGGAGGACCTTATAAAGCAGCTTCCATCTCCTTTCATTCTACTAGGAGATTTCAATGGGCACCACACTATGTGGGGATCTCCCCAGATAGACAAACGAGGAAAACTTATTGAAACAGTTCTTGACAGCCAGAATCTCACATTATTAAACAATGGTGCTGACACTTATATTCATTTTCCCACCGGAGTATCTACTGCCATAGACTTATCAATATGTTCCCCAAAACTATTCCCAATCATTCAGTGGATAGTTTCAAATAACCCACTAAAACAGTGACCATTACCCAATTATTTGCAAATTGGAAACAAACAGAACCACACATATAGCCAGCCGCATAAAATGGAAATTTTCAAAAGCAGATTGGAACAAGTTCACAGATTCAATTTCCTTTGATAATGAAGTCATCAAAAGCCAGTCCATAGATAAAGTTACCGACCACATTACTGCACAGATAATAACAGCTGCAACCTGTGCTATACAAAAAACCACAGCCGGTCCTCGCAGACATGGCAATATCTGGTGGAATGATGCATACCGTGATGCTAAAAAAGAAAAGAATAAAGCATGGAATCGATTTCGCAAGTATCCAACAACTGAAAACCTGATTAATTTTAAGAAACTTAAAGCAAAGGCACGTTATGTGCAGAAAAAAGCGAAAAGAGACTCTTGGATCCAGTTCGCTTCCACTATTACTAAAAATACAGAGATTAGAAAAATCTGGAATAAAATCAAAAAACTGAATGGTAAACTGTTCCCCGAATCAATGCCCATTATAAGCTGGAAAGGTAAAGACTTCTCCTCTCCAACAGAAATTGCAAATGCCCTGGCAGATTGCTTTTTCCAAATCTCTGCAGCATCAGCATATGAGTCTACTTTTAAACAGATAAAAGCTAAAGCAGAAAAGCATAACCTGAACTTCAATACAAAGGCATCTCCTCCATATAATCGACCTTTTACACCATTTGAACTAGAGAGCTGTTTAAATAGGTCGGGTGATAGTGCACCAGGGCCTGATGGGATATACTATATAATGCTTAAACATTTAAAACAAACAAGCTTTGAATTCATTACTAATATACTTCAACCGGATATTCTCAGATGGCTACTTTCCTCTTTCTTGGCGTCACTCAATAGTTCTAGCCTTTGCTAAACCTGGAAAGGATCAATCAGATCCACGAAACTATCGGCCAATATCTCTCAGCAGTTGCCTTGGTAAGACACTAGAAAAAATGATCCACGCCCATTTAGTATGGTATCTACAATCTCATTCGGTGATGAATAAGAATCAGTATGGGTTTCGGAAAAATCGGTCAACTCTAGACCTTATGGTCAAGGCAGAATCCAACATACGCAATGCTTTTATCCGTAAAGAACATCTAGTCATGATTTGCTTGGATATCGAAAAAGCCTTTGATACTACCTGGCGGTACGGCATACTTCAAAATCTGTATGCCACAGGGCTCCGGGGTCAGCTACCCCTTATCATACAGAGTTTTCTAGAAAACAGGACCTTTCAAGTGCGTTACTGCAATTCACTGTCCCGTACATTTGTCCAAGAAGAAGGGGTCCCACAAGGATCAGTTCTAAGTGCAACGCTCTTTGCAGTTAGGCTAAATAATGCAACAGAAAATATTCCGGCTAATGTTGACACCTATTTATATGCAGATGACCTTACTATATCCTATCATTCACAAAGCATGCGCTCCATTGAGCGACAATTGCAGCTCTCGATAAACAAAATAGAGTCATGGGCATCCCGCAATGGCTATCGTCTCTCTGCAACAAAAACAACTGCTATCCATTTTTGCAAAACGCATCAGCTCCATCCAGATCCGGAGCTAATATTAGGAACCCAAAAAATACCACTTAGCAAAAGTATCCAGTTCTTGGGCCTTATACTTGACACCAAACTTACCTTTCAGGCACATATACGACAAATACGAACTCAGTGCATGAAAAAGATTAATATCCTCAAAGTTATCTCTTCCATGACATGGGGAGCCGATCACTTCACTCTTCTACATCTATATCGAACCTTAATAAGATCTCGTCTAGATTATGGAGCCCCAGTTTATGATTCTGCACGAAAGACAGCATTGGCTTGGCTAAATCCGGTCCAGCATAGTGCTCTCAGGATTGCCTTAGGGGCCTTTAAGACATCCCCAGTGCAAAGAATGTATATAGATGCCAAAGAACCTCCACTACATCTTAGGAGAAAAGTATTGCTTCTTAGTTATGCAGTCAAATTACGTAGTCACCCGTCTCATCCCATCTGGACATATCTTTTTGAACCGCAGTGGGAAAACTTATATAGAAATAAACCCAACGAAAACAAACCTGCTGGTATTCGGCTACAAGAGGTAACTCAAAATTGGAACATCTATCTTGGAAATATCTTTCGAGCTACGGACGCAGTACAAGCACCATGGGCAATGTATATACCTCATTGCGACGACTATTTTCTTCAGTGGGGGAAAACACTCCTTATCGAACCACAATCTTAGACAACTACATGCGAATCACGCATTGACCAATGCTCACAGTCTTCAGATATACACGGACGTCTCCAAAACTGATATATCCGTGGGAGCTGCAGTAATGAGTCCTACATGCACTGTCTCTGCCCAATTACCACTTGAATGCAGTGTTTTTACGGCCGAACTATACGCAATCAAAATGGCTTTAAAACTCCTTAACGATGTTCCACACACCCAAGTAATAATATATACAGACTCTTTAAGTGCGGTGAATGCCCTACAGAATAAATCACAACATTTGCATCCATTCCTCTCACAAATCAGGTCACGGTTATGCCAACTCAACAAAAATAAGCGGACTGTCACGTTTTGCTGGATACCGAGCCACGTTGCAATTCCAGGAAATGAGCATGCAGATGAAGCAGCAAAACACCCCACTTGCTTCGATTCCATCCCTGTTCCTTTTTCTGATTATAAACCAGTCATACGGCGGATATGTACTGAGATGTGGTCTGAAATGTGGCATAATCAAACAGGTAACAAACTTCTTGAAATAAAACACAATCCACAGCTAGGAGATCCAGTTCTCGATCAAACAGGCAGGAAGAGGTCGTGCTGGCAAGAGCACGAATTGGCCATACACATCTTACACACCTATTTCTACTGCTAGGAGAAGATCCTCCACTTTGCCCACATTGTAATTCCATACTTACTGTAAAACATATTATCATTGAGTGTACACATTATCATTCAGCTAGAATCGCATGTTTCAGATCTTTAATTAGCTCACAAAAACCTCTGCAACTTAGCCACAATCTTGGAAATGATGCCACTTTATCAGAACTGTTCACTTTTCTAAAAATGATCAACGCATACAATCACTTTTAGAATAGTCTCCTTTCCCATATTGACAAACACTCCAAAGTAACAGGCACAATATGGTCATAGCAACCCTTGCGCCAATAAATCCCACTCCAACAACAACAACTTGACCGCACAAATTGAGGGATGACTGTATACAGTATTTAAAATTCATCGTGATTGACCAAAATTAAAGCCGCGATCGACTCATTGGCCACCCCTATGTTAGGGTAACTAAGAGTAAGAACAAGTGAATGTATACTTGCGATCTTTTCATACCAACTAAGAAATACTGTTGAAGGTTTAGCCCTAAATGGATGGCAGATGAACTAATGAGACTCATGGCAGAGAAGAAAAATGCATGGGATCCATATAAATTAGCAGGTGACACAGAAGACTATGGTAGATATAAGCTAGTCTGTAATCAAGTCACAAAGGAGCTTAAGCAACCAAAGGCAGATTATGAGAAATCTTTGGTAAAGGATGCAAAGAAAAACAGTAAAGACTTCTTTACTTATGTGAACTCTAGAAGGAAGGGAATGAATCAGATTTGTCCACTTGACATTGAAAGTTTGATCGTTGACGAACCTGTTGTGGTAGCTGACACACTAAATGAGTATTTTGTATCTATATTTGCACATGAGGAAGTCGGTAGAAAAGCTGAGGCCAGAAGCTTATCAAACTCTGGCAACAAGCTAAATGATTTTGTAATAACTGAGATCAAACAGGAGGGAAAATTGTTGAAATTGAACATAAGAAAGGCACCTGGGGTGGATCGAATCTATCCAATTATATCAAAGGAGGTAGCAAAGGAAGTAAGCAAACACTAAGCCATAATAGTGAAAGCTCCCTTGGACTCAGAGGAGGTCCCCATGGACTGGGAATGTGCAAATATGTCCCCACTTCTCAAAGGGTGATTATAGACCTGTTAATCTGACTTCTGTTCCAGGGAAAATAATGGAGTCACTGGTTAAGGAAGCAATGCAGGATCATCTAGACAAGACTGCAGTTATAGTTCAGACACAGCATGGTTTGTTGAGGGGGGAGTCTTGTCTGACAAATGTGATTGGATACTATGATGTGGTCACAAAGAAACTGGATGCAAAAAATAATTTTTATATCATATACAGTCGATTCCGGTTATTTGGGACATATTGGGACTAGTGCATTTTGGCCCGATTAAGCAGCTGCCCCAATTATCCGAAGTTTCACGTAAATAGTTTAAAATACAATGTACCCCCCACCCTTTACAATTGGTTCACTGTACAATCAAATCACATTACGATGGAGTCACCATAGTAAAGTACCGTTCACTATACGATGTGCAGTAAGCGCCGGTCATTGTGATCACATTTGTGAATTGAATTTTTATTCTATTAAGCCGCGATTCTAATTAGCGAAAATAGGAGGAATATTATCCACAGGCTATAAAAGCAAAGATATATTAAGCACAATTTTACCCTTTATTACCTTACCAATTAACAAAATTAAATGATACATGAAAATTGGAAGAATATACATGATAATCGGAATAATTAATTTGTACTGTAATATGTACATACTAACTAAACTAGTTGACATTTCTTTTCAATGTCATTTGTGGTGGGGGTTAATATTTAAAACAGTAAAAAGATAAGCAATCAATAACAAAAAACATGGCACACACAAATTGCAAGTAACACGATATGCGCAAGTGAGAACGGAGTAACAAATAACTAAGTTTTAAAAATAGGAATGAAGAGAAGATTCTGAAAATTATTTTTTTTTATATGATTGAAAATTCCATAGAAGTGTAAACACATTGTACCATAATAACCCACAGAATTCCAGCTGTCGGTATTATCACAAATTCAATAAGATCGAGTTTACTATCAGTTTATGATAGATTTCACTAACAGAAAAGCCCAATAAACAGGTGACTGCTAATTGTTTTATGGTTGTGACCTCCAGAAATCCGACCAAACAACGTGCTACGGTCGGAGACGATCGTAAGGTAATCTTCAGTGCTGCGGTCTCCTGCCCCAATTAAACGGCATTTTGTCCCAATTAAGCAAAGTAAACCCTGGCTATTTTCTCGATTAGGTTCTGTTTTTTAGGATTTGCCCCAAATAAACAGCTGCCCCGATTAACCTGTGGCCCAAATAGCTGGAATCCACTGTACTTGGATTTCAGGAAAGTTTTTGATACTGTTTCACATTGAAGACTACTGTACAAATTGTGCTTCATCTACTATGTACACACAGCTAAAACTCCTTATACCTGTTGAAAATATTTTCTTTGAATTCTGTGCAGAAAATTCCAAAAATTTCTGTTAATTGTCCACAATTAGGAAAAAAATCATGATTAAGTTGCCGACCGGGCTAGCCGAGTGGGTAAAGTACCTGCCCGGCAACCCAAAGGTCGCGGGTTCGATTCCCGCCTCGGGCTTGGATCAAAGTACTGCAAAAACCTTGGGAGGTGCAATATGGCCACAGAAGCTGATGCGCCAACAACTACCAAATCAAAAAAAAAAAAAAATGATTAAGTTAAACTTAATTATACGCATGCACTGATAGACATGTCTCATTGAAACGTATTGATAGTAAGTTTAATTTACTTCCATGTTTTCCTCCAACTAGTAATGCTCTCTAACTTTGTGACACTGTTGCATCATTTTGAATCAAACTCTATGCACACACTTCACATAATTTCATGTAGTGGGCACTCCTGTTACTGACATGCTCTCCTCCAATCAAAGCATAGGTATTGCTGGCCACCGAAACAAAAACCCCAAGAATAATCACAAGTCATCGAATGCGGCCAAAACCATAGTGGAACTACGAATGCAACTAGTCCAAATTAGAGGAAAATAAAGCCTAGAATAACTTTTGCAAGAACCCTACCACTACAAATCTAGTGTAGGTTAAGAAAGCCAGAGCCAATGTCAGACACATTCAGCAAGCAAGCAAAACAGTCATTGAAACATTTTCCTTCAATGATTACGAGGTCCACTAAAACATAAACCATCTGGAATAATATTAGTAAAATATATAATGTATATCCTCCCCATCTATCTATACTAAATGTGAATGGGAATGATATTTCACTACCTCGAGGCATCATCATCAGCCATTTTCAATCCACTGCAGGATGAAGGCCTCTCCAGCAACTTTCCAGTTCCTTCTGTTTTGAGCACTGGCCATCCATTTACTACCCACAAACTCGTGAATTTCATCTATCCATCTCCGCCTTTGTCTTCCAGGTTTTCTTCTAGCTCCTCTTGGATACCATTCTGTTATTTTCTTAGTCCATCTGTCATCATGTCTTTGAGCTATGTGTCCTGCCCAAGACCATTTTATTTCTTTAGTTTTGATAACAATGTCCTTTACTTGAGTTTGCTGCCTAATCCCTGTGGGTTAGTGCCCAAGTTTCACTTCCATAAGTCGTGGTGGGGAGTATACATTGGTTCATTATTTTACGTTTCAGACAAACTGGGATATTGCTCTTCAGTATGTGACTATATTTCCTGAATGCTATCCATCCAAAATTTATTCTTCTCTTGACTTCCAGCCATTTATCATTATTACAGCTAATAACTTGTCCCAGATAAGTATACGACTCCACCTTTTCAATTATTGCTCCTTCAATCACTATTTCCCTTTCTATGGCATACTTGTTCATCATTACTTTTGTTTTAGCCATATTCATCTTTAGTCCAAAATCCTTACTAGCTGCATAACTGATTAAGATTTTCCTCTAATTCTTTGGGATCGTGGCTTATGACCACAATGTCATCTGCAAATCGTAGATGGTTTAGGTACTCTCCATTCACATTGACTCCTTTCTGCGACCAGTCTAATCTTCAGAAAGCTTCCTCAAGGGCAGCAGTAAACAGCTTCGGATATATTGTGTCTCCTTGTCGAACTCCTTTCTCAATTTTAAATTTCCTGCTGTCTTTGTCTAGTCTAATAAAGGAGGTAGCACACTCATATATTTTCTTCAAAATCATAATATATGGGATATCAATGCCTTGTCTTTCCAGTGCCTGAAACATTGCCTTATGCTGTATGGAGGCATAGCTAACACTAAGTCTTTTTCGCAAACCTTTGCCATATCCTCATACTCACCAGAGTTCCAAAAGTTAAAGTCCCTTGCTGAAATACGGACCATAAATTTTGATCCTAACCCCTCCCATTAACGATACAACTCTCCTCTTTACAATTGTTGAACTATGGATAGTTCAAGACCTAGTGCTGCTGGACCTGCTGGAGTTGACTGTTTTATGTTAAGAGTCTCTTCATGTCTTACTCCTTTTGTATAACCGGATTTTTACAAAAAATGGTTTCCTTGATACCTGGTGGCATTCACATGTCACAGTATTATTAAAACCTGACAAACACTCAATGAATCTATGTCACTATTATTGACGCCTCCATAGCCAGGTGGGCAGGAGCAGCAGTGCGTAGCTCACATTTCTTGATTTGAACAGGGTTTGAGCCCGTGACCACCAAATACGGAGGATGCGGAAAGATCAGGGAATGACCACCACATATCCCCGGAGCAATATGGCCTTATTTGCTAATTCTCCTAAAAAAAAAAAACAAGCAACAATAACATGTCATTTGGTTGGCCTATTATCTTAACTATTGGCCTATTGTCTCACCAGCTGTATGAACAAAATATTTCTGACATGAGTGCAGAAAGGTCATTGCCCATGCTTAAGCCTGAGAATTTGTGATAGAAGGACATGTTGAAGGAGAAATGGGCTTCTCCCACCAACAGATCAGTGAGCTCTAATACCTCCGAGACTGGTAACAATCTTGGGTTACAAAGGTTGGTGGCTGACTATTACTTCCAGGTGACATTTTTTGCTTCATCCTAAGGTATTGTTATGAATGTAGAGTCAACTTTGAAAGATAACAGGATGTTGTTTGTATTACTTTGCACATTTTTTTAGTCTGAGATTAAATCTTCATTGTTTTTAAAGGCATACAGGTTACTAGGGATTATTTTTCTTTCAGTACAGCCAAGTATGCTCTGATGATGGGTTCCAGCAAGGCCCCAAAACATTACATAATTGTATAGTACACTTAGTAAATAAGGCTAAATAAACTAACTTTTACAAACCAATGGTGTAAGAGTTGTAGGTCCAAAAGGAAAAGAAGCAAATTATGCTCACTACACCAAACATACCTACGCAGCAGAAAAAGATCTACCAGTCACCATATTTATTGCATATTGGGCTGAAGCAATTAGGCCCACATAGAAATATTGATATCTCTGACTTAATTGGGCAGTCTAGTCCTGCAAGCATATATCTACAAGAAACTAACCTGTCTCCACATGTAATTTCAGCAATCAAGAACTCACTATCTATCAACAAAATAAAAATAATAACACTGGTATGCATGGAGCTGTGGCCATTCTTAGGAATTCAAGAATTACCACTAAACTTGTTCCACTGCAGATATCATTAGAAGTCATAGTAATATGAATCCTAAGGATCTATGTTAATAATAGTTTCAGTCCACCAACAAAGAATGTACTTATAATGATCTGGACGAACTTATACAGACTTCCTCTTCCTTGTTTTTTTTATTTGGAAACTTAAATGCACACCACCTGTTCTGGAGCTCTCTGCAGCAAAAACTTCTTGAATCACTGTTTGACAAACATAATCTAATATTTCTGAATACTGGTACTGAAACTTGCATTGTACACTGGAAAACTACAGCTATAGACAGTCTACTCTCCAACATTGTTTCTATGCATCAGCTGGTCATCTCTCAACCATCTGCTAAGTAGTAACCATTACCCGATAATTTGTGAAATTCAAATAACTGGTATCCCACAGATGCAAACCTACTTAAAATGGAAATTTTCCAAGGTTAATTGGAACTTATTTTCTTTGAGCATTTCATTTGATGATCAAATCAAATACCAATCCATGATGATGCCACAGAACACATTATGGTGCTGGTTGTGGCTACTGAAACCAATGGCATGCCCCAAGTCCATACTGGTTGTTTTAAAGATGGTAATCAGTGGTGGAATGATGTATGCCAATCCAAAAAAAGGAAAAAACAGGGCATGGAACCTGTTTCGTAAGACCTTATATATTCCTCTCAACCTTATGAGAACCTTATGAATTTCAAAAAACTTAAAGCAAAGGCACAGGAAAAATGCTAAAAATATTCTTGGATTCAGTTTGCTTCAACCTTTTTAGTTGTTGCCTCATGCTGCAACAACTAAACGCTAAACTCTCTATTGCTTTTCCGGAATTGGATCTTTTCTGAAAGATACTATCCCAGCTCATGGAGTTCATTCAACAGTGCTCTCTTTGCCTAAACCTGGAAAAGTTTAGGCAAAGTTCAGAGAAATCCAGGTATGCCTGGATATTGATAAAAGCCTTTGACCCCACCTGACCAATGGTGTTCTTCAAGATCAGTATGCCATAGGAGGTTGACTACCACTGATCGTGAAAGTTTCCTTAAATATAGAAAAACTTTTCAAGTATGTTAACACAATGGTGTTTCACAATCTGTTATCTAAAGAGAAGGGGTAGCACAGGGATCAATACCACTCTTTGCTATTAGAATAAAAAATTTAGTGCAGAACATTCTAGTAATGTAGACATCTAATTTTATGCAGTTGTTCTTGCAATATCTTTTCATTCAATAGAGAATATGCCTTCAATGCAGAATGTGCATTCCCTTGAAAAAAGAGCTGCAGCTCACAATAAACAAAGTAGTGTCATGGTCTCCACTTAATAGCTATTGTCTATCAACTTCAGAAACTACAGCCATTCACTTTTCAAAATGGATAAAATATATCCAGAACCCAAATCATTACTCGAAGTTCAACCGGTACCATTTAGCAACAATATCCCATTCTTAGGCATAATGGTTGACACTAAACTGACATTCTAGAAACATATATTATAAACACAAACTCTATGGCAAATCTGAACGTAGTTAAGTCATCTCATCTATGACATGGGGAGCTAACTGCTATACTCTCCTCACTTATATTGACTTTAATTTGACCTTGATTAGATTATAGAGCCCCAGTTTATGACTCTTCAAAAGGCTCTATTAGCATGTTCAAGGTTTAGGCCTAAATGGATGTCAGATGAACTAATGAGGCATATGGCAGAGAAGAAAAATGCATGGGATACATACAAATTAACACGTGACACAGAAGCCTATGATAGATACAAGTAGATCTGTAACCAAGTTACAAAGGAGGTTAGGCAGGCGAAGGCAGATTACGAGAAATCCTTGGCAGAGGATGCGAAGAAAAACAGCAAAGAGTTCTTTACTTATGTAAACTCTAGAAGAAGGGGATGAATCAGATTGGTCCACTTGATATCGATGGGTCAACTGTTGATGATCCTGCTCAGGTAGCTAACAAACTAAATGAATATTTTGCATCGACATTCACACATGAGGAGTTATTCAGTGAGGAGAATACCAGTGGTGTATTCAACTCTGGCAGTAAGCTAGAGAATCTTGTAATAACTGAGAGTGAAGTGGAGGAGAAATTGTTGAAGATAAACACAAGAAAGGCACCTGGGGTGGATGGAATCTATCCAGTTATATTAAAGGAGGCAGCAAAGGAAGTAAGCAAACCCTTAGCCATAATTATGAGAGCTTCCTTGGACTCAGGGGAGGTACCCATGGACTGGAGATGTGCAAATGTGACCCCAATTCACAAAGGAGGATCAAAGGCTGACACAAGTAATTATAGACCTGTGAGTTTAACTTCTGTTCCCGGAAAATTAATGGAGGCACTGGTTAAAGAAGCACCGCAGGATCATCTAGACAAGACTTCAGTTATAGTTCAGACACAGCATGGTTTTGTTAAGGGGAAGTCTTGCCTGACCAATTTGATTGGATACTATGATGCAGTCACAAAAGAACTGGATGCAGGGAATAACTTTGATATTATATACTTGGATCTTAGAAAGGCTTTTGATACTGTTGCACATGGAAGACTGCTGCAGAAATTGGAGCAGTGTGGTATTGGAGGCAAATTGCTGCTGTGGATAAAGGGGTGGTTGAGGGGGAGAAGACAGAGAGTGGTAATCAATGGACACTGCTCATCGTGGACTAATGTTATTAGTGGAGTCCCTCAGGGTTCAGTATTGGGTCCTTTATTGTTTTCTGTATTTATAAATGATATTGATGATGGTATATCAAGCTTAATGTCCAAGTTTGCAGACGATACGAAGGTTGGCAGGGTTGTCAAGGACACTACTGACACTATGCTGCTGCAACAGGATCTGGAAAGGTTCAGCAGATGGGCTGAGAGGTGGCAAATGAAGTTTAACATTGACAAATGTAAAGTACTACATATGGGAAACAGCGACCCCAGAGCAACGTATCAACTCTGTGGTACTACACTGACAGTGGTAGAGAATGAAAGGGACCTGGGGGTGGTTGTGCAGGCAGATATGAAGTTCTCTGAGCAGTGCAGACGGGCTGCAAGAGTAGCTGCAAGGAGGTGATTATTCCCTTGTATAAGGCAATGGTCAGGCCACACCTAGAGTACTGTATACAGGCCTGGAGACCTCATTTCAAGAAGGATGTAGAGCTGCTGGAACGAGTACAGAGAAGGGCAACAAGATTAGTGAATGGAACAAAGGGGTGCTCTTACGAAGAAAGGCTTATGTTTTACGAATTACTGTGTCTGGAGTCTAGGCAGCAGCGAGGTGATCTGATAGAGGTGTACAAAGCCTCGAATGGTTTGAGCATGCTCAATGCTGATGGGATTCTTTCTCTTGCTCAGAATAATCACCTGAGAGGGCATAAATTCAAATTGAGGAAAGACAGATGTAGGATAGAAGTGCGGAAATTTGCCTTTATCCAGCGGGTGGTTGGTAGGTGGAACAGACTTCCATCCCTTGTCGTGGAAGTTGATAGCCTAAATAAGTTTAAGGCTCGGCTGGACAGGTATTTCGAACAAACAGAGGGGTGAAGTGGAAGTGGTTATTTTTTATTTATTTATTTTACTTTAATTTTTTTGGCTGATGCTGCATAAGCTTGCTTTCTTGCATCAAATGCCTCTACTAATGCTAATGCTAATGTCTCAACCTAGTATAACATAGTGCATTCAGGACATGACCAGTCCAAAACCACTCACCGAGGTAAAGTCCCCCTTCAGCCACAACAGTGAATCACTGGTGCCAACTAGCTTACCCCTAAAGAATCCTGATAACAAAATGCCAGGCCAGGAATATGATAATCCTGCATGTTGTCTCACATATCCTGTGTATCCTAGTGAACACCAATCTTTGCCATCCCCTGCTTGCATGCCATCTCCATACCAAAAGGACAGGATGATCCTAACCAGAATCACAATGGGCTCTTACCACGAGCCTCTGAAAAACAAATATAAGAGGCCAACAACCCTGATAAAAATCCCTACTACTACTACGCTTCAGTTACTCTACCAAAATGCACACAGCATTAGAAATGAAATCGACACCTTAGAGCAGTTAATTCTACCTGGACACTTGGATCTTCTCTGCATCACAGAAATGTGGTTGGAAATCAGACAGGAATGTATTACAATCACACTCTCAGCAAGCTATGGTTCCTCCTCCTTTACATAGCGAGATAACAGGAAAGAAGGAGGTACCGCTTTTATAAACAAACCCTCTTTACAGCAAGGTGCCTCTGTAGCCAGGTGAGCAGGAGCAGCAGTGCATAGCACACGCTTCTTGATTAGACCGGGGTTCGAGCCCACGACCACCAAATACAGAGGATGTGGAAAGGTCAGGGAATGACCACTGCATATCCCCGGAGCATTATAGCATTTCAGGTAAATTGCATCCATTTGAAGCCATCTCTGTAAAACTCAAGAACCAATCTACCATACTCCAAGTAGTAGTTTATGTCCAACCCAGCCCATCACCATCTCAAGACCTCATCCTTGAAGTAACTAATTGAATCCTGGATTGAAGTCGCCATATACGACATTGAGATTTGTAAGTTGAAGCAACTTCAATTTTTCTCCTCAACTTGACCACCTAAAGTAGTAGCTCATTTCTCACCTTTGTGCAACAGGCCTTGTCAGCGAACTCCCAACTCGTGGGTCCAACCAACTTGACCTAATCCTAGCTTCTGTACTCTCCACTGTCAAACGAACCCAAGAGATAATATTCAACTCTGATGATGATCCAATCTTGATGCTATTTAACCCGTTCACACTGGGGCAACCCACAGGTGGATCGGTGCTCTAATGTCCACTGGGAAAAGTGATCCACTGGTGGGTTGCTGCGGCTAATTATCATCAGACATTGTGACCCACGGGTGTCTCATGCTATGAGTCGTATATTTAGTTTTGGCATTAAGTTCCCGGTGTTCAAGCATTTTATCGGATTCACCAATCCTCCATTTATATTTATCTACCAAGTGTCAGCTCAGGGTTGAGGTTTTTGTGGGGTATATAAAATCTTAGTAGTTGGAATAGAAAAAGGAACCAATAGTTGACAGTTTTTTATTTCAAATATAATTATTTTTGTTTACAGTGAATTATGTTGAAACATTCTCAACACAAAGCGGGTTGACTTTTACAATGTTTACAAAAAATTTTTAACTTTTTTTGCCTTCCGGTCTGCTTCTTTCATTCCTTCTTTTTCAGAAATTTTCTTGTAACACTCCCTGCAATGTTTCATAACTTTCCTTGCTTGACCGTCCATTTTACAAAAAGTATGAATTCTGCCGGGTACCTTTGTCACTTTTGTAGTAATCTCGCTATTCAATAAACTGTCTAGCCTTCAGAGACTTAATCTTCGAGGTTACTAGGCTTTTCATACCAACTAAGAAATAATGTTCAAGGTTCAGGCCTAAATGGATGTCCGATGAATTAATGAGACTCGTGGCAGAGAACAAAAATGCATGGGATGCATATAAATTATCAGGGGACATAACAGACTACAACAGATATAAGCTAGTCTGTAATCAAGTTACAAGGGAGGTTAGGCAGGTGAAGGCAGATTACAAGAAATCTTTGGCAAAGGACATAAAAAAAAAACAGCAAAGAGTTCTTTACTTATGTAAACTCTAGAAGGTAGGAGATGAATCAGATTGGTCCACTTAACATAGATGGTTCTACTATTGTTGATCTTGCTCAAGTAGCTGATAAATTGTATGAGTATTTTGCATCTACATTAAGACATGAGGAGTTATTCAAGGAGGGGAATTCCAGAAGTTTATCAAACTCTAACAGGGAGCTAAGTGATTTTGTGAAAACTGAGAGCAAAGTGGAGGAGAAATTGTTGAAATTAAACATAAAAAGGGCACCTGGGGCAGATGGAATCTATCCAGTTATAATGAAGGAGGCAGCAAGGGAAGTAAGCAGATGCTTAGCCATAATTATGAGAGCATCCTTAGAGTCAGGGGAGGTTCCCATGTACTGGAGATGTGCAAATGTATCCCTAATTCACAAAGGGGCTTCAAAGGATGACACAAATAATTATAGATCTGTTAGTTTAACTTCTGTTCTGGGGAAAATAGTGAAATCACTGGTTAAAGAGGTGATATCAGATCACCTAGACAAGACAGCAACAATACTTCAGACACAGCATGGGTTTGCTAGGGGAAGTCTTGTCTGACCAATTTGATTGGATACTACAATGTGGTCACAAAGGAACTGGATGCTAAAAATAATTTTGATATCATATATGTGGATTTCAGGAAAGCATTTGATACTGTTCCACATGGAAGACTGCTGTACAAATTGGAGTGGTATGGCATTAAGGGCAAGTTACTGCAATGGTTATCCATTGGATGGTTGAGTGGGAGATGACAGAGAGTGGTAAAAAATGGACACTGCTGTACGTGGACTAATGTTATTAGTGGAATCCACCAGGGTAGGTGCTCGGCCAATTGTTGTTTTGTGTATTTATCAATGAAGGTATATCAGCCTTAATGTCCAAGTTTGCAGATGATACAAAGGTTGGCATGGTTGTTTATGACACTAAAGACAGTATGCTACAGCAACAGGATCTAGAAAAGTTAGGCAGATGGGCAGAGAAGTGGCAACTGAAGCTTAACATTGACAAATGCAAAGTACTGCATATGGGTAGCAGTAACCTAAGAGAAATCTACCAACTCTGTGGTACTACACTCAGGGAGGTGGAGAATGAAACAGACTAAGTAATTGTGCAGTCAGATATGAAGTTCTCTGAGCAGTGCAGGCAGGCTGCCAGAGCAGGTCATGAAGTTTTGTCAATGATATATAGGAATTTTGCTAGCAGAGACAAGGAAGTGATTATCCCATTGTATAAGGCAATGGTCAGGCCACACCTTGAGTACTGTATACAGGTCTGGAGGCTTCATTTTAGGAAGGATATAAAGTTGCTAGAACAAGTACAGAGAAGGGCAACAAGATTGGTGAGAGGAAAAAGGGGTGATCTTACCAAGAGAGGCTTAAGTTCTGCAAGTTTCAGCATCTAGAGACTTGGCAACTGCGAGGTGATCTGATTGAGGTATATAAGGCTTTGAATGGTTTGAGCAGGCTCAGTGCTGACGGGACACTTCCACTTGCTCAGACGAACCTTGGGGGGCATAGATTCGAATTGAGGAAAGACAGTTGTAGAATAGATGTGTGGAAGTTTGCCTTTAACCAGTGGGTGGTTGATTGCTGGAACAGATTTCCATCTGTTGTTGTTGTTGTGGAAGTTGATAGCTTAAATAAATTTAAGGCTGAACTAGACAAACATTTAAACAAACAACTAATGCTAATGTCAACTGTATATTATACTTTCTCGGAATTGAAGGAATTTACTCTGTTACCACCCATACATTGGTACCAAAGATGATCTCCATTTCATCTTTTTTATACCATTTTATGGCAGGCTACTATAATATGATACCATTTGGTCAGATATATCCACTCCCTTCTTTTGCCTGATTGTAGCCTTTTGCTACCCTTTTCTTGTTCTTTTCTATCCCAATAATTTTACACTGATGAGTTTTGCATTTTGTTAGCATCATTACTGGTCTTTTATTGATCCATTTCATGATTTTTACTCCTTTGTTATTCTCAAGAGCGTAGTTATTCCTTTGTTATTCCTTGGTATTACTTTTCGATTGCTTCTTACAGAGTCCCACAGAGAAAGGTTTTCTTTTCTAATAACTCTTGCGCTAGAGGGTAACTGTTGTAAAAATTATCCATTGAGCAGATTAGCCATCAGTTTCATTGAGACTGCATGGGAATGTCCTTTACCCTTTGTACTGAATCACCCTTTCCGGTATAAATAGAGATCATGAGTATGATCTCTATTTATACTTTCCCTTGGGCAAGCATAATTTATAAAATTTGATTCCATATTTGTGAGATTTGTTAGGGATATACTGGCGAAAGAGTAGCCTTCCACGCCAAGGGATCAAACTTTTATCAATGACCAAGTTTTTTCCTGGCTTTAGCATGCTTTGAAAATTCCTATTGGCTTTATCTAATAAAATTCTGATTTTGTTGAGACGGTCTTGTCCATTGGCAGTTTCATTGTCAGAGAAATGCTAATATTTTAACAGATCTAGAAAACAATCTCTACTCATAGATTTCCTAATGAGATTATTCAAGTATAAATCTTTTTGACCAGCATAATCTTATACTTCAGTGGTTGGCCTCCAATTAGCTTTCTTCTTTTTGGGTGTTTGTATATTACTAGCTGCTGATGACAAACAGTACTGTGCATATCTGTTGGTTTCAGTCACCATCATCTGAAGGATAGAATAGATGTGTGGAAGTTTGCCTTTAACCAATGGGTGGTTGATTGCTGGAACAGACTTCCATCTGTTGTTGTTGTGGAAGTTGATAGCTTAAATAAATTTAAGGCTGAACTAGACAAACATTTAGACCAGTGCTTCTCAAAGTGGGTGATATCGCCCCCGTGGGGGGGGACATTTGAATTATCCATGGGGCGTTAGGCATAAAGGGGGGGGACAGGGGGCAGATGGGGCACCTCAATAATTGGCCATTACAAGGGTTTTATGGCTTATTTAAAAAATGCTGTGCCAAATATTATTACTGTTCATTGTGTCATTCACCATCAGCATTTAGTTGCGAAAAAACTTTGTGATCAACCGCACAATTCTCTATAAACTCTTATTACTGCTATAAACAAAATTAAAGCACATTCTTTGAATGATCGTATATTTCGAAAGCTTTGTGATCAAAACAGTGAAAATTTTGAATGATTGCTACTTCACTCTGAGGTTCGGTGTCTGTCAAAAGGCAACTGTCTCAACAGATTTTATGAACTCTTTGATACTGTTGTCGAGTTTTTTGATGATAGAAACAATTACCTTAGTAATGACCTCAAGAAAATGAAAACTGATATTGCTTATCTTGCAAATTTATTTACTAGATTCAACTCAATGAACTTACATTTACAAGGAAAGATGTAACTCTTATTAAGGCGAAAACTCAAATTTCAGCATTTATTTCAAAATTAAAGCTTTTTATGCGAAACGTAGGACGACTTGAATTGTATCAATTTCCAAATCTGTTGGAAATAGAGAAAAAATCAAAAATAGCTGCTGAAACTCTACTAACTTTTTGTAATCATCTAGAAATGTTGCGCACAGATATGCAGGAAAGGTTCAAAGATCTCCTTAATTTGAAAATTCCAGATTGGGTTATATATCCTTTTTTAAATAATGACGATGGTGAACGTGTTGTAGAGGAAGAATTGATTGAGTTACAAAATGAAGTTGAACTCAGGCCATAATTTCAAAATTCATATCAGGAATTTTGGTTACAAAAGAAAATCCCTGATCATTATCCTGCATTGTGGGGGATTGTAAAAAAATTACTTATTTCTTTTGCAGCATCATATCTAGCCGAAACCGGTTTCCGCGCTGTATCTCAATTGCTTACAAAACAAAGAAATTGTCTGGATGTTGTTAAACGTGGCTATTTATGACTTCTACTTACAGATATTAAACCTAATATTGATAAGCTAATAAATCTCCACCAAGCTCATCCATCGCATTAAATATTAAAATATAATTAACTATTTCCATTAATATCATGACTTATTTATGTAATTAACTTTTTTTTTTTTTTTTTTAAATTTTTATGACTTAATTTATGTGACTGTAACTGACTTTATTTATGTAGTTGTAATTTTTTACGAAGGAATAAAGTGCAGTAAATAGTTTTCTTTATAATTCACACACATACATGCAAGGCTGCATTTACGTTTTTGGAGGCAAACAGACAAATATTCATTTCAGTTTATTTAGCTTCACTTTATATTGGTGGGCTAAAAAAAGCCCTGGCGAGGGCTTTTTTTAGAGGGGCGGTGATCTAACCAAGGGGGGGTGATCCAAAAAAGTTTGAGCAGCACTGATTTAGACAAACAACTAATGCTAATGCCAACTGTATATTATAACTTCTCGGAATTGAAGGAATTTACTCTGTACCACGCATACATTGTCAGTTAGAAACAGTTTGTATATGTGGTATGGTTGGTTCAAATCAACATCAACAAGGATTTCAGCATTTTCATTATATTCATTAATTGAAATTTTAGTTTTTCCTATCTCTTGCCAAATAACATTTTCAGACTTAGATGCATTGGAGATTACTTGAGAATTTGGGTCATTATTTTCATCACTGATTTCATGATATTCATCACTTTCATCAGATTCTTCTGAAGTTTGGATTTTATCATCACCATCACTGTAATTGGAATGAATGTATAAATCATCTAATTCTGACCCCATCATCGGATTCTTCACTAAAGAAATATTGTGGCTTCTTTTTTGTCTGCAAATCCAACTCCGTTCTCCAATGCCCCTGGACGATTTTTATCATGTTTTTGTGCACCTTTTTCTTTCAAAAGAGGTGCATCTGGATCATCACCAACACTTCCATTCATTAAATATTCATCCTTAGCTTGTTTTCTGTAAAAAGAGGAGGAGTTCATTTCAAAACTTTTTAGAAATAGGTATCTATAAACACGAAATACGATAATCTCTAGATTATAGTGATAAATGAAAATGTTCTCCACACATGCACTTATTTGAAATGAAGGCAATAACTTATTCACTTATTCTCATGCACTTATTCATGCAATGAAGGCAATAACTTATGCACTTATTCGTATGGAGGCAATAACTATTGGCAGTCTCACAGATTGGAAAACAATGCTCGTAGCAGTACCAGGAAGTAATTCGAGCATGCGCATTGGCAACTCACTGGCACTTATCCCCGTTCATTGACAATACTTAGTGCCACCGGGTGGTGCAAACCACTGGTGGGTCGTTATCAAATTTTCACGAAAAACAAATGACAACCCGTTTTTTTTTGCGTATACTGTGTTATTTGTCACTTAAATGAACTGAATTATGAAAAAAACAGTTGTCATTTGGAAAATAAAAGTCATGAGTCTATCTGTCTCTTATGCTTCATGTTAAATAAACATCCCAGCGGGAATGTGTTACCATCCAAAACCATGTCCCATGTCAGCCCAGCATTCGTGGACATACCAAGATGCATCAAGGCAGCCTCACTTATCCTTGGTTGATCCTCGACTCATGCTATGTTGAGCTAACTGTCACCCTGCTTACCAACTAGATTGACTCTGTATCGAGCTATGCAGGCACAAAAAAGGTCACAGTTTCTCCACACTTGGAAGCATGGTGGTCCCACAACTTGAAGAAGAGCTTCAACCTTAAACAATATCTGCACAAACTGTGGAAGCAGTCTCAGAACGATTTAACTCAAAAGCTTGAGCCAAGTTTAACTGCCAGAAATCAAAAGCAATCAAATCCTACTTTGACAGGACCATACGCACTGAGAAAGTTCCATATAAAGATAACCCTTTGGGTTTCTCCCAACAACTTGATCCCCAAAACTGACTTGATGGTCAGCCCGGGCTACCAACTTTATCTGACACCAGCTTTGATCTGCTGACCACCATACTAATATCAAGACAACAGATGATTACTGCCATAAACTCACTGCCAGCGACTTCTGCTATTCGACCAGATTGGATCCCGCAGTTTATGTTTAAGAGCCTAAGTCCTTACATTCTACAAAGCTACTTCCCATACCAATGGAAGAAATACCTAGTTCAAGCCAAGGCCAAAAATTCAAACTCCATCACTGGTGAAACACTACAGGCCAATCTCAACTTCATCCTGCCTGTTGAAGCTGCTAAAAAAAATACTGCTGCCGATCCTCACCAAACAGATCCTGCAAAAACAACCCTACACAAATTCACTATGCACTTCCACACAGATCAACTGACAATCTTCTAGAAACTACCAATAGAATCCTCACAGCCTTTGAGAATAGAGAGGGACTAACAGCCACCTATAAATACATAGGCTGCATTTGATGCTGTGCACATCTCTCCTAAAGCTACTACAGAACCATCTAGGTTCTCTAGTAGTAGTGGTGACATCTTATCTTTCCTTACATCTCTGTTGCATAACCACACAGTGAAACTATCTGTAGATTACTCCCAATACTACAAAGTAATCTCGGTTGGAGTTCTGCAAGGGGGCAGTACTCTCTGGCCTTCTCTTCACCGCCCTCATTGCTTCACTGGTAATTTGAGAGCTGAATACCCTGGTGTATGCCGACGATGTAAAGATAATCATGCCAATTAAGGCAAACCAAGACCCTCACCAAATCTCAGAAGAGCTAACATCCACTCTCTCAGCGATGTCTACTTACCTCAATCAATTTGGTTTACGCATCAATCCTGAGAAGTCAGAAACCATGCTTTTTCTCTTAAAAAAATCCATCCAGCCCTCAATGCCGAACGTTCAAAATCACATTGACCAAGGATCAGATTCAACCCTAGGCTTCTGTTCAGCCAACATGTAGATATACTTCTCGCAAAAGTCACTGGACTAAGATGGATGAATATGCCAATGCCACCACTATTATAACCTGAGTCTCGATCAATGTAGTACCTTACTCGATTCAATGTATATAATTATGCAATTTGATGTATACTCTTATCATATGTATTATGTGATTAATGGTCTGTACACTCACTTAATCCCCTTGACGTGGGCACCTGTACATGGTGAGGGGACCTCCCAGTGACGCTGTTGGACTTCCAGACTAGCATCACTGGGATCCAATGCCCACAGCCCAGGTTCCAGGCTTACATCAATGGAATCTGGCGTGTTTGCCGTGCGCTGCGACCCATGGAAATTCGGAAAGGGGGATCCTGGTGGTTGAGAGGCCCAGCTTCAATACACCACTTTGGCCCCTGTTTCGACAAGACGGGTGGTCGTGGAAGGCCCGGCTAGGATCAATTGGCTAGTAGGCTCGCCTGCGAGGGTCATCCGTGTCAATGCCACGCCCCTACCCTCATGGTCCGAGGGACAGGATTCGGGCTGGCGGCGGTGCGGGTATAGTGTCTGGGTAGCCCTGGCGTTTCACTCCCGAGCGCATTTATTGCATGCCGGGTAGTGGGTGTCCCTTTGGGCTCCGTGGTGGGTGGGGAGCCCGGGTACTGAACAATTTAAAAACTATATGAATCCTGATGAACATATTTCTTCCGGGGCCCCAACCCAGTCCCTATCTGCAAACAGAGACGAAGACACAGATAGTATTATTAGTACAAAGAGGCAGCAAACTGAAGTACCATCGGGGCCTGTTCCAAGGTTCCTAATTATACACTCCACCTGTGAAAAACCGATTGGCAAAATGTCGCCCTCTTTTATTCAAAAAGGGTTAATTGGGTTAGCAGGTTCACCCAAATCAGTTAAGAGGCTTCGTTCTGGGGATCTCTTGATTGAATCTAAAAATGACAGGCAATCAGAACATCTCCTCCGAGTAACATCAATCAGAGGAATACCCATAACAGTGACACTACACAGAACACACAATTCATCGAGAGGTGTCATTTTGGAGTGGGACCTTCTCGACGTAACCAAGGAGGAAATCTGCTCCGAATTAAAACCACAGGGAGTTATTGCCGTCAAGAGAATTACTGTGCAAAGGAATGGAAAAATTGTTAAAACCAGGAGCGTTAACCTGACTTAACTCTCCTAAACCTCCTGACGAGATTAAAGCTGGATAAACCAATTGTTCAGTGCTTCCATACGTTCCGAACCCTTTACGGTGTTTTAAATGCCAGAAATATGGACATTCTCAAATGGCCTGCCGTGGAGTCCTTGCATGCGCTCGATGCGGTGCAAAGGACCATGAAACAGTCAGAGTATACACTCAGTCAGATTTTATCCGACAATGACAATGTGTCTGCTATTTTTAGATTTTTAAAATCAATAAATATTTTTGCTCATTTATAAAATTTACCTTTTTCTTATACCTCTTGACATAAAGTGTAAAGTGTGTTTAGGGTCAAACGGCACTTGGGGTTTCCCCCATCTCCGCGTTGCTTTCATTGTGGGTGAACCAGTTCGCTGGGAAATGCCAGAGATTTAAAAGTGTATGGATATTGTATATGTGTAGTGTCATGTACCATTGTTCATCTGGTCATTTAGCCGCTGGACCCCTACTGAGGCCCAATGTTGCCCCACTTTCGCCCCGTGGAGGCAGACCAGGAAACACCAGTAGACTAAGATTTACTCTGGCAGGTCCTGCCGCTTAATTTTCAGAGATTTCGGCGGCTAGGACCTAAAAAAAAAAAAAAAAGGGAGAGAAAAAATAATAATAAAAAAATAAAAGATAATAATATATATGTATATTTGGTAAATTCAATGAGGAATAACACTAAATTTTGAAAGGCCGAATGTATGGGCGAAAAACGTAATTTGGAGATAATTAAATCAATTCCGAAGTGTAGGACATTCGCTTGCGTATGTGTGGGTTGAGTGGGTGGGGAGAATGAAGCCTGGGGGGAGAAAAGACAGAAGTATGGAGTCGAGAGAGGAGGCAACCCAAAGTCACAGTGCGTCATGCCCATGCCCCATCAGAAGGGAAAGTGGGAATGGCAAGGAGGGGAGGAGACAGTAAGACCGTCTCCCCCCCACCGGGGATAGGGATATTAAAGATGAAGGAGGCTAGGGCGCCCTCTTCAAGTCGCCAAATGGTGTTTGGCAGCTGTGCTGCGTTAAGTCTCTTTTCTTCAATGTCGAGTCGATTTCAGTCCAGTCGCTCATGGGGTAAGCCCCGTCCTTGTGTTTTTCACTTTCTTGTCTCAGGGTTTTTCTCTGTAGTAACTCCATTGGATGGTATTTTATGGTCTTGTACAGTTTAACTTGTGGTGGTCTTTCGTCAGACACGATTTATGGTAATTAGCAGTTTTCTCCTCTCGAAGAGGTCCTGCGCATATTGAGAAAGTGCTCTGTATTCCTCTTCTGTGTCAATGAAGTGGGATTCCAGTCCTTTCGGAAGGTAGTGTATCTTTGTGATCAGGATGCCTCTGAGATCTTCATATTCTGGGCAGTCATAGACCAAGTGATTCCAGTTCTCGACCTCCCCACACGTGCATTTGGGGTCCTCAACAAGGCCGAAACCCGAGCAGCTTCTCCTTAAAGGGGCCATGACCAGTAAGGAGCGAAGTCAAGTGCTTCCCCGGAAAGTACCAGGCCGGTTGCTTGGGGTATCTTGTAATTTCTCCTTTTGTTGTATTGGTCCATCTTTGTTGCCACTCCTGAAGTAGGTAGGCCTGCAATCGGACTTTTTCTGTTTTAGTACTACTCGCTGGGTCAATTATGAAATCCTGGAAGGTGGCAGCAACCCCCCTGGCGTGCAGGAAGAGCAAGCCAGCTTTTACAGTCTCCAAAACGAGGGGGAGCGCTCCAGCAAGCACCTGCAACGCCGGTGTGCTTACTGTTCTGCATGCTCGTATGGTTGTTAATAAAATGGTCCTTTGTATCATATCCAGAGTTCTCCTATTGACTGCAAGCGTTGTTTTGCTGTACCACACTGCAGCAGCATAGGTTATCGCAGGGATGAAGGTTGCCTTATAATACAACATTAGTGCTGTTTTTTTTAATCCCCAGTCTTTTCTCGTAACCCTCGCCACCATTGCCGAGTAACGTCTTATCTTCGTCCTTATATATTGTAGGTGAGGTTGGAAGGATAAGTTTTTATCTAGGATTACTCCTAGATATTTCATTTGGTTGGCAGGTTTAATGGTCACACCTTCTATTTTAATTTGGGGTGGGCGCCGTATTTGCAGGGTTCCTTTTAGTAGAATAGATGTGGTTTTTGTCGGTGAAATTTTTAACTGGTTTCTTGTAGCCCAGTTTTGTATTTTCTGAAGAGCTTGGTTTGCGGTGGTTTCCAGTTGGGCCATTGAGTCAGTCTCAATGGTAAGAATAAGGTCGTCCGCAAAGGCCTGGGCCCTAATCAGCCCCAGGTCCAGTTTCAGGAGCTCGTCGAGGACCATGTTCCAAAGGAGTGGCCCCAAGACAGACCCCTGCGGGCAGCCCCTGTGTACAGATCTTGTGACTTTTTGGTAGTTGGCATTTATTTCTACTTTCCTGCAAGAGAGGTAGTCCTCCATTACCTTGTATAGGTTGATAGGGACTGCAGCCACCCTTAGTCTGCCCAGGACGCTCGGCCACCATAGTGAGTTGAACGCCCCGGCAAAATCAATTGAAATGACTAATAGGTATTTTTTTCTGCATTCCTGTGCCTTCCGAAGCAAGTTTCTAAGTGCATCCACTGTGGAGGAACCCGGCTTAAATCCGAACTGATTTCTAGCTGCCAGGTTTGTCCTCTCATAGTGGTTTTTGATTCGCTTGTGCAGCAGTCTCTCATATAGTTTGCTGACCACTGAGAGCAGTGCGATAGGTCTATATGACTCTGGCCAGTCCGGTTTTTTGTTAGGATTCTTAAGTAACAACTTGGTGTTTGCTGTTTTCCATGCTGTGGGGAATTTGCCTGTTTCCAGGCACCTGTTGTAGAGAGTAAGTAGTAAGTGCGGTGCAAATTCTGCAGGTTTCTTCAAGATCTCTGGTTCAATCATGTCCAGTCCTGGGCATTTGTGATTTCTGTTCTTGGTGGCAGCCTCACTGAGCTCCTCTAGGGTGAAGGGGGGGGTTCGATTGCCGAAGTGGTATAGTTTGCGTTGTCCTTGCAAATTTCGTGTTGTTCTTGCATGGTTAATATTGCTGGTTCCTTAAAGATTTTATCCAATATGTTGCCCATTGACTGCTACCAGGTTGTCGTTAGGTTTCCCTCCGGTGTCCTGGTAGTACTAATGACCTCGCCCCTGGGGAGCTTATTAGTTATCACCTTGTAGACTAAGCCCCAGGGGTCGGTGTTTCCAGAAGTAGACACTAGGTGCTCCCAGGAATGCTTCTTACTTTTTTTTATGGTGTCTCTGTAACGGTTCCTAGCTTCTCTGTAATGTTGTCTCAGGACCTCCAACTCATCTTCGGGCCAGGTTCTGCGAGCTCTCTGGAAGTCTTTTCTTGTTTTTTGCATTTGTCGTCGTAGTACTGCAATTTCTGGTGTCCACCAGGGTACTGTGCCAAGTTTTGGGTTTTTTTCTTTTTATCGCTCGATCACTGATGTTCAGTAATAATTTTGTAGTTTCTCTCTGAAGGTCATCCGGGTCGCTCTGGGGGTTTATGTTTTCCAGATGGTGTCTAATTGCCGTGGTGAGCAGCTCTCTATACAGTGTCCAGTCTGCATTTGCGACTGCATATCTCTTTTGTGGTTAGTTTGTTTGAGTTATTCTTGTTAGTTGTCTTTCAACTGAAAAGGTTATTGCCCGGTGGTCTGAGGTGGTCCATGCTTCCTCCACCCTCCAATCAGTCACATGTCCGGCCATACTCCTGGTGGCTAGGGAGATATCAATTGTGGCCTCACAGAGGGTGTTCGAAAAAGTTGGCAGATGGTGAGGTCGATTTAGTACAGTTAGATAGGATCCTGCAAGGTAGTCTTCTAAGAGTTGTCCATTTCGAGTTCCTTGCCTGTCTGGGGTGAGGCTGTGCCATGCCGGGGTGCGACAGTTGACATCAGCTCCGATGATGACTCTTTGATTTGGTAGGGTATCCTGTTGGCATCGGAGGTAGTCGATTGCAAAGTCTATATCTTGTCCCGGTCTGCAGTAGAGTGCCACGACATATAGAGATCCTAATGCTGTGCCAAGTTGTGCACTAGCAGCCCATGGAGTACACAGCTGTGTGATTTTAGTTGCGCTGATGTTGGTGTTTCTTACCAGAATGGCAGCCCACGGGGTGTCTTCATCCGTGTGGATCACCTTGTAATTGTGTTGGTACCCTGCAACCCGCTTTAGATGTGTATACGGTTCCTGGACTATAATGACATCCAAGTTTTCGTCTTCGGCTTTGGTCCGTATCTGGTCAGCCACTGCTCTGGCCTGTTGTGCATTAATTTGGATTATTTTCAGCATATTTGTGTTATAATTCTTAATTCTCGTTCCCATAGTTGATCCTGCTTTGGTATAAGGTCTTGGTTCGTTGGTATGTAGGGCATTTCGGGTCCCTGAGTGAGTGCTTGTGGTCTAATTTCATAGTCTTGCAGTTAACACAGGTGGGTTCCTTATCTTTGTGGGGGCAAGCATTAAAATCATGGCCCTTTTCAGAGCAGTGGCCACATGTTGGGGTGGTTTGTGCACACGTGTGTCGTGTGGCCAAACTTGCAGCAACGCTAGCAATTCGGTATGATTACTCGTTCATGATAGCGGTAGCTTCCCATTCAATGAAAACCCTTGTTTGGTCTTTCAGGACCTTCCAGGCCTCCGGGGTAAGCTCAACTACCCAATTTTTAATTATTCCTTTTCTCGCTTGTATGAAGTATTTGGGTATTACTGTTTCTTGTGGGTGTTTTCCCGGGATTTTGCTCTGTAAGTTCCTGGGGTACAGCTCAGACGCTAGTTGGTTAGGTGTGACAACCTTGTCCACGTCATAAATTATTATAGCCGGACCTTTCCTTTTTGGTGGCTCAGCTGTTAGGCCCAAGGCAGCAATCTTGGGGTTTTTGATTATCTCTTGCATCTCTCGCTTTGACTCGGTTTCGATCATGAGTCCTACGCTCCTCAGTTTGCGTATTCCTCTTATTCTTGTTTGCTGGAAGTCGTTCTTCATAGTGCTTATTAGTTTGTTCTTGATTTCGTCACTTGTACCAATTTCCTCTGTGTTTTTGGGTCTTAGATTACAAGGTTAGGCGTTTGTAGCAGCGTTTTTTCCCCTGGTTGTTCCTTGGCTGGTATATTTATTACAGTTGGTGGGTTCCTCAGCGCATTTGCTTAGGTAGGGGTGCGCTGTTGCATTTGTCTGCCCCTACATTCCAGGTAGGCCTCTAATTTGGCCACGTTTCTTTCTGCCTCGCTGTTGACTTTGTGGAGGACTGTTTCTAGTTTAGTCCAGATTCCCACAATCTCGCCTCTGAGGGCTGCCGTGATTCTGTTCTTTGACTCTTTTAGTTTGTTTTCGAGCTCTACCCGAAGGGCCAGTACCTGGTCCAGCACAGTGCCTTCTGGCAGCCTGGGGTCAATGTTTGGGGATTCAGGCTGTTTGCTTGCTTCTTCATTGTTTTCTGTTCGGACGTCCTCTTTATCTTGTTCTTTAGGTTCGCCTTGAGATCTTATCTCCCTTCCCAACTTTGGGGCAGCGTATTTCTTGTACTTCTTTTTGGGCGTTGGCTGTGGCAGTGCAACATTGCCGTCTCCACTTTGCTCTATTATTTGCAATTCGTCGTTTTAATCTTGTTTGTGATGTCCTCTTGTTAGATTTTCTTCGTCCATAGTTTGTTCTGTGATTTTCTGATTTGAATTGCTCATTTTGTCCCAGTTGGTGTCTGACTTCGGATCCTCGAGGCTGTTGCGGATTAATGACCTCAGGACCTCTCCGTTGGGAAGAGCCTGTGAGATGATAGCAAATGATGCCGACCATGAGTACGTGGCGAAATTTGTTGCCTGGCAACGTTTGGTTCAAGTTTTTAAATTCCCCGTTACAATTTGGTGGGGGGGGGAACCCCGAGAGTGAAACTAGTCTTTGAGAGATCAGACTAATTTCTGTTGGGGTTTTCTATGACGGAGGTTATGATGGTGAACACAGTTTTTACATTAATGGTGTAGTTACGATTATTTGATCCGTCCATGAGAGTCTATGGCAGATGGGGGGGGGGTGGAAGAGAGCACTAGAATCATTGTTCCTTGCATTTTAGTCCACAATAATGTTTCAGTATTGGGGTAGAAGCACTGTTCAATGTTACTCTGATTGGGACACCTCCCCAGTCAAGTGCAATACCCCGTATAGTGCCTTCAGAAGGACGTTCGCAATTAGTGAAATGCGGCAGTCAAGGTCACAACTGAAGGAATACAGTAGATGTGTTTACTCACTAAGTACTGCGCCAGAGGGGAATGCTACACATTCTTGTCACACAAGGGGGTGTACATTCCATTGTCACACGAGCCTCCCAAGTCAAGTGCAGGGTATTTGCGTGACAACCACAGTGTAATTGGTGCCTCTCTATAGCCCTGCTGTCAGCCGCATGGTGACCAGTACGGTCTAGCAACAAAGGATACAGATAGAAAACGTAAATATCCTGCAAAGTTCCCAGTAAATAAGCAAAAGTTTCTCACCCTGAGATCCACTATAGTACTTCTTCTAATTAGTACACTTTTCATTAACTGGTAGACACTGTAACCAAATATTCATAGACAAAATCCAGGAGAGCCGAAAACGTGCGTCCACACTGGACGACGGCCATGTCGCTCTTTTCTACCTCTTGACATAAGTGTAAGTGTGTTTAGGGTCAAGCGGCACCAGGGGTTTCCCCCATCTCCGCGTAGTTTACATTGTGGTGTGTTACAGTACGCTGTAAATGCCAGAGATTTAAAAGTGTGTGGGTCTTGGATCGTTTAGTGTCGTGTACCGTTGTTGCTCTGGCCGTTTAGCCGCTAAACCACAATTGGGGCCCAACGTTGCCCCACTTACGCCCCCTGGAGGCAGACCAGGAACCCAGTAGCTTATATGCACTCTGGCAGGTCCTGCCACCTAATTTCCTGAGATTTCGGTGGCTAGGACCTAAAAAAAAAAAAAAACGGGGGCACTTAAGTTTAGAAAAGCCAGAAGTGGTTAATGTGGTTCAGTTTTCAGTTTAGAAATCGTTAATTTTGATTAGTTATGTGGGGTTTACGCTGCCGTATTAGTCAGAGTAGGGGAAAGAGACTGAAGACTGGGGGGAAAGACAGAAGTATGGGGTCGATAGGGAAGGCAACCCCAGATGGTCAGTAAGGCATGCCCATGCCTCACCAGGCGAAATATGTGGGGTGGTAGGGGAGGGAGGAAACAGGAAGACCATCTCCCCCCGCCAGGGATAGGGGAAAAAAAAGGTACCAGGCAAGGGAGCTGGTAGAGATTGCCATTTGGCTACATGGCAGTGAGGCTGCATCAGTCGTAGTGTAGTTATAAGTCCGGTAGTAGAGTCACTCGTGGGATAGTGTCCCGTCCAAGTTGAATGTCTTTGTTTTGGTTCTCTATCTTCATTCAGTATATTTGTCAGTTTCATTTAGGTCTCATATTTATTGGTACATAGGCAGGGTTTCTTGGTAGACAGATAGTAGCTTCCACATAATTTTCATTCTGGGGTGTGTCCTAAAGGATGTTTTTTTTTGTTATCTGGCTGGTCGCCTTTCACTCTTGGTGTATTGCATATAGGGTTCTCCTTCTTGAGAAGAGTTCTTGAGTGAAGTTGGTCAGGGCTCTGTATTCCTCCTCTGAATCCAATAGGTGAAACTCTTGCCCTCTGGGGAGGTATCTTATACTTGTGATTAGAATGCACCTGAGATCCTCATATTGCGGACAGTCGTACATGAGGTGTTCCCAGGTTTTGATCTCTCCACATGTACAGCATGGGTCCTCTACAAGGGCGAAGTACATTAACTTTGCGTTAAAGGGGCCGTGTCCAGTTAGCAAGTATGTTGTTTGCAACCCTGGAAAGAACCAAGTAGGCGATTTTGGATAGATTTTTTTAAGTTGCGGTAAGAACTTGTGGGTGATTGCTCCTTTGGTTGTTTCTGCCCACCTGTCCTGCCACACCTGCAGCAGGTGAGACTGAAGCCGGATCTTTTCTGCCTTATGGTTGTTTGTTGGGTCTATGGTAAATTCCAAGAAAGTGGTGGTTATTCCCTTAGATAAGTAGTAGAGAAGTCCTGTTCTTGCGATTTCAAGATCAAGTGGAAGTACTGCTGCTATCGCCTGAAGCGCTGGGTTACTCACCGTTCTTCAGGCGCGGGTGGTAGTGAGGAGGATGGTGCGTTGAATTGCATCCAGGGTTCTCTTATTTACGACCAAGGCAGTTTTGTCATACCAGATTGCTGAAGCGTATGTAATTATTGGGAGGAAGGTTGTCTTGTAGTATAAGGCTAGGGTACGTTTTTTGAGACCCCAGTCTCACCTTGTGACCCTAGCTACCATGGCAGAGTAGTTTCTGATCTTTTGTCTTAGGAATTTGAGATGTGGTTAGAAGGATAAGTTATTGTCTAGTATGACACCCAGGTGTTTTAGTTGACTAGCAAACTTGATAGTTGTCCCATCAATCTTAATCTGGGGTGGTCGTCTCAGTTGCAGGGTTCCTTTGAGCAGCGCCGACAATGTCTTTGTCGGTGAAATTGTTAAGAAATTCTTCTTGGCCCACTGTTGGAGTATCTGCAGGGCTAGGATTTCCAATTGGGCTCTGGAGTTTGCTTGCACTGTCAAAATCAGGTCATCTGCGAAGGCCTGCACCCCCCACTGCGCCTAGGTCCATTCTCAAGAACTCATCAAATACCAAGTTCCAGAGAAGTGGGCCCAATACAGATCACTGTGGACATCCTCTGTGTACTGTTCTTGCGATCTTTTTGTATGGAGTGTTTATCTCAATTTTTCTTTGTGAGAGATAGGTTTCTATGACTTTATAGAGGTTGATGGGTACTTTAGCTTTCCTGAGTCTGCCCAAGACGCTCGGCCACCAGAGCGAGTCGAACGCCCCGGCAAAATCAATCGCTATTACGAGGAAATATTTGTTGTCACATTCTTTGACTTTGTTAGTTATAAGGTATAAGGTATGTTATTGTCTAACGGCTCCTGGGATTTCTCCCATCTCCGCGGGTGTACATTGTATCGGGGCCAGAGATTTGAAGTGTGTGGGGATCATGTGCTGTATATTGTGTTGTGCCCTTTGTTCCTCCGGTCTATTAGCCGCCGAGCCCCTAGTGGGACCCGACGTTACCACACCATGCCACGGGGAGGCTGACCGGGTGTACCACTGTAGCTAGAGTACTCTGGCGGGTCCTGCCATCTACTTTCCTGGGATTTCAGTGGCTAGGACCAGATTTGAGAATGAGATGATCGCTGTTTCTTGAGCAACGGTTGTAATTTTAACAGAGTGTAGGGTTGTTCGCTGATAACTTGTTCTAGGGCCAAATAGGTCGGGCAGTAATTTTGATGTTTTTAGATTTAGACCTGTGGGGAATGCGTGTGTGTGTATATATAAATATATGTATATACACACACACACGCACACATATATATATATATATATATAAACTAAATAAAAAAAAAAACTTTGTTAGTTAGTGACCTAACTAATTAGGTCACTGAAAGTTTAAATTTTTTATAAATGACATGGTCTTGGCGCATTATAGCCTTAGTAGCTAATGCGCCAATAAAATCAAAACAAACAAACAAACTCACTTAATTTTTAGTATACTCAATTCATTTCTCTATTTTTTAATACTTTTTTAACTTATTCATTATTATTTTACTCTTTATTTTTTTCAGGCAACTTTGTCTTTATATTACATTGTTAACCCCTGGCAACTGTGCCGTGATAGGCAGTTGCAACTGCACTACTATGTAATTATGTATCTCTGTGTTTCAATAAAGATTTCTAACATGTAGGTTAGTGCAAATGCATCATTTTAACATAGCTATCTACCAAAGTAATTAATTAATATAATTAATTAATTAATTGGCATCGTTTTGGTTGTATCTCATTGTGAATGCCTCCACAATGAGTTGCCATGGTATTGTACTACCTCAAATAAATAACTCTTCACCAGTGGAGAAGATATACTTCATAACTGGGTTGTGACTATTGCAATGCCAGGGTACCTGCCCACCCACCAAAGAGAAGCCAACAAGCTTTGAAACGGTGCCGTCTGGGTGGTGACATCCGCCGAGAATAAATAACAATAGTCTTCTCCACTCGTGAAGTGTTATTTATTCGAGGTAGTACAATACCATGGCAATTCGTTGTGAAGCCATTCACAATATGAGATACAACCAAAATGATGCCAATTAATTAATTGATTTAATGAATTAATTTAACTACTTTGATTGTTGTTGTTATTTGGTTTTTAGGAGCATTAGCAACTAAGGCCATATTACCCCGGGGATATGCGGTGGTCATTCCCTGACCTTTCTGCATCCTCCGTATTTGGTGGTCATGGGCTCGAACCCCGGTCTAATCAAGTAGAACATGCTACGCACTGCCGCTCCTGCCCACCTGCTACGGAGGCACCCCACTACTTTGGTAGATAGCTATGTTAAAATGATGCATTTGCACTAACCTCCATGTTAATCATTCTACCTCGTAGCATGAGGCCTTTGCCCTTAAAACTTTATAGTCTATAAAGATTTCTTTCTATATATAGATGCCACTGAACCTCTCCACTTCACCTTTAGAGAAAGATACTGCTCCTTAATCCATGCCTTAATGATCCTCAATGGGTAAACCTTTTTTGGAAATAAACTGCATGAAAACAAACCTATAAGAGCTAATTCAGCAGTGGAATATGCATACGACTAATGCTCATCAAGAAACTGAAATAGTGCAACCTCCAAAGAAAATGTGCATACCCTCGTGAGGTAGCTACTTCTGTCATTGGGGGAACAGTCCCTAGACAAACAAATTTTTCAAAAACTACATGCAGCCGACAACTTGGCCAATGCACAAACTCTGTAAATTTATACTGATGGCTCCAAAATTGACACAGCAGTGGCAGCTGCTGTGATTCTACAAACATTAACAGTCTTCCTCTATGTACCACAGGATGGTACATACAGGGAGATTTGTAAAGCTAATATTTAATTTGTAAAACTAATATCATTAAAGATTTATTTGCAAAGAAAATGGGAAAGCAACTCCTCTAACTTGCATAGCCAATAAAGTCTAAAAGGGCAAGCCAAAACACTCCTCACCCCATCAGTTAATTAGTAAAGGCTGGTCTCCTTGTAGATAACAGTTATAAAAACCATTTGGAGATGAGTGTAATGGATTACAAACCATAATTGTTTTATACATATGCTTTAAAAAGAAAAGAAAGTTAATACAGTTATTACCAATGTTGTGCTGTCAAAGTGATATATGTGTTGATATAATCTAACAAAGTGTCACAACTTCAAAGAGGCACCTCCGTAGCCAGGTGGGCAGGAGCAGCAGTGCATAGCGCACACTTCTTGATTAGACCGGGATTAGAGCCCGTGATCACGAAATACGGAGGATGCGGAAAGGTCAGGGAATGACCACCGCATATCCCTGGAGCAATATGGCCTTAGTTGGTAATGCTCATAAAAACCAAATAACAACAACAACTTCAAATTATTTAATACCCTCAGGAAGAAGCCATATGACTATGAATAAATTTAGTAAATTGTAGACTTAGTTTGGCAGCCAGCTGACTTTCTATCATGAAATCCTAAGACCAAGCACATTTTGTGGCATTTGAAAGTCTGATGTCTCCACACAATTCATAGAAGCGAGTTTCCAGCCAAGTTTTTCAAAGCATTAATTTACATGTTATTTAACTTTAACTTGAATATAATTGCATTTGGCAAACCAACTCATCATCCAGTGTTACTATGAATTGTGAACTAGTTTTCTGGATGAAATTTAAATAAATTGATTTCACAAAAAAACAAAAAATTAAATACAATTTAAGTATTATTTAAGATAAAGAAATAGATATTTTGCAGTGTCAGTGTGACAGCCTACCAAATGCTATTATCAAAGAAAAAAAAAGAATTGATATGCAGTGATTGGGGAATGCACAAGAGCACAAGGGATCTTTAAAAATAATAAATTACCCAAAATCTTGCTTGCATTTTAATAATTCCTCAAAGAGAATAAGATTCAACCATGTGGGAAAAGAAAAAAGAAAAAAACTGAGTTCATATCTTCTTTCTGGTAAAGCTTTAGAAATGCTCTTGACAGTCAAATCTAAATAGAAGTGCCATTGTAAAAGCATACCAATAAATAAGCCTTATGGTTGTATTTTAATATAAAATGTGTGTGTTGTCAGCAAAATTTAATTTCTAGTGCACTGTGAACTTTAAAAGCCTCCTGCTTTTTCTGCAAACCTTTCTGTTTTTTTGCAAAGAACTCATTCTTTTTGTCAAATAGCTCCTGTTCTTTGTTTGGTCAAAAATTTTCCATTTTTCCTCCTGCTTACAGTTACACAGTCTCCAGCTTTTCAAAAGGCAGAAGTTTTCTATGGGTAGGGCTTAGGCCTGATGAAAAGTGTTAATAAGAAACACAGAAAGTTGCCAGTTATTAATTAGTTCTTTTATATGTGAATTGAACTTTATTTTTAATACTCTGCACTTAAACATGTGCAGTTAAAGAAATCATATGGTTTAATTAGTATTATTCACATATAATTAATTCCTCATGAACAATCATTATTTCTTTCAACACATTTTAAGCAGTCCAAATTATGAGGACTCAAATTAGTGTGGTTTTACTCTACATAATCAAAAAGGGGCGGGGGATAATAATAATTAAAGTACTTTTAGAATGTTCCAGCAAAGTAAATATAATTAAAATGTCATTTATTGTGCATTTCATAATGATACATTATTTTTCTGTTGCACTAATTTTCATCTTGCACACACATCAATTTTGAAGAAACATTCCAAAATGTTGCTTCAGATAAAGATTAATCTGCAATTAAAATTTTACAAATCCCACATTTAAAAATTGGTAGGTATGCCTTTGGTTTTCTATCTTCTTTTATATTTTTTCAATTTGAAATAAATGCAATCACATTTTTCAATTACTATGTAAGAAAGATTATTATTATTTTTTTAGAGAATTGCAACGATTGGATAGTATTACCAAGTCTCCTGTTTTTTCACACTTCTCAGAAACATTAGGTGGACTCTCTACAATACGAGCATTCAGGTATTATAATCTGTTCAAATTCATTACATAGGTTATTATATGTATTCTTTACCATTATGGAGCATTAGTGCAATTTTAAAGTAAAAAAAGCTTTTAAAAACTTCAAATCTGTCTTCAAGTTTTAAGCATTTTAATTAAAAGGATTTACACATCCATATTTTATAGATAGATTAAAGAAAGGAAAAAAGTTCTTAATCTGAGAGATCATTAACAGTGTATTATTGACCTCTCAGATTGCGATGCTGTCACCATAACTTTACTTGGTAATGTATTACACATAAATGGCTTTTCTTATGTAGTGTATAGTTGCTAATATTTATGGCATGGTGACACCATCTTGATGACTGTTGCAATGGTTAATTCCATTTCTTTTGAGAATGACCAGCCATACCTGACAACTCATTGAATTTAAATTACAAGATGAGAGATTCCAGTTGGTTGTTAAATTGAGAGTTCATAAATTGGGAAAGGTTTCCCCGTACTGAGTATAAGGAGAAAATGCATTCCAAAATTTTTTTTTTCTTTTTGCACCTTTGTTACTTTGTTAACAACTTTGTTACTTTGTTAACAACTTCGTTACTTTGTTAACAACTTCGTTACTTTGTTTACAACTTCGTTACTTTGTTAGTGTCGTTGCTGCATTTTTGTTTAGTACATAAACTGCATTTTATTTTATATATACAACATGGTTATACAGGTATTCTGATAACAGTGGGCCAAATTTTGCAGTTGGATTCTAACACCAGAACAGTGAAAAAATTTCATTGTGCAAGGGTCCATTGCATCCATTGTTCGCTCAAAAACCCTTTGTTTTTGAGCAATGGATGCTTTTTTGTAATCACAGAAAGTGAGCACAATAATGAACCAGATATCAGAAAAAAACTTGGTGTAAACTGAATAAAGAATCTCTCACAGTGAATATTCAAAATGCTCACTTCCACATAACACTGGACAAATTTCAGTTTTCTATCAGTTCTCACTTGCTCAAACAACTCTGAGTGGTTCCAAACTCTCAACTTTTCAATACTCTTTTGCATTGTTCACACCAGATATTTTAACTGCCCATTATTTCTCTATTGTGTGATAATTAAAAATTATTACACAATAGAAAAAAAAAAAAAAAAAAAACCAATGCTTTGTATTATCTTACTTCATCATATATTGTAATTAATGCATAAAAAAATAATAAAATTACACATTAAAATACAATGCATAGATAATAAATACAGTACAGTACAGTGAGAGACTAAAGAAGACAAACCAGGCTGACCGGACTTGGATCACAGTAAAATGCAAAAACTTTGGGAAGTGCATTATGGCCATAGAAGCTGATGTGCCAACAACTAACAAGAAAAAAAAAAAAAAAAAAATGACAAACCAAACAGTAATAAATGCTATAAAATTTGTTCAGAAAAAAATTAGGATTTAACAAATCGTAAAAAAAAAAATTAGATTCAAATTAAGAAACATGAATTTAGGGACTGTCACTGCTCAAGCTGCTTGATGATCAGCTGTATCTCCTTTAGACTAATATAGATAAATGACCTGAGATAAATGATTTTTTTTTCCTTCTTTCCATCGGTTTAATAGATTCTCATGCCTTGACAAAAAGGAGCCAATTTAATATATCAATAATCCAGTGTGTTCTATGCTTTTCTGTTTAAACGTGGTGTGCCACAATTCCTTCAAATCAAGTTGGATTTGTTCATAGACTTTGAAGCCTGGGACAACATACTTGGATTTGGTCATTTTTTTGTAACATGAGCACTGGTATAGCAGCAGTCAATATTGGTGCAAAGATGGTCTGATTACCTAATTATCATCAGCTCAGTGACTGGAGTCATTAGATTGCTGATGACTGAAATTAGTCATTTAGCTATATGAGTTACTAAATCCAGTCCTTGGCTCTCTAGCCATCATTAGTTTTATTATGAAACTGCCAGGTTACAACATTGAAATGTATGGGAGCACCATCATACATGGACCACAACCTCATCCTTGCTTGTAAAGAAACATCATCAAGTACTCTAGCATATAGGTTTCTAAAAACTCTCAACAAAGAGGTCCCATTAGTGCATTCAACAAAATATATGGCTCTATATCGGGAAGGATAATTGCTCTCATATTAATCAAGACTTGCTCGTGTTGCTGTAACTGATGACTTGAGGATTATCTTCAGCTTGTACATGGGTGTTATGAAAAGTAATGATTCCATTCTGAGTGAACCTTGCTTAATCCGTAAAAGAATATTCTTGGAAGTAAATCAAGATTGATGTCACATTGTTGTAAAAAATCTGACAAGTTCTTGTTACTTCAGATCTTGAACTTTATGAAATTATAAAGGTAGAGATGCTGCTTGTGCAGAATATCATGCAATTTAGTTGGAGATTTCCTTCTCTATGACAATCCCAACCCCTTATTTCATCCCAAGATATCACAGACTTATTCCCATATTTCCTCCATTTCAGGAGTGTGTGTGCTGTCCTTAGCCTCTCAAGGTCTAACATTGATGGAATGAATGTCTCTCACTCTTAACGGTATTAATTGATTCTTCTGTAAGTATTCCTAAAGAAAGGCATTCTCAAATTGACAAATTCCATGTGTGAAATATGTTTATTTGTGTATGCCCCCTGGTAAAGGCAATAAGTTTCTGATTAAGGCACTAAACAAGTGCAAGCTGCCATCCTTGAAAATTTGGGACCATCCATTTTGATATTATTACCCATTCTCATTGATAATGAGCAAACCACGAGCATTGCCAGTTATGTTGCAAGTGTCTCAAAACCTGTTTATCTTAAGTTCCATTGGAACATTGTTATCTGAATATATATATATATATATATATATATATATACTAATACACACATTACTATTGATGCTTTAGAGATATTACAATGGGTATATTACTGTCTACAGTAATATACCCATATACTGTATATACATAAATGTACTGTTTCACCCTTCTGGGTTTTTTCCTGATTCTCAGTTCATCACACCCAGTGAATGTAGTGGTTACTTCCAGTAATCCAATGTAAATAGTTCCAAGTCAATTCAGAACTGCCCTCTTAGCATTAGCATTAGTTGAAGCATATGATGCAAGAAAGCAAGCTTATATAGCATCAGCCAAAAAAACCCTTCCTGTTTCACCCATCCGGTCACTCCAAATGTTTGTCTAGTTCAGACTTAAATTTATTTAAGCTATGAACTTCCACAACAATAGACAGAAGTCTGTTCCAGCAATCAACTACCTGCTGGCAGAAGGCAATTTGAACCTATGCTCCCTCAGCTGAGCAATCTGAGCAAGCGGAGGTATCCCATCTGCATTGAGCCTGCTGAAACCATTCAAGACCTTATACACCTCAATCAGATCACCTCGCAGGTGCCTAATCTCCAGATGCTGCAACTTGCAGAACTTTAGCCTCTCTTGGTAAGATCACCCCTTTTCCTCTCACCAATCTTGTTGCCCTTCTGTGTACTTATTCTAGCAACTCTACATCCTTCCTAAAATGAGGTCTCCAGACCTATACGTAGTACTCAAGTGTAGCCTGAACATTGCCTTATATAATGGGATAACCATTGCCTTATACAAAGAGATAATCACTTTCTTATCTCTGCTAGCAAAATTCCTATATATCATTGACAAAACTCCATGACCTACTCTCGCAGACCATCTGCACTGCTCAGAAACCTTCATATCTTACTGCACAACTATCCACAGGTCGTTTTCATAGGGCGCCTCCGTAGCCAGGTGGGAAGGAGCAGCAGTGCGTAGCACATGCTTCTTGATTAGACCGGGGTTCGAGCCCGTCACCACCAAATACGGAGTATGCGGAAAGGTCAAGGAATGACCACCGCATATCCCGGAGCAATATGGCCTTAGTTGCTAATGCTCCTAAAAACCAAATAACGAAAACGAAATAACGTCGTTTTCATTCTCCACCTCCATGAGAGTTTTACCACACAGTTGGTACGTTTCTCTTGGGTTACTGATACCCATATGCAGTACCTTTCATCTGTCAAAATTAAACTTTATTTGCCTCTTCTCAGCCCATCTGCCTAAATTTCTAGATCCTGTTGCAGAAGCATGCTCTCTTTACTGTCATTAACAACCCTACCAACCTTTGTATCATCTACAAACTTGGACATTAATCCTGATATACCTTCATTGATATCATTGATAAATACACAAAACAACAATGGGCCCAGCACCGAACCCTGGGGGACTCCACAAATAACATTAGATGGCACATTCTCTGCCGTCTCCCACTCAACCATCCCTTTATCCATTGCAGCAACTTGCTCTTAATGCCATACCACACCAATTTGTACAGCAGTCTTCCATATGCAACAGTATCCTGAAAAAAAAAAGCTTTCCTGAACTCCAAGTATGTGATAGCAAAATTATTTTTTGCATCCAGTTCCTTTAAGACCACATCGTAGTATCCAATATAATTGATCAGACGAGACTTGCCCTTAACAAACCCATGCTGTGTCTGAACTATTACTGCAGTCTTGTCTAGGTTTTCCTGCATTACTTCTTTAACCAGTGACTCCATTATTTTCCCCCAGAATAAAAGTTAAACTAACAGGTGTATAATTATTTGTGTCACCCTATGAACTCCCTTTGTCAATTGGGAATTTGCACATGGCCCCCATGTGCCAAGAAAATCTTGAGACCAAGCAATCTTCCCTGTGACTTCTACTGCAATTATATTAGAGAGATAAGTTTTTGCCTTTGAGTTCAGATGTTTTTTCTTCTGATATTCAAATATATAATAAGAGTTTTCTTTCTTAAAGCATAAGGAAGAAGTTTCCAGAAAGGAAAGTAACCTTTCTTAACTTTTCTGTGTACTAACCTATTTTACTCGCTTGGTTACTTGGTAGCACTACTCCTGCCTCCCCATGACAGGGCTGGACCTGGTTGAAAAGACACCACCCAGGACTAAAAGGAGTTTAAAATGGACCAAAAAACTAACAACACAAGATTGCAGAAAGTTAACTCCAATAAATCTCATGGCTTCCAACTGAACATATCTCAGGCTAAGAGAATGAAAATCAACAGCTCTCAGCCTACTGTTCCTTTTTTTTTGGTGATACATTCATTATCAACACAATCCGTTGGGAAATTATCCCCATTCTTAGTCCAGAAGACTATAGAGTCCATGGTTGGATCACCAAAAATGATAAAACAATTACATTCAGGTGATCTCTTAGTAGAAATCTCACTAAGTCATCAATCTGAGAAATTGCTAAAAACAGACTTTTGCAGGACTGCCTGTTTAAATTACCCCACATAATTCTCTAAATACATCGAAAGGTGATATTACTAAATGGGACCTTTTGGTTGTTTCAGGGGAAGAGTTACTGCGTGAGCTAACAGAACAACAAGTGATACATGTCAGGAAGATAATGATGAAGAAAGATGGCATTCTAACTCCAGCCCGATCAGTTATTATCACCTTTAATAAACCTTCTCTTCCAAACTCAGTTAAAGCAGGATATTTAAATTGCAAAATCCAAACATGTACCAAATCCAATAAGGTGTTACAACTGATCAATGCGGACACTCTCAGGCAGCATGTCGCAGTGATCACATCTGTCCGCTCTGCGGATTGAAAGAATACAATCAAACAAACTGCACCTCCTCTACACCACTCTGTCCAAACTGTCACGGAAATCGCCCTGCTTTTCGAAGACATGCAAAATGTGGATATTGGGAAAACAAATACAAAAATACAAAGTAGAAAATAAAGTGTCTTATCCGGAAGCAAGAAAACAGATACTTGTAGCCAAACCTTCACGTTCCTATGCTTCAGCAGTCAAAATATAGCCACTCAAATGGAGGTGGTAATACCTCTAAATCAAATTATAGACTGGAGTAAAGTAATATTAATGACAAAAACAGCTTCATAAGAAACATCCAGTGCTAAAGAACAGGATACTTCCGTGCCTGGAAAGTAGAAATCAGAAGTAACATCTTGAAAAACAAAGCAAACAGCATTGTTTTCTTTGTGTAAAGAGAAACAAACAAACATAGACGAAATGGATACCGATGAACAGAGAGAGAGAGAGAGAGAGAACGTACTAGAACTACACCCTACACAAGATATTGATACACCTTGTCCTAATTTTCCGACACCCAAATATGATAAACAAAAAAACTCAAAAGCGCAGTCAGATTCAACAGATAGTTTTGAGACCTAAATAATGCAGTATATTATTATACAATGAAACTGTCCTGGTTTACGTGGAAAATTGGATGAAATAAAAGATATTATTCGGCATCATAAACCGGTCTGCATTTGCCTTCAGGAGGCCCATCTAACACCTCAATCTTCACCCAAATTTCAAAGAGCTATACACTTTTCCGGAGAGACGGAAATGATAATAGAACTGCCAAAGGAGGAGTGGCAGTTTTGGTGAATGCTAGTATACCAGCTAAGCAAACAACATTAAAAACCAACTTAGAAGCAGTAGCAGTGAGAATAGCCATCGGAATTTCTATCACAATCTCATCCCTTTATCTTCCACCAAATATTTCTCTCTTCAGATCAGAATTAAACTATCTTACTATGCAGCTTGAACCTCCCTATTGCCTTATGGGAGATATGAATTCCCATCATCATCTGTGGGGATCTTCACACACGGACAATAGAGGTAACTTAATCGAAACTTTCCTAGATGATCAACAACTGAATTTACAATTTACTGAATACCAGATCTCACACTTATATCAGTTTGACGACAGGTATCACTTCTGCAATAGATTTACCAATATGTTCTCCATAAATTTATCCCAGTATAGAATGGTTCGTATTAAATTATCCTTACAACAGTGATCATTTTCCAATAGTATGTTCCATACAGACACAATCGACTCTTGCAGAAGAAACCAGAACAGTATGGAATTTTAAAAAAGCTAATTGGAATAAATATATGCAATTAATCAAGCTGGATAAGCATTTAATAGAAACCCTGCCAATAGATGATGCCATCATACATATCACTGATCAACTGCTAGAAGCTGTTGTTGTTGTTATTTGGTTTTTAGGAGCATTAGCAACTAAGGCCATATTGCTCCGGGGATATGTGGTAGTCATTCCCTGACCTTTCTGCATCCTCCGTATTTGGTGGTCACGGGCTCTAACCCCGGTCTAATCAAGAAGCGTGTGCCTGCTAGAAGCTTCAAAAGCTACAACACCTCAAATAGGTAAAGCAAGGCAGGCACAGTACAACTCTTGGTGGAATGCAGAATGTGCAACGGCAAAAACAAAACAAAATCATGTATGGAATGGGTTCTGGAAATATCCAACTACCCTCAACTTGATTGCATATAAAAAAGTCAAAGCCAAAGCAAGGAGAATTCAGAAAAAGGCAAAGAAAAATTCTTGGATCATATTTGCTTCCATACTTACTAGGAACTCGAGTCCTCGTTTGGTGTGGAAAAAAATTCGGATTTTAAGTGGAAGATATCCAAACATACAATCTGCAATCTTCCATTGAAAAGGGCCGGATGTTTCTACAACAGACAATATATCAGAAATTCTGGCTGAATCATTTGTTTCTACATCAGCAGTTACATGCTACAGCACTGACTTTCAAAATTATAAAGAGCAAGCTGAACGGAGTAAGTTGAATTTCTCTGCCAAGATGTCTCATTCCTATAATTTACCATTCCTAAAAGAGGAATTACTTAAAACCATTACAAAATTTCCTAAAAGCGCACCAGGTCCCAATGGCATTTATTATACTATGATACAACACCTAAACTCTGATTGTCTGGATATCCTACTAGCTCTATATATAATGGAATTTTTCTGAACAACCTATATCCATCCATATGGCGGCATGCTATTGTCCTTGCATTTCCCAAACCCAGAAAAGATCCTTCCTATACATATAATTATTGCCCGATTTCACTGACCAGCTGCTTAGGGAAATCCTTGAATGAATGGTGCACAATAGACTTACATTACGTGGTTGCTGGAAAAAGAGAATGTTTTATCACCCCCACCAATTTGGATTTAGGAAAAAATAGATCAACACTTGATCTACATGTCAACGTTGAAAAAAATATTAGAAACTCATTTATAAGAAAGCAGCATATGGTGATGGTAAATCTAGATCTTGAAAAAGCTTTTGAAACAACATGGAGATTCAGAATCCTACGAGATCTAGATCAGTTAGAATACAGAGGACAACTTCCACAATTTATAGAAAAATTCCTTACTGGTACGACATTTCAGGTACGATATAAAGGCTGTATATCTACAATATATATACAACTGGAAGGGGTCCCCCAGGGGCCAGTATTAAGTGCAACCCTGTTTGTTCTGCGGGTGAGCAATATCACAAAGGTTATACCACCTTCGCTGGAAATATATATGTACACAGCTGATCTTTCCATTTCATTTCAATCTCAAAAGCATGAACACAATTGAATGACAGCTCCAATTATCTATAAATAAAATAGAAGCATGTACTAAAAATAAAGGATATAGAATATCTGAGAAAATATCAGCTGTCATACACTTCTGTAAAATGTGTGGTCTTCATCCTGAACTGGTCTTATATTAAATAATATTGCTCTGCCTGTTGTTCAAAATTTCTCCTTCTTAGGCTTAACATTAGATAGAAAACTAAACTTTCATGAACGTATACAAAGACTTCGAACTAGTTGCCTCTCAAAACTTAAAATCTTGCACACAGCATCCTCAATGGCCTGGGGAGCCGACAGGTACACATTACTACAATTATATAAAACTTTGGATTATGGATCTCCTGTATATGCTTCAGGAAGAAGGAGCATGTTACATCGCCTAGATACTATTCACCATAATGCTCTCTGTATAGCTCTAGGAGCCTTTAGAACTTCACCAATTTACGGCTTGTATAGAGATGCATCAGAAACCCTGCTGCATCTTCGATGAGATTATCTGCTGTGCATGTATGTTGGCAAAAATATATAGTCAGCCCTCACATCCAAATTGGTCCATCATTCACGATCCACTTTGGACGAGTAATTATGATTGCAAACCAAATGAAAATAAACCAGTAGGACTGTATCTCAGACACTTAGCTCGAGTTTTGGAAATACATTTCCAGCACATTTCTGCAGTAGATATAAACTCAGAACCTCCCTGGATGCCGACCGTGTCTTCGTCCATATCACATCTTACAAACAGGAATAAAAAAGAGATATCTCCAATCGTTACACAAAAGCTCCACGCACTGCACAGTTTTGATTAATAGAAACAGTCATCAGATTTACACGGATGGATCAAAATCTAATAACTCAGTAGGTGCCGCAGTAGTTTTATAGGAATATTCTATATGTGTCTCCTTGCCTCATGTATGCAGTATTTTCACAGCAGAATTATATATTCTATTAAACTAGCACTGTATGATATTACTGAGCACCAACTTATACCTGCTCTAATCTATACTAACTCCCTTAGTGCAGTAGCAGCTCTACAGAACAGCAAATATTCCTCAAATTCCTTGATTCAGCACCTTAAAAAACAATTCAAAATTTTGCATAAAGCAAGAAAACAAGTGTCTATATGTTGGATTCCCAACCATGTTGTAATCCCAGGAAATAATCATGCAGACCAAGCCTCATAAAATGCAGATCTTAATATACAAGATAACTTTCAGTTTGTACCATGTACAGATTATAGCAATGTATTTCATGCCAAATATAATTCCATTTGGAAACAACTTTGGAGGGACCAACCGTGCAATAAACTCATCAGAATCAAAAAAGATCTATGTTCGTGGCATTCTAGCTCACGTACAAATAGACAGGAAGAAGTTATATTGAAAGATTTCGCATTGGGCATACCTTCCTCACTCACAAATATTTACTTCTTAGGAGAAGATCCCCCGCTCTGCTCTGTCTGTCAGATACAACTTACAGTAAGGTACATCCTGATTGATTGTCCATCCTATTCAGCTATTTGAACCACTTACTTCCAATCATTAGCAGACTTGCAAGCTCCTCTAACTCTCTTTCATATACTTGGTGACAAAGCAAACCTAAGTGAGCTCTTTATATATATTAAACATCTTGGAATAATAAATACACTTTGATATATCCATAAATCATTAAAACGAACATAGTGACTCTGACAGACACATATTGGCCATAGTTACCCTTGTGTCGTGAAATTTGCATAACAACATCTGCACATCTCCAGTCCATGGGGGACCTCCCCTGACTCTAAGGAATCTCTCATAATTATGGCTAAGGGTTTGCTTACTTCTCACGCTGCCCCTTCAATATAACTGGACAGATTCTATCTGCCCCAAGTGCCTTTTTTATGTTTAACTTCAACAATTTTTCCATTACTACAAAACCATTTAGCTTCCTGTTAGAGTTTAGTAAACTTCTGTCTTCCCCTTACAGAATTCCTCATGTGTGAATGTAGATGCAAAATACTCATTCAGTTTGTTAGCTATCTGAGCAGGATCATCAACAGTCAAACCACCAACATTAAGTGGACCATTCTTATTCATCCCCTTCATTCTAGAGTTTACATAAGTAAAGAAGTCTTTGTTGTTTTTCTATGCGTCCTTTGCCAAGGATTTCTCGTAATCAGCTTTCGCTTGCTTAAACTCCTTTGTGACTTGATTACAGACTACCTTATATCTGCCATAGACTTCTGTGTCACCTGATAATTTATATGCATCCCACGCATTTTTCTTCTCTGCCACGACCTCATTAGTTCATCTAGACCATTTAGACCTGTTCTTACAGTATTTCTTAGTTGGTATGAAAAGCCTAGTAGCGTCCAAGATTAATTACTTGAAGGCTTCCCATTTATAATTCGCTGTTTTTAACATCATCAGTTGATCCCACTGTATAGAATTTAAAAACTCTGAGACCACTGTAGTCGCCTTTATGAAAATAAAATCCCTTCTCTTTACCCTTGATGGTACTTACATCTTTA